>NC_142357.1:7804569-8163319 GCF_059441175.1 Urocampus carinirostris
TTTTCTTCTGGCCAAACCCCTGTGCAAATTTTTCAAACCAGTGCGGTCCGCAACTCGAAACGTTTGCCCACCCATGCCATATACGCAGTTAGCTTAGAGTAAGCCGCATACATTCACACTCATATAACCCGAACAACGAGCAAAAATTGTAAACACACAAACTGTCTCTAAAGGACAAACGTATTCCAAGGCTCTAGCGTCTGCAGCACAAAAGGTTTTTTTTAAAGGTTAGAAATTGATCCACGATCATATGGGACACTTTTCTTTAACGAGTAAGAAGCAAAAGCTGAACTAGTGATTTACAGATGTTCAACTTCCACTAAAAATCGATGTGATCCTCCAAAGAAAGATATCTCACTCTAACTATTTTTAATCTTTAACTTGTGACTGAATTCGTTTGTCTCTTCTATAGAAGGCATGACACCCTCAGCCATTTTTACATGCCTTTGTTCATGAACCCCTAAAGTCTTAACACTATCCCTGAATGACACATAAAAGGCTCAGTGGAGAAGAACATTTCTGCTTCTGTAGATGTCCATTTACTCGAAGTTTTTGCACATGGTAGCATCATTACAGAGTGGTGAACCTAAGCCTCAGGGTGTCATCCGATGATGGAGGAGAAGTGTGTAATAAGCTCTTTATTAAGTTTGGGAGGAGCGTTTCTTTGAAACCATCCATAATGCTCCCCAATAACTTAGGGAAAGAAGGAACTGAACTTGTACTAGCAGTTGATTAAATCCCAAAAGCCAATTTAGCGTCTGTCATGTCATCATTTCAGATTAATTCCTCCAGTTTAGTGTATGAATGCGAATCCCAAGAAAGTCTGGTATGCCTGTATTGCGTGACTTATTGTGACTATTCTCAAATGTACACTGTATCTGATGATTTGTAATAATTAAAGATGAGGTTCTGAACCGTGCTCCCAGTTTTTCATTTGGAAGACCCAGAGCGTCATCATGTGGTGAGAAGCTTTTACTGTTCATCAACAAATAAGAATAAGAATTTATTATAATCTATTGTGTTTTTGCATAACCTGTCTGTGTTATGGTAATTAGATTTAATGGATTAAGTGGATTCCAATTTGTTAGAAAAATAATAAATTTTGTCGCTACACACATAGTTTTTATTGACATCGAGCAGTGGTTTCTGTCTTTTTATTTGACTGAGCAAGGTCCAGGACATAAACCTTTCGGGTGGGAGTCGGTGACAAATTAAACTGGACAGTTATTGTGGACCACTGGACTAAAGGCGTGGATATCTGTCATTTCTGACATTCAGTGAGATCACAAATAGATCAAAACGACGTTTCATGTGCTACCTCTAGATGTCTCTCTTTACACATGTATAACTATGGAACGGCCTTCTCTGTGCAGCAGGGCTGGACCATCCCAGGTACAAAGCTATCTGGGTTTATTTTAAAGATTTTCGTTTTCAAGTACAAATATGAATATGGGATTTTTTTCAGTCGACGTTTGATTAAACTTTTAAAGCAAGAATTCTGACAAGATTTCCCACTATCCATTTTCATACCACATTGAATATTAGAAAAGATCTTTAGGGTACACTTTTCAAAATTGCAGAAAACATAGCTCCTCCCACTTCTGGACTTCCCTCTGAGATAGGGGTTGGGCGATCAAATTCATGTACAGTAATACATGGCAGTATAGATACATACTGATCCAATACCGATAGTTTTGGCTCGGAAATATCATAGTCATCATCGGATAATTGAACCCCTACATCACTCCTCTCTCCCCCAAAGACCACCCCCTCCCCTCAGAGTTACTTTAATATACAATAAATCCCGCGCATAGCTTGTGGGCACCACAAATGATTTCGTTTTTTTAATCAAATAACTACATTGCAAACTTTAACAGTTTAAAAAAACAAATATTAATATTTTATTGCAATTGTTTCAGAACAAAAGCCAAGGGAGTCAAACTCAAAAAGCAGCAATGTATTGAAAAAATACTGAATAACAATGTCAACTAGAGAACTAAAAAACCTTCCATTGCACAATATTTTAAAAACAAAGTCAGTAATGCATATATAGTTAAATTTGTCTGTCATTGGCTCTGTTGCCATATTGACACTGATGTACAGGATTTTATTCAGGGGCAGTAACACGTTTACATTAATGGTTTGAAGGATTTTATACATTTGACTAGAAAAGATTTTGTACGATAAAATAAAAATTACAATGCAAAAGATATTTACTGGTTGAGCTGTGGGGCGAGGTGAAGAATGATGTTTACAGAAACAATGGGAACTGGGACAAGGGCTGATATGATAATCAGCACTTCCCGGCGCAAGAGGGGCCCTTGTGACGCAGAGACGCTCGGGGTCCAGACATCGAGGCAAGGGGGCTTTCCTGGCGCACCCATGGGAGGAGCCGGCACACCAGCTGGCGGAGAGACGTGGGTCGAGAGAAGAACTTCAGAAGATCGAGAGGGACGATCGAGAGAGAAGGCTTGACAGAGACTCCAGCGACACAAATTCAGCCAATTCAATGGAGTTCACTTAGTTGAATTATTTAAGAAAATAAATCTGCCACCGTGTGGAAATGCTGGTCTCTTGTCCATCTTTTCACATCAAGAAACGAGCGCGCATTGTTAGGTTAATGAAGGTTGTGTTTGGTTAATGGAGTCAGATAACTAATTTGAACAATTTGGTAAACGGTACATTTTTAACTTAATTAATTCCTGACAGGTTGCCGCTTGTTGCTCTCTGTATCAAGATTTTTTTTGTGATTTTATGAAAAATATTTATGTTGCCACAGTAGCAGAACAATTAACCACACAAATTACACTTGGTATTGTCCTTTTGTCTGGGAAAAACATGAACCCCGTATTGTGCTTCCTGTTTGCTTCTGTCATTTTAAACTTCTAGTAGTGTGTGTATCGATTTGGCCCTCTCTTCTGCCTGGCAGGCAGGATGGAGCAGCAGGCCAGATAGGAAGAGTTGCTAAAAGTGTGCCTGTATGTCACACATTCTGTCAGAAATTTAAAGAGTGTAGAGGACACTGGGCGAGCGAGAAGATTGCGCTATCTGCATATAGAAGCAGTGATTTCAGGAAATTGGTGGAGGAGCAAAGTATCAATCCCAGGGCCATTGTAGTGATCCAATCCAAATACCTGCTAATCGATAATATAATTACTTTGATCAATCCGCCCACTCCTACTCTGAAATGAAAGACATTTTGATACAGGCGAGAAGTAAAGAAGCACTTTACCCATGTTTTTTGCTTGCAATCTAATAGTTGATGTAATGCTTCAAATACAATTTCTTATTCACAACCCACCTTATTATTAGGATTTATTTTTGTGGAAATTATGAAAAATGTGGTAAACGGAAACATTATGTGCCATTATTTGACATTTTCTTGCTTTAAATCTTAACCATACCCACAAAGAAATCACATTGAGTGACCCATCAGTGGTTTCATCACTTGAATAAGAAAAAACAATATTTCAGAAATTCTGAGGGTCAAACAGAGTTGCCGGACACAACCGAATGTTTGATCTTATATTATTACTACTCAATACTCCAACTCAATACAACATTTTATTTATATCTGTACATTCAAGGAAACTGTGCGGGTCAGATGTATCGACATTTCGTTCTGTATACACGTGTACTAGAATGACAATAAAGTAGATCTGAATCTGAATCTGTTTATAAACACTCAATTTGACATAGTTTTGTATTATTATTGTAGTTGTATTATTTAGTATGTTTGTAGTATTTCTGCAGTGATATATTTGTAGTATTAACATGGTAGTATTTTTGTAATATTTTTGTAGTATCTGTAGATTGTTTAAAGTGTTTCCATAGTAGAATTTCTGTAGTATAGCTGTAGTATTTTTGTTGCAATTTTTTTGTAATCGTATCTTTGTATTACAGTATTACTGTAGTGGAATTATCATAGTATTTCTGTCGAAGTATTCATGAAATATTTCTGTAGGAGAATCTCCGTAGTACTTTATATCAGTAGTATTTTTGTAATATTCCTGTAGTTAGTAGTGTTTTTGTATTATAGTATTATTGTAGTAGTATTTGTGTAGTGTTCCAGCACAACAGGAGAAGTTTGTATTATTTCTGTAGTATTTCTGTGTTTTTCTTTTTGTCGTATGTCTATAATCGTATTCCTATAGTTGTATTTTGTTTTTCTTGTTCTATCGCTGTCGTGGTATTTTTGTAGTAATAATTTGGTATTCTTGATGTCAGCAAACTAACAGATTAGGTCCCGGTTTTTAAGCACTACATTTTATACCAGCTCGGTGGCCTTGTGCGTAGGGCGCCCGCTCCGAGACTGGGAGGTCGAGTCATACCTAAGACTTACAACATTGGTACTCATTGCCTCCCTGCTTGGTGCTCGGCATTAAGGGTTGGAATTAGGGGGTTTGGTCACCTAATGACTCCCAACACAGCAGTTGGGTCTAAAATGGCGGCTGCGGCTACATCGGCTCGCTACAGTTTAACTGTGTGGGTCAGATGTATCGACATTACGTTCTGTGTGCATGGGCACAAGAAAGACAATAAAAGTAAATTCTTCTTCTTCTTATATTTGTAGTATTTCTTTAGTATTTAGTAGTAGTTTTGTTGTAGACACACAATGGGACGATGGGGACAAAGTCAGCACCAAAAATATTTTATTAGTAGTACTTAATTTACGAATATATTATATTGTCATTAAGATTTTACCATTTTTGTTTGGCGGGCCGGATAAAAAGCCTGGGGCCTCTTGAGCCTTAGTTTGCCCCCTCTGGGATAGAAGTTTGGTTCCTTAAACATACAATAACACTGATTCACCAACTCAACTCTAAATAATATTTAGGTGAGAGGTCAGCATTCATCACAGAGATAAAACAGACATTTCCAAATGGTTATCTAAACAATCACTGACTTAAATGTGGTCGTCCAATTAAGCGCGTGCTAACTTGTACTAAGTAGCCTTGGATCCCTCCCAGTCGCTACTGAGCCAAGTAAATCTTAGATTTTGCCATTTGTCTTTCAGGATTAAATGAGAATCTTGGTGAAGAATTGGAAAAGGACCGTATACCTTCTGCGTGCCAAGCTGCCTTTCTTCTCTTTGACCTATAAATGGTGCCAATTCCAGCTCAGCTTGTGGCCTGTGCAGCATTGATAAACACACATAAACAATTAACAGGTTAAGGTTGGTCGTTCCATTTGGACATTCCATATGCGAGACCGAAAGCCTCCAAAGTCAACAAAGGCCAACCACAAATAAAACCGCAAAGTATAACCCATGAGCTAATAACAAAGAATGTAAAGATTTGAATTCCTAAAAAATGTGCCGTTTCCTTTCTTGCTCTGCAACAGGAAGTAGAACTGTGGTTGTCTTCCGTTCGCCTTGTTTATTGGAACCCGCCTTCCTGTTTTTAGATTCAAACTGATAAGAGCTAAAAGTCCCCAGCTGCAGGTCTCATATGCATGCAAACACATTTTTTTGGTTTGGCTCCTTTTGGCCTTGGGATGATTTTTATTTTGTTTGGTAGATAATCACATCTGTAATGACTTTGTTTTAGAATTATCCTGGTTCCTTTATGTGTTTTTTTTTTCGAATAAAGAAATAAACATCACAATGGGGTTAAAAGAAAAAAATGACTGACCAGTAAAAGTGCGTGTGTTCCAAAGCCCGCGTGTCTGTGAGTGTGTGTATGTTTGTGTGTGTGTGTGTGTGTGTGTGGGCTTGCTTCAATGATAGTGCCATGTGCAGCCTGGCCAGGGTAGAATGCAGGTCAGCAAAGAGGGAATGTCTGGAATGTCAGGATAATTCAAAAAAACTGATACATGGACCTGTTTATGGCAAAAAGAATATAAGGGGGGAATAGTCCATTTGTTTTTGCTTCTTTTCTATTATATGCACGGGCCACTGGACAGCAATACTTTTGAGACCTTTTAAACCTAAACTATGCTCCCCAACACATGTCCTAAAATATTTTAAAACACCCTAGTGTTGGAAAAAATGCCCCACAACTCTAGAAATCAGTTCCCGTGCTTTGGAGCCTCCCCACAATGATATCACAACATATTTTCAGTTGACCCAGACTGGACAGAATTTTTTTAAGGCAGACCGTTTTCACTCAACAACTTTGACAAAGACTGTTGAAATAATTATAGCTGGGCTGATACTCTGCGAGTGTTTGTTTACTGTAATCTCCACCAGGGTGGACTGTGTCACAGGAAGAGGAGGAAGAGGTTGATTGTTCTGACAATGAGAAGGCAATGACATCATATCAAACTCTTGTCGAAGGTGTTCAACACTTGGGGTAAATAGGCAGTTGAGCCGTAATGTGCACGGCTCAAAGTCAGCAAAACGTATCTCTTTGGAAACAGGCCCAGCATGGCCTCACATTTTAATTCCATTGCCAAACATCCAATTGGAAAAGTTGAAAAAAATCAGAGTAAAGTTTTCATGTGATATCCTTGGGCAATTGTGATCATTTTCTGATTTTATTTACCTTTCTTTATTTTTAAAGATATTGTATCATGATATGTATGAATATGTTTTTTATAGTGAATTAAGGGGACAATGTGTATTATTTATGGCCTCCTAGTGGTAAAAAGTAAACCTCTTTCACTAAAAAAATATTATTGACTTCAATGATAGGCAAAGACAAATGAGCCGTCCATTTCCTCACGTGGTTAGTTTGTGCTTTGCCATAATTATATTATATTTCTAATATTATTATTATAATAATAAGCAGGCCTTTCATGGCTGACTCCCGATTGGTGTGTGAGTGTGTGTGTGAATGGGTAAGTGTGAAGCACATTGGAAAGCACTTTGGGAGGTTTTTAGTGACTGGAGCTACGCTATGTAAATCCAGACCATTTACTATTCATTATTTATGTATTTATTTCTTTTTTACTATTGTGTGTGTCTGTGTATTATGTGTTTCAAGTCGTTGGGTGGGGAAAAAGAAGGGGTACACTAAATGTTTCTATACAGCACTTTGAGTGGCGATTCAAAGGCTGAAAAGTGATTTACAGATCAAATTTATGTATTGTTTTTTTATTTATTATTTTATCTAAAGAAAAATATGAGCAGGTCAAGAAATTAGCATCTATTTTACATACAATGAGCATTACTAAAAGGGATATGAAATAGTTGTCCACCAGCTTGCTGTTACAGGTACCCAAAAACGATCACCTCTCTTTTTTTTAATCTATTTATTGTTTTTTTAAAGAGGGTGCAGTTTGGTCACTTTAAACCTCTGTAGTTTGTATTCTTGCGTGTGGTTTTTAGAACTGTTTTTCAGTTGCACTACACAATACAGCTACAATAATACACACTGTCCTTTGAAGAAAAAATTGCAAACACACTAATCCAAATGTTTTTCGTTGAGTAATACAAGAAAATCCATCTGATAGTTTACCCAAAATACTTTAGATTGATTTAAAATGTACATTATTAATTAAATGTGTGCATATATATATATATATATATATATATATATATATATATATATATATATATATATATATATATATATATAATTCATTATTGTGTGTTGTTCGTTTTCAGATGTATTTCACAAATGTTTCAAATGATCCAAAAGAGTATTGCTTTCGGGTTTTGGCCAGCGTGTCTTGTGGTGAGAGGGGACAGCAGGAAGACGGCTTGGAGTCCTGAGGAAGTCAAGGGAAGGGAAAGAATGGAAGAGAGTCATGAGGGAAAGCTGAGGGCAGAAACACAAACTACACCCTCTTCCCTGATACTGACTAATACTAAATCTATGTTCTGTAAAACAAGTAAATCTTAAAAACAAGTTTTTGATGAAAACTGTAAATTCCTTACATGCAAGTATGTACATTGTGTAAATTATCACGTTGTTGAAAGCGCTTACAGTGGTAACTCTTTGTGCAGGCTTAATTTGTGTATTTTAGCTTGAATTGTTTGTGTAACCAGTGCATTTTCACAATATGAAATTATTTATAACGATTTGGTCTGCGCCTGTCATTCAATAAGCATACAAGTGAACCCTAAATACCAACAAAAACATGTCTTACTGATCACTAAAAACACATTCAATGAGTAGTTAAATATAGACAATACGATAATCAGATAAACAAGATATTAACGGAAGAAAACACAGTTTCTAATAAGCGTCTTAACAAATGTATGAGTGTGCCTCTGAGGAAGGAGGAGGCATGTGCAGTGAGGAGTCGGGGAGATCACATACGTGTCAATGTATACGTTTTTCCAGGGTTTTATACGTTTTGTAATCATTTCACATTGTTTACGCTATGTAAATATTTTTATACGGGGAAACTATTTTTAAAAAGACCAATCTTGTCTTTCCCATTTCGTCTCTAAACCAGATTGTCTCTGACACCAGTAGCAGACGACAACACCTGTAAAGATTGGTAATATTGTTGCAGTATTCTAAATAGTCTGTTTTGCTGTGAGCAAATAGGAGCAGTGTTGTGTTTGTAAGTTTTATAATCACTTAATAAGGAGGATTTGTCATGGTCGCCTTGGCGACCGGTCTGCCCCGCCCCTGGGCACCAGCTGAAGCAGTTCAACTAATCGCGTGTCTGCTATTTAAGGCTGGATTGTGGGCTTTGCGGGGGCTGGCTCATTATATATACACATTCCCCGGTCTGTTATGCCTTGTCCTGTTTTAGTTTAAAACATTGTCCGTTCTGTTATGCCTTGTCCTGTTTAGTTGAGTTGGAAGAAACAACTGTTTGTTTTGTCATGTCCCAGAGTTTTGGACAACTTTTGTTTTGATAAATAAAACTTATGGATTGTCACGCAATTGAGTTCTCCCTTCCTGCCTCCTGCCTCCGTTCTGGTCCGGTTACCCCTTCCACTCCACTCCGTGACAGAATGAGCCAGCCAACATTTGAACTCAGCGAACGATCCCTGTGCGATTTGGGGAGAGCTGGAGGACGCCGTTTGGCAAGCACCCATTGAGGTATCCTTCCTCCCCGTTCGAACCACGGCCCCGCCCGTCGTGGCCTATGCTGTGCCTTGAATGGGGTCCCGGGAGGATTTGACGCCTGCCATTCCGACTCCCCGTCCTGCCAGTCCGATTCCGACTCCCCGTCCTGCCAGTCCGACTCCCCGTCCTGCCAGTCCGACTCCCTGTCCTGCCAGTCCGACTCCCCGTCCTGCCAGTCCGACTCCCCGTCCTGCCAGTCCGACTCCTCGTCCTGCCAGTCCGACTCCCCGTCCTGCGACTCCGACTCCGCCGCCTGCTAGTCCGACTCCGCCGCCTGCCAGTCCGACTCCGACTCCGCGGCCTGCCAGTCCGACTCCGACTCCGCGGCCTGCCAGTCCGACTCCGACTCCGCGGCCTGCCAGTCCGACTCCGACTCCGCTACCTGCCAGTCCGACTCCGACTCTGCTGCCTGCCAGTCCGACTCCGACTCTGCTGCCTGCCAGTCCGACTCCGACTCCGCGGCCTGCCACTCCGACTCCGCGGCCTGCCAGTCCGACTCAGCGGCCTGCCAGTCTGACTCCGACTCCGCGGCCTGCCAGTCTGACTCCGACTCCGCGGCCTGCCAGTCCGACTCTGCTGCCTGCCAGTCCGACTCTGCTGCCTGCCAGTCCGACTCCGCCTGTCCTGTTTTCGCCTGTCCTGTTCGACTCTCCGGCCTGCCTGTCCTGTTCGACTCTCCGGCCTGCCTGTCCTGTTCGACTCTCCGGCTTGCCTGCAGTCTTGCCTGTACTGATTCCGCCTGTCCTGTCCTGTTCGACTCTCCGGCCTGCCTGCAGTCTTGCCTGTACTGATTCTGCCTGTCCAGTCTTGCCTGTACTGATTCCGCCTGTCCTGTCTTGCCTGTACTGATACCGCCTGTCCTGTCTTGCCTGTACTGATTCCGCCTGTCCTGTCTTGCCTGTACTGATTCCGCCTGTCCTGTCTTGCCTGTACTGAATCCACCTGTCCTGTCTTGCCTGTACTGAATCCGCCTGTCCTGTCTTGTCTGTACTGAATCCGCCTGTCCTGTCTTGCCTGTACTGAATCTGCCTGTCCGACTCCCTTATTTACCTGTCCTGTTCTCGCTGGTTCTGCCTGTCTGTTTTCGCCTGTCCAGTTTGCCCGCCGGACCCCCCTGCCGAGCGCCGATTCCGATCCGGCCGACGCAGATGGCGCCTGCCTCTCCCCGTTCCTGCGTGTTCGGAAGAGGGAGTGGGGTTGCCCCAATCGTGAGCGTCGAACCATTCCGGGGCGCGAGGTAGTAATTTTTTCTTTTTGGGACCTCGGGAGCTGTCCCTTAAAGGGGGGGCTCTGTCATGGTCGCCTTGGCGACCGGTTTGCCCCGCCCCCTGGGCACCAGCTGAAGCAGTTCAACTAATCGCGTGTCTGCTATTTAAGGCTGGATTGTGGGCTTTGCGGGGGCTGGCTCATTATATATACACATTCCCCGGTCTGTTATGCCTTGTCCTGTTTTAGTTTAAAACATTGTCCGTTCTGTTATGCCTTGTCCTGTTTAGTTGAGTTGGAAGAAACAACTGTTTTTTTTGTCATGTCCCAGAGTTTTGGACAACTTTTATTTTGTTAAATAAAACTTATGGATCGTCACGCAATTGAGTTCTCCCTTCCTGCCTCCTGCCTCCGTTCTGGTCCGGTCACCCCTTCCACTCCACTCCGTGACAGGATTTGCCTCTATTTACAAGCGTTACAATTGGCAGAGTTGACAAGTACTGTATGAAATAGAGAGACTGTTGATGAAACACAAGCACTTACTGTACACTTAATATTAAAGTTACAATAACTTGATATAAACGTACACACCAAAAATGTTTACAGCACAATTGTTTATTTATCTATTTATTTTTTTGCCTTTAGTGGGTGGCAAACTCAAACTGGACAAGTTAATACTGGTGGTGAGCAGTCACGAACGGGTAGCGGTGTCTCGTGGTAGCCTCTCAGACTGCTCGTGAACTGGATTTTTCTTTATCTAGCAAGGAATTTCTGTTAGAAAAAAAACCTATACCGAGATTATCGTGTTTAGAAATGCTCATATGAAAAGGTACTACTTGTTTAGCTACTCCTCGACCAGGGGGGGAAAAGGGGCTCCACGAGCAGCAAGGGAAGCGTGGACACATTGAGATATTTACATACAGTCAGACAGACTTCCTGGCATTGTCAGCCTGAGAGCATTGATGTCAGATCCACTCTTTCCTGTGCAGAAGGCAGAACGGCGCACACTGACAATGGGCCCAAAACAGGACAGAGAGGAAACGTTTAAATTTAGGTCCCTTCTTCCACCATCTCCTCTTTCCATCGGCTATGGAGCTGCGGAACTGTTTAGGTTTTGTGAATTCCTTCTGTTCCCCGACGCCACCCCCCCTAGCTCCCTCTCCCTATTGTGTCTTTTCAATGGAAGGATTTTTGCATTCAAAGCAAATCCCAAAGGAGGATCCGCCAGTGAGACCACAGTGCAGTCAATTACTTGTTTTCACTGACAAATGCAAGTTAATATCCAGACTAAAAGGCAATCATGCTAAAATATTATTTTATGATAAATGCTTTGATTGGTGTCAAAACTACATGCTGTATAATTACTTTATATGACCCTTAGTTGTAACATACTTGAAAATCCATCAACAGTTCAGCAGCTGTGTAACTGTTATTGATATTTCTGATGTACAATATATATTACCATGATGAATTTATGTATAACAAAATACAGACCGATACAGGGGTCACTGACCTTTTTGAAGCTGAGAGCTACTTTTTGTTACTGATTGGCGTGAAGGGCTTCTATTTTGATATTTGTAAAATAACACGTTATGTATGTACTATGTTATTACCATGCTGTTACTATGTCGGTACTATATTACCTGGTTGTAATTATTAGACGTAAGGTTAAAGTAGTGCTTACTTTAACCTTACGTCTAATAATTACAAGTAAACCACTAAAACATTGATATAAAAGCACTGATCATGTCAATGATTTTGCATGCCATTTAGAAATTAAGTTTCCTAGAAAATCACTATGCACTATTGCTGGTGAGCTATTTTCAGAACCAGTCCTCCGGCAACTCCAGTACTCTTGGGGGCTACCTGGTAACCACGGGCACCACGATTGAGGACTAATTATTAGGCAGGCACCCACAGGTACCCCCTAGAATGTGTGTAAATACGGAATTAATTTCACAAGTAATAAAAAGCAGAACCTTGTTAATATGGTTTTAAATTAGTTCATGCAGTGTTTCAAAAATAATTGACAAAATATACTCATTATTGTACTTTAAAGTTGCATGCATGTTTTCCTGGTTGAACAGTTAATCGCATGAACCCTAGTTTCTAAAAAGAGCTTTAATTTTAGTCCCGTTAGACAATAAACAATGCAAACAAAAAAATATAATCTTGACTTCTGGTAGAATCATAGACAACCGTCAAGAAAATACAGACAGCTCAAAGGACTTGATGTTGGATAAACATTCTACAGGAGAGATGGGCGAGTATCGATCCCAGGTATTGATACCAGTTCTGATACCAGCCAAATTCAAAATAGCATACCCCCAATGGTAGCTGATACCAGTATCAGCTATAAACTAGGGGCTGTAAAATGGAATTAAAATAATGCTAACTTGCCATTAAATTAATGCTTTATTAGAGGGATACTGTGTATTATTTGACTATCAGGATTTTACTGTATTGTTGGCCGACAATTATGTAATCTCCCTCTAGCTAAACATTCCTCGAGCTCATATATTTATGTATTTCTGCTTGTTATATAAATGTACATCATTTTTCATATCTGTTTTATTTACCATTTGGAGGTTTTTAATCCAGGGTCTATCCACCTTTTTTAATTTGGGAGCTACTTTTTTGTTACTGACTTGCATGAAGGCTTACCAGTTTGTAATTCATCTCTAATATAATAACTTACACTTTGACGCTGTTATTACTATGTTACTAATATGTTATTACCAGGATGTAACTTTTAAAAGTCAGGTTAAAAAAACTAAGTCAACCACTAAAACATTGTATTAAAAGAATCTGATCACGTCAATGATTTTTCATGCCATATCCAATTCCTAGTAAGGAGCCTTGACCTGGCACTGGCGAGCTATTTTCCGAACCAGTCCACGGGCTATTCAGGTGGCCCCCACAGGCATTATATTTGAGGCGTGAATAATTTAAATAATACACTGCACTTTAACTCTAAGGCAACAATTATATGTTGGCATTTAAAAGTATTTCTTTAAAAATATCTGTCAATTTTGCAAAGAGGCGTTAACTACTTTACAGTACTCTACTATTCTATAATATACTTTAGAAATGATAAATGCTCTGCATTTGTATAGGGATTTTTCAAGTCACTGAACCCTCCCAGAGCACTTTACAATTTGCTTCACACTTAACCATTCACACGCACGCACGCACGCACACGCACACACACAGAACACAGAAGACACACTGATGGCCAGAGGCAGCTATGCAACGTGCCTATCGGTGGCATCCGGGTTTCAGTGTCTTGCCCAAGGACATTTGACTATACTATACTATACTATACTATACTATACTATACTATACTACTATTACATACACTTCTAATCAGTGCAACTTCTGCAGTCACTCAAACAGTGACTGTAGCCTTCAACCAGGAGAAAATGTCGACAGGTGGTGTCCAACCGTCACTGGGCGTTTTGACTCTTAACCAAAACGCCCTCGAGTTGGCGGGCCAGCAGTGATGGCCAGTCACTGCCCATCTTCACCTGGTCCCCAGCTAAACTCCTCTCTCCTACTCCAGAACCAGCAAGAGGCTCTCTCCGCGGCTTCCCCCACCCTTTTGGCAGCTGCTTTCCTCTCTCTTCCACTAATTCCCAGAGCTGTTAATGTGTCCCATACAGACTGTGCTGGGAAGCCCCTGCACCCGAACTCCACTGGGAGTAGCCAGGTCCGCCATCCCTTGTCCCTGACCAGTTCTTGATATTTGACGTTTTTCCTTTCATGGGCTTCACTGCATCCTTCTTCCCACGGTACAGATAGCTCAATCAGGATGATTTTTTTGAGCCTCTTCTGACCAAATCACGATGTCTGGCCTCAAGGAAGTTTGGACTACCTGGGGAAAGTGTAATTCTTTCCCAGGTCTACCCTCATCTTCCACGCTGGTGCTGTTTACAGGAGGCTCTTTTTGGTCTTCTGGAGGATGCTGGTTTCTCCCCTTCCCTGACAAACTGGATGGAATGTATTGGGCTGGGTTGACGTTGGTGCTTCTTCCGCCTTTCGTGCTCCAAGATGTAAGCCAGTGCACCGAGGACCTTGTCATGGCACCAGCAGCATCTGCCCTGGCTAAGAGTAATCTGGCATCCTGCCAGAATATGCGCCAGTGTCCCTCTCCCACCACATAGCCTGCACGTTGGGTCCTCCCCCATCCCCCACCTGTACAGGTTGGTTGGTGTTGGAAGGGTGTCGTACACTGACCGGAGCAAGAAAGAGATCCGGAACGGCTCCAACCTCCAGAGTTCTGGCCAGGTGATCCTTCGCTTTGGTAGGTCCCACTTCGTCCAGGCTCCTTGGACTCCAAGCTCCACCGCCCTGGACCACCTGCCTTCCTCCTCCATTTGACGGACCTCGGACTGCACCATGTCTCTCATCTGGTTTGGATCAGCTTTTGACCATTGCTGGAAATGAGTAGACCCTAATCCCTGACGCCCTTTGCATGCATGCATTTCCGATGACATCTTTCAACCTCAGTCTGCCTTCTGCCTGATGTACTTGGCTGTCTGCTGCCCATTTACGCCCCGATCTTGTAATCACGCCCGCGCCCCTAACCATCTCGTCGCTGGAATCTTTGAGCATCATGACAGCCCTACACTTGGCCACCTTGAACTCTTCCACTACCGAAGACAGGGGAAACTGCAGCTGCCCCGACCTGATGTGAAGCCCTAATGATGTGAAGCTTGGTGGAATCCCAAGCCACCTGCGGAGATGTTTATTTGCCCTCCTCTCAATTCCTTCGACCGCCGTCATAGAGATTTCATAGATCGTTAGCAGCCACAGCAGTCTTGGTAGCAGACCGTTTTGGAACAACCAAGTCTTGAACTTGCCTGGTAGCCCTGATCGCTCAACCCTTTGCAGCCACTCATTAGCCTGCTCTACTGTCCTGAGAATGCTGCCCTCCTCACCCAAAGTTGAATCGTATCACTTTCCGAGGCATTTTATAATAATAATAATAATAATAATTTCCTTTGTATTGTCATTCTTTGTAACAATGTACACAGAACGAAATGTCGATACACCTGACCCGTTGTAGCGAGTCGATGCAGCCGCAGCCAACAGAGGGCGCCGCCATTATACCAATTAGGTATGACTCGGCCGAGGCGCGAACCAGCGACCTCCCAGCCTCAGATGCCGAGAGGTCTCCTGTACTGTGGGGTGCTTCCTGACTGGAATCCTCCTGTGTCTCACTGAGTGTCTCCACTATGCTCTGCATCTGTTTTACCCCTTTCCCAGAGATGGTCTTGGATTGATGCATCTTAAGTCCCTTTGCGTTTTTACAGATTTTCCCGCAGTGTGGTTTGGGTAAGCCGTCTCGTCGTCTTTAGTATATATACTATACTATACTATACTATACTATACTATACTATACTATACTATACTATACTATACTACACTACACTATACTATACTATACTATACTATACTATACTATACTATACTATACTATACTATACAAATGGTAACGAAAGTGGTATTAAAATCCTTTCATCGTTAAAAGCAACATTGCAGCAATGTTGTCTTTAAGGGAACTTTATTTACTGTTAACCCAAATAACTGATAACCCATATCACCTTTTAAATAATCTCACTTTACACAAAACAACAACAAATTGATGAACACATTTGAAATCAGAAACCTATAAAACTTTGTTTTAAAACTCCATAAATCCATAAGTTTAGATACATAAAATGGGCAAAATAAATTACAGTACAGTATACTGTACCGTGTGTTGAGTTTGACAACAAACTCGATTAGGCTTGCTTTTTATTTTTTGATTTAGTTTTTCCTTTCAATCAGTAAGTTTTAAAAAGTCAACAAAACTGCATAACCTTTTCTGTTGTGTGGTTTTAGTTTTCTCAGTACTATGCGCTCTCATACTCCTGTGCGCGTGCACAGATGTGAATTCACCATGTCGGCGGGCGCGCGTGTACGTGGGCCAAGAGTTCACTGGTGTGTGGCTCCTTCACTTACACTGGTGCTTCGGTCAGACAGGCTCGGGCGACGTTATCTCGTGTAAACCGAACCCCCAAAAGGATATTATGGAGTTTTCGACTGCTACCGACGGTTGCCTCGCTCGTGGATGTCCTCTAAACCCTTAACAGACTGACGGATAAAGTTGAAGTTGTTTTTCTTTCATTTTATTTTTGTATGGGCTCTACTGACCACAACAATGTCATCTTCAACGACTAGGAGGTAAGCGTGTAACTTTTATCTTAAACTAGCAAACTTCAGCGTTGTTGATGTTTTTGGACAATTTCGAATGAATGGAGTTTCATTTCTAAGTGGGTGCCCAGTGACACAGTTATAATACAAGTGGCATAAATCTTCCGACTGTTACGGTAAGTAGTTCGTCTCTTAAAAACGACTTCGTATCCTCTATGTCAAGCGATGTGTTTTACAAACGTTTAGCCATAAATGTGTAATAGTGCCAAAAATCAGCTTCTGTTTTCGTAATTATATGCTTGTGTTAGAAAATGTAGATACATTTATTATTATGCTAGGAATTTAAATAACACACCTTTTGAAGGCGAACGAGAGGTATTTCCTGTCCACTGACTGTTCTAAAGGGTTACCATTTTAATATCCTCTTTAAGATAGTTACGAGAATACAGTTAAATACAGTGTAGAAATTAAAAACCGAACATTTTATTAAGTTGGCCCTCTGTATTATTTGATCACTAGTAGTAGTGTGTAGTAGAACAGAAAACGAGTGCTAAAAGCACAAGGAGAAATACAAACTACGGGGACTCAAAGTGACCAAACTGCACCATTTTCCACTCATTAGTCTGCCCAGCCTTTCACATGGATTTTTGTTACCCATGAGAGCAAGATGGCGGGCATTTCTCGACCTACGAGTATTTCAAAAGATGCATCTTTAATGTCCTTTTGTTTCTTATTTAAATCAATATTGTTTGCATTTTTAATGTATTGGGGTATTTTTTAACCAAAAGAAGAAGGGCTTAGTGTCCCTTAAATATCTGGAACTCTCACATTTTTAAGTAATTACAGTGGAACCTCTGTTGTCCTCCCAGTTCGAACAAATCGGAGTTCGAACAAAATTTCGAGAAATTCTTGCTTCGCTGTTCGGTCAAAAATTCGGAGTTCGAACGCCGGTAATGCGTGAGTGCGTACGCTAGAGTGCGATGCTGAGCGGCGTACGGGTGTAGATCGTGTAGATCGCCCCCACCCCTCGTGACCAACTGTTATCACGTGCGCACTTGCCTCTTTTTGCTTTCGCTTTTAATATCGGTGAACGGAGTGTTTTAGCCCCTAACTATGCCTCCGAAGAAGGTTGGTGCAAGCAGGACAGGTGAAAAAAGAAAAGTTGTTCGTACAACTATTGCCTTTAAGAAAGACATAATAGCTAAATATGAAAGAGGTGTGCGAGTTTCCGATCTTGCTAGGGAATACAGCATGCGCCTTCTGCTGACTACCAAAAAGATAAGAAATCCTATTCATAATTATTAACTTTATCTTTTTTTTTTTTTTACACGTTCGTGTTAGCGTAATCTTTCGTACGGAAGATTACGATAACGCGAACGTACGATTAGCCTGGGTTAGCTTTAGGATTACGTTGAACATTCAGGTAAACATTCAGGGTGTTGGAACCGAGCCCAAAATTCAGGGTGTTGGAACGGAGCCCCCTTTCCAATGAAGCGCTAGCCACTTGTTGTGGAGACCTGGGTGCTAAATGACTTGTAAACGACCTGATTTTTTTTATTTTTACACGTTCATGTTAGCGTAATCTTTCGTACGGAAGATTACGATAACGCGAACGTACGATTAGCCTGGGTTAGCTTCATGTTTACGTTAAACATTCATGGTAAACATTCAGGGTGTTGGAACGGATTAAAACAATTAACATTATTTTTAATGGGAAAAATGATTTCGGTGATTGAACAAATCGGTTCTCGAACAGGGTTCTGGAACGGATTACGGTCGAGAACCGAGATTCCACTGTACTTGGAAAAATTCCAAAGAAACCACACTGCCTTAACAAAAGGCTCCTCTTGATTAAAAAAAAAGAAATAAATATAAATATATATTTAAAAAAAATACAAAAAATAATTTCATCTCATCTCATTAGCTGCACCGCTTATCCTCAGTAGGGTCGCGGGGGTGCTGGAGCCCATCCCAGCAATCATCGGGCAGTGGGCAGGGGACACCCTGAACTGGTTGCCAGCCAATCGCAGGGCACACGGGGACAGACAACTCACTCGCTCATTCACACCCAGGGACAATTTGGACTGGCCAATCCACCTGAAATGCATGTTTTTTGGAATGTGGGAGGAAACCGGAGTGCCCGGAGGAAACCCACGCAAGCACGGGGAGAACATACAAACTCCGCACAGGAAGTCTGGAGCTGGATTTGAACCCACGCAGGAGGTTCCCATGACTTGAACTGTGCCGCACATGCGCTAACCACTGCGCCGCATATACACACAGTAAATATACAGTTAATATACAGTAAATACATATTTATATACAGTATATACACACATATATATATATATATATATATATATATATATATATATATATATATATATATATATATATATATATATATATATATATATATATATGTATATATATATATATATATCCATTATATGCACTGCTTATCCTCAGTAGGGTTGCGGGGGTGCTGGAGCCTATCCCTGCTATCTTCGGGCAGTGGGCAGGGGACATCCTGAATTGGTTGCCAGCCAGTCGCAGAGCACACAAAGACAGACAATTCACTCACTCATTTACACCTAGGTACAATTTGGACCGGCCAATTAACCTGACAAGCATGTTTTTGGAATGTGGGAGTAAACCGGAGTACCTGGAGGAAACCCACGCAAGAACGGGGAGAATTTGTAACTCCACACAGGAAGGTTCGATCTCATGACCTCAGAACTGTGCTGCACACGCGCTAACCACTGAGCATGAATAACTCATCTGGTTTTGATTGAACATAAATTCACGGGTTTACATTCACACAGATGAAATAAGAATATCAATGAAACGTACACACCACATTTCTCAGAAGATCTGACAATATTTGAGGTTTTATGTGAAAATAAGCCGCCGCGATATATTTCTTCTTCATGCCAGTGTGATCGTTACAGTATTGTATGATCTTTAATTTTTCTTCTGATGTCCAGTCCTCTCGACTCCTTCACTGACGCCATGATGTGACACTCAGCGTAGTCTCCTTCAGTGTCATTTTGCGCGAATAGACCACAACTTGAAACAAAGCACGAATAGATAGAGTCAGTCAGTGATAACCGGGAAGACTTCCCACAAAGACAAACGCTTAGAGTTTTTTTTTTTGTTTATGGACAATAGTATGGCATACACTTTGCGAGAAAGTTGCATCATCCAGCCTCTTTCGGGAAGAAGACGTCAAAGAAGGCATGTCGACTTCTAATGCAACTCTGGACTAGAGATAGCAAAATGATTATCGATCTTATGTTAGTGTTTTACACCTAAGTTTTTCTTGAGTAAAATAAGACTTCTTAAATTATGAAAAAAATCCTTAAAATAAGCATTATATATATTTTTTTAACTTTTATATTATGGATGATGGCTAAAACATCAAATCATAAAATAACCAAAAATATTTACCGTGAGCCTTTTTAGACAATTTTTCTTGTTTTAAAAATCAAAAATATATATTTATTTATTTTATAGTGGGAGCAAAGTCTAAAATATGGTTGAATGAGGAAGGAGTAATATTTTAAAATATTTTAAAAAGGACATCAGGACATGCCCTGCGACTGGCTGGCAGCCAGTCCAGGGTGTCCCCTGCCCACTGCCCGAAGATAGCTTGGATGGGCTCCAGCACACCTGCGACCCTACTGAGGATAAGCGGTGCAGATAATGGATGGATGGACGGACATAAAGACAGTATTATTTTTATATTCTATTAAAACACTAAGTTAATATTCAGTGGAATAAAGTCCTGGAATTTACTATGAGAGATAGTTCAAATATATTAACATAGGAAAAAAAATCATACATTGTTGTTATTGGGCTAAGATTTTTTTTACGTATTTGTGTAGGTTCAATTACAAACTAAAAACTAGTTATTCAAAACATTTACACTTAGTTGCCTAGCACACAATCATTTGAAAATGTCCATTCTTACAAGGATTGGGACACATATACATTTATTGCTAAAGTTTTCTGAAAATCCTATTTTATTGTCGGATAACAAGGGCATGCCTGGCACAATGGTTTCTATGACAACACTACTTCCTGGTTTGAACCTGGATAACTGGGATGGGGAATAATATAACAATTCTAATTTTCCTGTTGTTGTTTTAGGTGTTGGTGAGAGAAAAAGAGAGGACCAAGACATGATGGTCACTGGAGCTAAAAGCTGACATTGTGGGATGAGAGATGATGGAAACACTCGATAATCCTGCCTCTGAGACAAATAACCCTAATGGGTTTGTGAACCGAGTGTTTAATGTTTCTCTGGATGTGGAAAATGAGACCAGCAGTGTTTGTATTAAAGAGACTGGGTCAGTGTCTGAAGAGATACAAGATGAGGTGCAAACCGCATTATTTCAGACCCCTTTCAAGGAAAGACAGGAGGTCAACCGGCGACCCCGAGCCAATGGAGGCATCTGGAAGATCTTGAACCGTAAAAGAAATGTCTCAGAGCTAGAGCGAAGACCACACTCCATGATCTTACTTGGGGAGGCTTCTACCCCTAAACTGTCTTTTGCTGATAAAGTCCGCTCCTTTAAGATACTTAAATCCCCTTCTGTGTTCCGGGGGAAGACAGGGAAATTGTCTGGCGCCAAGCTTAGCGGCTCATTGGTAGATGAAGACTCTTTCTGCAGAGACATTGGCACACCACAGCAATCCAGCAGGGGTACACTTAGAAATCGTAGCAAAAGGCACTCCTACGCTGGCTACACAGCAGAATTTGAATGTTCTGTCGAAGACGTTGATCTTCCAGCTCCAGTTGTAGACCAACTACCGACTGCTGTACCAGAAACTACTGTTCAAAATGGATATCCATCAGATAAAAATTCCTATTCGAAGAAAAACCACAACAATTCTACAAACTGTAACAAAGCTGTTGACTGTGAGGAGCCTTGTGTTAAGGCACGAAAAAGCACAACCCAAAGTGCAGGACGGCGACACAAAGATGTGTGGAGTTACCTGCGGAGAATCTCTCTTTTGGGAAAGGCAAATCCGGTTTATTCAGAGAGGAGTTTTGATTCTGATATTCAGTCTTTTGAGAAGACTATCGACTCTGATTATGGATCTGTAGACCTGGAGAATGTCAAAGATTTCCAAGGTTTGCCCCCTAAAAATACCGATGTAAAGGGCCATTTTGGTGGACTATTTAAATTTTTTAATAATGTAGCAGAAACAGCCAGGAAATGGCGGACAACATCCCGCTCTTTCGCTCCTCCTGAGGAGGAAAAGACACCCACAAGCTTAACTCAGGCAAGGCATTGCACAGTACAAAAAGTCAACAGTGCCTCCTTAACAGTCCATGGTGAAGGAATGATGCACTGTCAGATTTCCCCATCATCCACAATGACCACCAAATCATCAAAATCAAGTAGCTTTGAACATGACTTCCCACCATCTTTCACAGGTGAGGGATCTCCTAAGGTTTTCTTCAAAGCTTTTCGGACATTTTCAGTGTCTGGAAGTGTCAATGGCATTCATCGCTCAGCAAAGACAGGCAATCACAAAGACACTGCCACAAATCACAGGTCCACTCTCGTACGGAATCATATCCCTCACTCTGTTCCAAACACAGAGAGTTGTGCTGAGCTTCAAATGAATCCATGCAACTCTTTGCACCTAGGAGAAAAGTTAAAGAAAAACACAGGAAATTATGAGGATTCCCAGAATGCTCTCCCTGGCTCACATCAGATACAAGAAGTGAATTCACAATTACTAATAAATAGTCAAGCGAGCATGACCAATAGAATACCTTCATCTGATTCCACTGAGGAGATATTTAAGGTAATGTGGTTCATCCATTTAAACACAGTATGTTTTCACTTAACCTAAACTTTCATAACATCATTTCTAAGAATTCAATTTTATTCCGTTTAACAATGATGACATAACACATTCCAACGCAGAATTTTCCTATTTATTAACACTGCGAGAGGCATGCAATTACTGATTATGTTCAAAATGTTGTTCATGTAACGGCTTTAACCAGATGCAATAATTTCCTTGTGTTTGGAACAGCCAAGGCAAAGCATTTAAAGCGACCCTTGCTCTGGGAGTTTGGCCCTCGTAGGCTTGGCATAAACATTGGCAATAATAAAGAATTCAATTCACTAACCTGTAGCTGACCTACAGTTATAACAGAACCAAGAACGTAAGTTATCATTTAGCACCATCTGTTGGCAAGAGGCGGTAGTAATTTCAAAGGCAGA
The DNA here is from genome assembly GCF_059441175.1 of Urocampus carinirostris. Lineage (NCBI taxonomy): Eukaryota > Metazoa > Chordata > Actinopteri > Syngnathiformes > Syngnathidae > Urocampus > Urocampus carinirostris. The sequence goes on from NC_142357.1 coordinate 7,827,194, forward strand.
TGACTTCAAACAAATGAGAAATTACATCACAATGCTCACTACAATGTCAAAATGTTTTCAAACATATGTGCCTGTTTTTTTTGTCACGCCTGTTGTTGTGCTGCCACTATAGTTCAGTAGTTTTCTTTCAAACTAACTGTTTTTCCCCTTGTTTTGTTTTTGTGAAGATGCTTACTATTGTTAGGATCCTCACTATTTCTTTGGTTAAAAAGGATCCTGTAAAATAATAAAAAAAACATTCGATAACAATTACCACGTCCCCAAAAAGTAATATACAAATGGACATTTATCAACATACTGTTCCCAGAACATCACTTAAAAAAGCAAGGATCAGTTTTATTCCAGTAGAACATTTCATACACAAGGCAATAAAGACAAAAACAATTAGATAATTTATAGACCAGCTGTTAAATTTGAGGATGGTTTTTATAGCTGACTGTGAGCCCTTAAAAACATGTTATATGTTCTGATCTCTTTGTCTTTGGCAGATCTTATGTCTCAATGTTTTGTTTCCCATTTAGACGCGAGTCGTTCATACAAAACACGCATCCATACAGTGACACAACAGTGAGTGGAATTCTATTGTAAAAGGCATTGTGAGGTGTCCTGCGATGTACCTCTGCCATGACTTTGCTAAGCGGCAATGAACAGCAGCTGTATCGTGAATACAAAAATGATGGCTTGTAGCAGAAAACGTGAACAAACAAAGAATTACAAATACTCCTACAAGCCTCAAAGATCATAAAATGTTTCAGCAGGACTCATGTGGCATTATTAAAGTGGAAGTCAACCCGGAAGTTGTTGTGTACTCCCCCATTAGTGTAATTTTGGCATTGGGATTTGTATTAGATTTTTAGAACATTAATTAAAAACAAAATCCAGCTAATTTTTGCCATCTCTGGGGCCTGACAGTTTGAAAATGCTGTTGAGTGAAGTTGACATCACAAACACTCAGCTTTAAATAACCTACAATCACAGTTCAAATGCTTGAATAAATTCATGATTTTCTTGTTTTCTTTAACATGTACACAAAGCTCAAAAACGGACTTTGAAGTAATAAAAAAACGTGACAAACATGTCTATAAAATTACAGCGGATAAATAATGTAAATAAACCTTTTGTACTCATGTTAAAAAAAAAAAAGAATTAAGCCATGACTGGTAAACAGCTAAAGCCTGAGCAACTTTGAAGTCATCTTTTCTCAACCTCATTTCCAAGATGATAATTGCTTAAATTATTCCTCAAAATGGACAACGCCATGTTCAGAGTAGAGGTGTAAAGGATGGTAAGGAACAATAAAATGAAATGTTAAAAGTTATTTGTTTCAGTTGACTTCCACCTAAATCAAATTAATAAATATAAAACATACCTGACGGTAACACATCGTTCACTTTGTAGTTGTCTTGAAAGAGTCTCCATCAGAACCATCTTGATCAGGTAAAACCAAAAGAAAAATACAAATTGCCCTGTTATTTGTGAATCACAACCACTCCTTAACACCTATAATCTATTAACGTTGCAAATTAATTTAAAACTATCCCAGCTGACTGTAAGTGTAAGACTGCCCCCAGACAGAATAGTTGTCAATTGAAGGCACACAGGGGGAGTTAATCGGTTACATTCAAATTTACACCTATGATGACTGAGTGGGCATTGATCCCACTCTGGGTGCACAAAATTCAGTCATGTGTATCAGTACACCACTACTGACCTGGAATAAACAATTACTTAAATTCACTTACAACGTTGCTATCTGGGATTAAATTAACTAAAAATACATTCTGAAGCTATCACCACAATCTTTTAATAAAAAAATAAGCCTTGTACCGTATTTTCCAGAATATAAGGTGCACGTAAAAACCCAATTTGGCCAGATATTTGAAAATGATCTTTTTTTACCTCAGAAAAAAGCAGGTACGATTGGAAAGGCATTCAGTAATTAAAGGTATAATTTAACATAAGCCTACAGGGTTTTACGGTAAACCCGTATTGAGCAATGACTGTGCAACAAGTGATCAAATCAATGAACATTGTTGACCTAACTTATATGCAACAGGATTCAAACCCAAGTCATAGCTGTGAGAGAGCTGACACTTTACCACTAGACCACCACTGATGCAAATGACATGTGACTATGCATTAGACCTTCTCTCATTGTTACACTATTTTTTACAATACCAGGAACACTGATTTGCACAGTGCATTCTGATGCCTTCAGCAGTCTCTTTACTTCTTCACCAATGAACGTTAGAGAATGGAGAAAACAAAGTCTTTCTACAAAATACTATACAAGCTCTTTTACCTATGCATGCATGTTAGCAGGATATATCATAAAGAAGATTGTTTTATTTTTTTACCAACTTATTGTACACTGAATGTTTTATAAATCCTTTTGAATGGCAATTGATTGCCTGAAACGTGCTTTACAAATACATTTAATTTGATTTAACCTATAGGTTATTGGTGCACAGGTGAAGAAGTGGAGGGACTTTTCCCTATCAGAAAGCGCAAAGCAAATCAGAGTCTTGGCCCCTTGAGTAAAACTGGTGTGATAATGGTATAAGGTCTAATGCAATTTCCTATGTCATCTGTATCACTGGTGGTCCAGCGGGCTAGTGAATCTGCATTTGTTTGATTCCCAATGCATACAATGCCTTGCGATTTTGGTCAGCTGCACATATTGATAATTTAATAATTAATTAAAGCTCTTGTTAAAGAGCACAGCGGGATAGATTAATGATTTCAGCTGTACCTAATGTAGTGTCCTGTGAGCATTTATTTTGTACCTTGTTTCTGGGCCAAGCTTCTAAGAATATTTGCCAATGGCAGCTGTGTGGGCAGATTGCAAGCCAGACAGGCTGCAGTGTAAGACTGCCAGGGCCTGCCTTGCCCAACTCTCACACAGAGAAGACCTCTGTATTCCCAAAGCTGCTGCGCCCTCATCCTCGCCCGATAACAGCTGTATTGGATCTGCTGAGGCCTACCCCAGACCGAGATCTCCACGAGCGTTATAGTGAGTTTGGCTCACTATGCCGGCAGAAGCCCAGACCTAATCCCATCATGCAACACTGATTGTGGCTTATATGGAGGTCTGTTCGACCCAGGCCCTGCTCTGTCATTGATGCTACTGTCACTTGCACGATGCAGTCCACGGAGTGGCACAACATAGTAAGATGTTAAATTACAACATAGGTATTTGTGTATTATCTGACTAAATTTGTCATCAACACTGAAATGTACTCTAAAAAGCTAATGCTGTTTGAAAGCCTCTAAAAAGAGGTCAGAGTCCCACGTATAGTCTCCACTGCCTTTTTTGATAAATAAAGCACACAGACATAATGAATAAAGACACTACAGATGCTGAAGGTCAGCATGTTCTTACTCATTATTTATACACTACTCATTGTTAGGTGCAACAATGCCAGCATGCTCTCTCCCATTTGTAAAGGGGGCCTTTATTTATTTTCCACCAGCTCACATCCCTCTGTTGGTCTTCATTCTTCCATTGTTGCCTCCATTTCCCTCTCTCATTTTTCCTCTATGTCCATTTTTCTGCCTCATTGCTTCCATAAGTTATCCTTCCTGTTAACCTAACTCAAAGTCAGTTCTTTTGAACCTTGGAGCTTGCCCGGGCAGCTTGATGTACTGTGTCGTTTCGACCGTTTGCAGCCAGGCTTGCACAACTAATTCGCTACCACGTTTGCTCTACTCGGTGTTAAATGTTTTTAAATCAGAAAGACAGGACTTCAAGTAGCGTTGTTTTTATCAAGCCTATTTAAATGTCAATGGCGTCCTAACTACTGAGTACCTCCTAGGCTTTGTCTCGACCTCCGGGGGTGTCTCCTTTAGAACCGCCCCTGAAGGCTTCTCTGCAGCGGTGCCGTTCCTTGCCTCTGACCCCAAGTACTTTCACTACTTTTGCTCTTCTTGTGCCTCATTCAGGTATTGAATTATTTTTTTTTTCACGTTGCTGTCTTGTGAAAAAAAAACAGCCCAAATTTTGGTAATTAATTACTTTTTTGTATTTATGAAAGTTTACGAGCAAATTTTGGGGCTATGTGATAGATATATCTCAGGTTATGGGTATCTTAAATAAAATATTATAAACCAAGTCTTTTGGAGTTGCATTGTAAAACAATATACATTGTTAACATTCCATTAAGGCAAAAAAAAAAACAATACAAAAATTAACATACATTTTTCTCACATGACAGCGCACAATATTTTTTTACACCATTGATTTAATTTGATGAGATCATCTATTGTCCACTTTCTTACTTTTTCAACTGAAGGGGGTCGGTCACCAACATCATTGTCATCAATACGTTTGCGATCTGAAGGCAGCAGCTGCAGAAGCAAGAGGTTACTACGGCCGGGATCAGAACCTCTGCAGGTTGACCTTGTAAGTTGAACAGTTCTAGTAGCATTAACACTAACTGTTTTGTTAAATTTGTACTGAGTCACAGGGTATGTTTACATGCAGGGGATAGTCCAACTGAGTTTTGTATGTTTGAACCAATTTAAATGAGTTGTCTATGTGACTTGTGACAAACGAACAACTCCGTATGCATGGCGTTTGCAAATAATCCAATCTAAAGCAAGAGCACGAGCGACGTCGTAGGGCAAATATGCGATGTTTCCAAATGTAACTATTAACATTGAATATTCAAGTCATGTTTATTTGTATGAAGTCTCAAAAAACTGTACAAACTACAGACCACAATTGGACCTTGCCCTGATCTAAAACCTACATGAGGGCAATGAAAAACTAAAATAAAAAAGAAGCATGAGGAAAATAAGGTAAACCCTTGAGATAATCAAACCATGACGACCAAGAGCAATAGATGTCGCGAGGGCATCAACAGACAATATACAGATATCATCAACATAAAATATAGGTAATCCCAGAATGATTGTTTAAAAAAAAAAAAAAAAAAAAAATGTACTTAACAGCTCTGTCAGTTCTCACTCGACCCTGGTGTGTGCGCCTTCTCATCTTTTCCGAAAACCAACAACATGAAAGTGGAACTTTACTTTTGTTATTACGTATAGCAATTCTTTCCTTCAACTTTTCAAAACAGCAACAACTGGTGTTAGAAGCAAAGCCCATTTCATCACTTGCAAAATTCCTCTCGATTCATGTCACTCACTACAATCAACGAAGTACTGTTAAATGAAATGAAATGATTTGCATTTATATAGCGCTTTTCAAGTGAAGACTTCCCAAAGCGCTTTTACATTGTGCTTCACATTTCCCAATAGCGGCCGTGCGGCCATGTAAGGCGCTAACCTGCTTATTGGGGATATTAGGGGTTCAGTGGCTCACCCAAGGACACTTCGACATGTAACACAGAGGAGCCAGGATTCGAACTGCGATGTTCTTGTTTCCGTCCCCTTTCAAAAGTGTTCTATGCCCTAAGGCAAAAATGCTATATATAGTGGATGTAACAATTGTATTCAGATTCAGATATGATTTTTTGTCGTTGTTGTACACATGTATCAGGAACAAATTTTCAATACATTCAACCTTCACAGTTTTTTACAAAATATGAAATTATACCACATATGTGGATGTGCGATAGTGGATTAGTAACATTAGCTATATGAATACTGGACAGTAGTGCAAAAGGAGCATCTGGAATAGATGTGCAAACATAGGCAGTCAGGTAAACATATGTTCACACTACAATTCAATATAGTATATAGTGCAGTAGGGCAGAGAACAGATGTGCAAATTTGCATTGAGTGGCTAGGTACAATTAGAACTGCCAGTAATTCAAGGTAAAAAAACAGATGTACAGATTTATCAGCTGAGTAGGCTTGCTATATGTGGGATTGATTGTTTATAAGTCTAATGGCCAGGGGTGGGGGGCTGTTGCAGAATCTGGTGTACCTGAGGCGTGTTCAGGAGAGTGATCAGACATGTAGTCTCTTGTTAATCGCTTGCCGCGCACTGCTGAACGGTTGTAATCGCTCACTGTGATTGCCTTACTGATCCAAAATGGCCGACGACAGTACAATGGATTTCGTTCTACAGCTTGCTTTGAGCGAGTTGGCTGATATGAGCGACAGTTCGCATATTGACACAGTTAAGGTTATCTTAAACGCAGTGGAAGGGTCATACCTGTCTTGCATTGTTCACAAACATTACCAGGCAATGTAAGACGATATATTACATCGCCAACAGCACTCGTCAGGGCGAGATCCTCAATCTTCTGCACTGTCGACGCCATGTTGGAAATCAAAGTAAGCGGTCTTTCTCCCGTGATTACTCGGGCACGCGAGCGCTCAATAATCACTGGCCGTTCAGAAGCTAGCGATAGCTCGCGATAGCAATCACTCACTCTCCTGAACACGCCTCTGAATTGCATACTGCAGAACCTCTAACCAGATCCTAGCAGGGAGAACAGTCCATGATTGGGGTGTGAGGGGTCCATGATCGGAATATGAAGGGTCCCTAATAATGTTTGAGGCCCTGGTAAGGCAGCACTTGTGACTAAATAGAAGGGAGCTAAGTTCTGAAGATTTTCTTAGTGTCCTCACAATCTTCCTCACAATACCCCAGTCGAAGCCACAGCGTCCACTTCACACGGGCATGTGGTGAGGGTGAGTGGCAATAGCTGGCCTCTCTTCATCTTCCGTAGGATGTACAGGAAGTGCTGTGCCATCTTTATCAGGGCCTAGTGTTCACAGAACAGGTGACTTAGGAACTTGCTCCTGGTGACCAACTCCACAGCCTTGTTGTTGATGAAAAGTGGGGCATGGTAGGAATGATTTTTCCTGAAGTCCACAATGATCTCTATTTTTGTTCATTGAATTGTAGTGAAAATCTATGCTTCTGGCAAGCCACATACTGCAAACCTTGTAAACAGACGGGATGCAGCAATGGAGTCCACTTTGAGATCGAAAACAAACAAGCACCAAACTTAGTTGATTTTATTGACATGAGTGACATGAATTAAAAAATTCTTTATTTAATGTCAATATTCAGTTGCGGAAACTACATCTCTATTTTAAAAAATGACTTTGCTCGTGCTTGCCTACTCCTGATTAGATTGCTTGCAAAGTGTATATGTAAGGGGTTATCCGTGTTTTTAGCCATGTAAATGCTTCACTCAGATTGCCTATGTCGGTGCCCAGAAAACAAAAGGCTCTCTGACTGGTTTGAGTTAACTGGCGCTCTTAAAGTGATAACAAAATTCCACAATGTATGCAAAAATCTGCAGATATAATTCATAAAAAAAAAAAAATCCACGATTCACCAGTGACATTGTCAGGGAACACCGTAGACGTTTGTATACAACTGGGGACAGATCGTAGTGCATTTTTATATGGCTATACAGAATTGGAATACCGGCAACGTACACATATATGGGTGACCGTGTTAACCTAAAGGCAATATTCGTCTTAATATCAGAATTTCGGCTACTGTGCCAAATAAAATAAACTGTTTACACGACTAATGACCAAATTAGCCAAGTTTATGCCGCATTTTGGAATAACCTCGATTGAAGAAAGGACGCATGACCAGTGTCAAATTTGCGCTAAATGTTTTGCATTAAATTAAAGATAATTTGATTCTTTTCACTCACCACAATCAATGAAGTACTAGTTTTGTCTTCATTTTAAGTGTATTTACGAATTCTGCTACAGTGGAACCTCGCTTCTCGACCATAATCCGTTCCAGAACCCTGTTCGAGAACCGATTTGTTCAATCACCGAAATCATTTTTCCCATTAAAAATAATGTAAATCGTTTTAATCCGTTCCAACACCCTGAATGTTTACCATGAATGTTTAACGTTAACCTGAAGCTAACCCAGGCTAATCGTACGTTCGCGTTATTGTAATCTTCCGTACGAAAGATTACGCTAACATGAACGTGTAAAAATAAAAAAAATCAGGTGGTTTACAAGTCATTTAGCACCACAAGTGGCTAGCGCTTCATTGGAAAGGGGGCTCCGTCCCAACGCCCTGAATTTTGGGCTCAGTTATTATTATTTTTTAGACCCGCAAACGTGGAACCGCAAAGTAGCGAGGTCCCACTGTATTCACTTTTCACTTTTTCACTTTTCAATTTTGAATATTTAAGAGAAATTGGTTAGGAAGCAACACAGTTTTCTATTTTAGTTGGATATATTCTAATTTTGCCCGTATATTTTGCCCGTGTATTTTGTGCTGTTTTTGTGATACACTGTGAAATGCTGGCATTTTACAGGACTTTATTAAGAAATATACTTGATTTACCTATATACTCTACTTGTGGAAACAAACAGTAAGGGTCTGCATTGATTTTATCAAGATACATATCCTCTCGGTATATGTACTCAGATGGAGATGACATGTGTTGAGTTAATACTTCATCATCAATGTATGAAATGATGCAATCATGTGACGACAGTGTACTGTAGATTCATTTCATCCAATATTTTCAAGCTATTGGTGGTGGTCGGTTGATTATATACCTTAACCACTAAGGTCATAGAGGCACCATTTCATGTGGTGTGTCTTGGGCAAGTCCAGTCTGGTGGCACCCACCCTTCTCCAGGCCAACTAATTACTTATCTTCACTTCGGCAAATGAGGTGATATTAAAGGACTATTCCTCATTTAGAATGTGGATCTATTGGAATGTACATACACATACATACTCAGCACATTTTTCTTGGTTTTAATCTGGGATAGCAGAGTACCTGTTGTAGCAGGGTATTGTATCAACTTTACATTCAATAAAAAAATATAAAATGCACATTTAAATTTATACTGTTTGAAGAAATGATGCAACAATACAAATATATTTTAAAATTAGAAGTATAAACAATTAAGTACATGTGCTAGACTGGTTTAGATAAAAATAAAAAGTTGAATAGAACCCTTCTTTAGTTTTACTGTAATTGCAATTGAGAACCATTTCAGTTTTTATTATGGTAAGAAAGTAACTTGTTTTTTCATATGATGTTTGCAATTTATAATGAAAATGATTATTGTAGATCATCAACTAAGCTCCTTTGACCTGACTCATTTCGGCGTGATTCCCATTTTGCTATTATGCTCGAGTCATTATTATTTAAGTTGAATTCCTTTCAGAGTAATAAAAGCAGATCACAGAAAAGTTGCTTTGATGTGCAAGAGACCTTGGAGAAAAATTTCATTTGTTGAGATTCAAAGTGGGGTGTATGTTTAACATGTCTTCAGATGTGGACTTGTGTGCAAAATTGTTTTCCACATTTCACATTAATTATGCTGTTTCATATATGTGTTCAAATTCAAAATCTAGTGAATTCCTCTTTTAAAAAGATGGTTTATAAATATTTGTGTTAAATGCTCATTGATTTACATTTCTGTGACATCTGACTGAATCAGATTTATTTAATGAAGTATCAAGAAAAAAATTGACACTTGGAGCACTTGATGTTAAACAGTGTTTGCAAACCCTTGCTCGATGTTGCCATGACATTAGCTGTCTTGCTCTCATCTTCTTGTTTCTATCTTTAGGCATGCATTTTAAGCAAAGGCTGAAAGAAGACAGTGTGTGGGTGACAGAGAGAAAAGGGGGTGGTAAAGGAAAAAAGGGAGAGGGAACGCGAGCTGCTTCATTTTTGTGTGTGTGTTTGCATGGTTGTGTCGTTGCCTGCCCTAGGCTAGGGACATGCACTGCTGAAAAGGTCGTTGAATGGTGAGCGACATTTATGTGAAGCATCTACAGATGTTTCTCATTTTCCCGTGTCTTATTTCCCTATCCGTGGATTTAGGTTTTGACCGAAATCTTAAAGGTACACTACAGCGTGTATTACTGTTCCTATTAGGATGACTACTTGTGCCTGGAGGCCGCAGGGAAAAAGAAAGCGTCCTCACTGCAGTGGATTATCTGCTAATGCTGACGCCTCTCTTCTTCATTTCATTTAAATGGATTTCTTCTACATTCACTGCCCCCTCTCCTTTCCTCCCCATCCTAGCTTCTTTTAATTTATCCTAAGATTGATGGGACTGGTTTATGTAGTTTGTTGTTGATGCTATGAAAGCCTGTTCTGACTAGTTGTGAGAAACATTTACCAAGTGTGTCATACGTACTGAAACCTAATTAAGAAACTTTATATACTTTATTAAGAACGTGTAAGATCACAGTGGGTATGTTCAGTCATAATCATATTATGCAACACTGTCTATTAATTATAAACGCATGAGTCAGCATGCAGTGGTTAGTTGGGCAAAGAGTTGGCCAGCGATGAAATAAGGTACGTGTGCACGCAACGGTCGACACATGCTTGGTCACCAGTTTTTCATTCGGTCTGCATAATTTCAAATAGCTTTTAGAACACTGTTTTTCAACCAGTGTGTCGTAGCATATTAGTATGGCATGAAACCTCTTCTGGTGTGCTGCAAGAACTTGTCCAGAAGTAGGGAAAATAACACATCAAAAGCAAAATTAGCTTTATTATGGGGCATCTGCCAGACAGACATTGATGCTAGTTATCTGTTGCATTATCGTGTGACAAAATTAATTTCTCAGCAGGTACTTCAGGTAAATAATGAATGTAGCATATTTTGTTTGGGGAGGTGAGGTGGATGATTGGTTAGCACATCAGCGTCACAGTTCAGGTCTTGGGATCAATACCAGCTACCGGCCTCCTTTTTTAGGGTTTGCATGTTCTCTGTGTCTAAGTGGGTTTTCTCCGGTTCATTTACACATATTTCTTTATTATTTTGAACTCGGACTACTTTGTTTGTCTTGACAATTTAAATAAATAATAAACAAATTTAAATGTTTATTTAAACTTGGATATGAATATTTAGGTATTTATTTCATTACATTATCAAATTTTGTTTCAATTAATTTTTATTTTTATTTTTTTATTTTAAAGCCAGTGTGCTCAGACATTTCCGATACGATACGATTGTGTCTTGGCTCAAAAATATTTTAGAATATAATACGCCACAGCCTTAGTGATGTTTTATAACCAAAACTTGTAAAATAAAGACCGTGTATTTTGTTTACATACAAATGCAATTTTTGGATGTATGATTCATTCCACTAAAATTGTAGTTATATATGTATGTGTATATATATATATATATATATATATATATATATATATATATATATATATATATATATATATATATATATATATATATATATATATATATATATATATATATATATATTTATTTATTTATTTATTTATTTATTTATTTATTTATTTATTACAGTGCCGTGGAAAAGGTATTTCTCCCCCATTCCTGATTTAATAGTACACAGAGACAACCCAAATCCAAAATGCAGTTTTGGATTTGGGTTGTCTCTGTGTACTATTTAAACTCTGTGTTTATTTAAACTTGGATATGAATATTTAGGTATTTATTTCATTACATTATCAAATTGTAATGAAAAAGTAAGTAAATTTGTGCATAATGTTACATAAACATTGTTAATATATGGATTTAAGCAACAAACATAATCTAAGGAGTCATTTTAGAGCTCAAAGATCTAGTTATTTTAAGTGAGCTGAGCCAAAAGAGGCGGTCTGCAAAAAATAACCCTTGCAACAACATTGACGTACTTATGCAGGTAAATTAGGTCAAGTAGCTACGTAGTCTAACTGTGCAGGTGATAATTAAAGTAAACCACACTTAACCAGCTCAGTAGCCTAGATGGTAAGGCGCCCGCTTTGAGACTGGGAGGTCGGTGGTTCGCGCCCCGGCCGAGTCATTCCTAAGACTTAAAAAGTGGTCGGCGGCGCCCTCCGGCTGCATCGGCTCGCTACAACGGGTCAGATGCAATCGACATTTCGTTCTATGTACATTGTTACACAGAATGACAATACAAGGAAATTATTATTATTATTATAATTATTTTTTCTTCATGTTTTAATGTCTCAGTGATAAACAATAATGCCCCTCAACGCTTCTCTAGTCAATAACTCCTCCCCCTAGTACAAGAAAGAAAGCTCACATGCATGCTTACTTTACTCAATTTCGTGTCGTCATTGACTTCAAAATACCACGTTTAAAACACATCGCCAAGGGAATCCGGGTGGTTTTTACCTGCATGCACTGTAGGTTTGGCTAAATTTGCTACTAAATTTGCAATTTCGATCCCTGTTTTTTATGCGCTGGATAGATTTGTTTGTGCGCGGTGAAGGTCTGGTCAGTGACTAACCATAGTTTTGGGAAAACTGAGTTCAATTCCTCAGGCCACCCACAAAATTGATTGCTAGTAGTTGCGTTGAATCAAGACGTCCTTAAAACAATTCTGCTAGACAAAGGAAAGTAGGCTAGAAAATCTCAAGATCACAATTGACTTGCCACGACCCCCCCAAAAATTGGAGAAGAAATTAGAAACAATGTAATTGAAATCTATCAGTCCGTAAAAGGTCAAAAAGCCATTTTGAACGTTGTAGGGCTCCAACCGAACCACTGTCAGAACCCTTATCCACAAATGGAGAAAACTTCGCAGGAGTGGTCGACAAACTAAGATTACTCCAATGTTGCAACAACGTTTCATCCAGGAGGTTGTTTATGACTCCACTATAAAAGAGACACTGGCCAAAAGTGGCATCTATGATAGAGTCGCCAAGCTAAAACAACTGCTGTCACAAAATATCAAAAAGAATCGTCTCACATTTGCCAAAACGCATCTTGATTATCCTCAAGACTTTTTGAGAAAAATTCTGTGGACTGACCGGTCAAAATTGTATGTTTTTGGAAGGTGTGCAGCTCAATACATCTGGCGTAAAAATGGCACAGCATTAAAAAAAAGAACATGATGCCAACAGTAAAGCATGGTAGTTACAGTGTGATGCTCTGGGGCTGCTTTGCTGCCCCAGGACCATGAAAACTTGCTGTGCTTGACAGAATAATTAATTTTGGTGTTTACCAGAAGATTCTAAAGGAGAACATCCGGTAATCCATTCGTGCTCTCAAACTCAAGCCATCTTGGATCATGCAGCAGGATAACAATCCGAAAAACACGAGCAAGTCTACCTCAGAATGGCCGAATAAACCCCAAAATGTAGGTTCAGAGTAGCCAAATCACAGTCCGGATTTAAATCCAATTGAGATGTTGTGGCGTGACGATAAACGGGCAGTTCATGCTAATAAAAACCTCCAATGTGGCAGATTTGAAACAAGAGTCGGACAAAATTTCTCCACAGCATTGTAAAAGACTCATTACCAATTATCGTAAACGTTTCATTTTTGTTATCGCTGCCAAATGTGGCCCGACTCGCTATTACATTCTGGGGGCAATTACTTTTTCACATAGGTGCAGATAAGTTTTGTGCCATTATAAATGGTATAAACATTTAAAAACTGCATTTTGTTTTTCCTTGGGTTGTCTCTGTGTGATATTAAAATTGGTTTGATGATCTGAAACCTTTGTGAGTGATAAATATGCAAACAACACAGAAATTAGGAATTGGACAAATACTTTTTCACTGCACTTAAATTTATATTGTGATTAAGGGCTATACAAATAAAAATGACTTGACTTGACTTGATATCAGAACTGCAAACACCTATACTCCAAGCTCTCGAACCTGTCGCTGATGTTTATTTAACAGCGCTGCTCCGTCAAGGTGCAAACCCATACGTGCTGTGACATACTGTAGCCACCAGCTGTGGCAGTTCTGATAAAGTGCTGCTGATAAAATCTAACCAGGTAGTTGTGTCACAGTTTCCCAAGGCTATTTCTCCTTTTGACTGGGTTGGTGCCTCTCATGTGTGCACAGGTGTGTTATTGTTGGTGGATGCACACCATGTGCCTATGTTGTGTAAGTGTCTGTGTTGTTCATGCCTCTGTGTGTTTGGGAGACAGGGAGACCCAGGGCTTTTTTCTTATATAATTGTCGAGAGAGTTTCCTTTTAAAAGCTATTCCCAGATTCATGTAATATGGCTGCATATTCCCAGGGACTATGTGTTAATTCTCTGATCTTACTCTCTGAAGTAGCCTGCTTTACAGTAACTCGATTTTAATGTTTCTCTCTTATCTTTCCAGATTTGTGTTTGTGCCTTATTGTTGTATCATATACTTCCAACGGGCTGTTAGTTGTTGTTTGAATTGTCATTAACCCCGCCAGCATCATCTGTGAGGGAATCATAAGTTGACGTCATATTAGGACATTAGGGACATGCAGTAGATGAGGTGACAACTGTGTTATGTAATATTTATTTTGAGGCAGCTTTAGGCGGTGCTGTACATTTTATACAACTTCTTATGCACTTGTATTTAAGTCATAATTTTTCCTTTGCTTTAATTGTGGCTGAGCGGTATCAGTAAGGGCTGGTCTCCTAAGGACTCCTTTCAAAATATTGTGGCAAGCTTTCTTATATAGATGACTCAGATAATTGTGCCTGTAGACTGTATGTAACGGGGCAAAAATAGCTTTTTATTTTTAAGGTCCGTAACCACCATTTGGGGTGAAATTGAACAATCTGGAAACGTTTTAAAAAATATATTATTTCTGACATGTACATTTTGAATATTATCAAGTTGTGTTCTGACTAAGAATTAGCTCCCTAATATTGGTATATCGCCAGCAACATTTTTAACTATTTTCTTTCTTTATTTGTTTCATTTAAATTATGCAACCATCACAATACATTTTCAGATTTTTATGTATTAAATATTTAATGTCCCTTACAATGGTTCGTAGATATTGTACGCTGTTCAATTGACTTCACTATCCTTAGCTCATTTGAATTAATTCATTTTCCAACCGCTAGTCCTCACAAGGGTTGCAGGGGTGTTGGAGCAAATCCCAACTCACATTGGACAGTGGAAATGTTGGACAGATCATTAGAATACAGTACACATTCAAAAAAGATTCACCAATTGCACTATAAAGTTACAGCCCATAATCGTCATGTGTATTCATCATTATATACAAAACCTAGATATAGTTACTTCTTATTTTTCAGAGGATATTATAGCACAAGTCTTACAAATAGCAAATGGCCTGCTAACATCATAAATAATGTTGTCTTTAGCTCAAAAGTTGTCATTTTATTGACAATGCACAAGCACTTGGTACTTGACATTTAGGATGCTACTTCAGCATTCTCTCTGGTTGCCCCCAGGCCAAAAATCCTTCACACTGCAACTTTACCTGATGGGTAGAGTGTCATGCGAGTAAGCTCGATCTCGTTCCATAGTTTACACAAATATTAAATGCAAATGTGTTTCATTTGTGCAGTGATCTCATTAAGGCATAACAGTAAAAGCTATTTCTTTATTCAAACCTCCCACACATGAGTTTGCTTAACTAGGGTTATGACTGTGCAGAGGTCTTGTGTAACAGACAAGCTGCTGTTGCCTATGAGCAGTGGTTTGTAAATTATCTCATACAGTCAAAAGACATTTTGTTTCTGTTTTTGTGCATTAGACTTTCAAAAACTGACTTGCGTACACTATTCAAGACTAACATCCACGTCACACATGCTCTGTGAGGTTCATGCTAACATAGTTTGAAGTAAGCCAGACGTCAGCTTCACTTACTTCTTAATTAAAATATTTTGCACATTTGGCTGGTGACCTTGTTTTAAAATAATGAGACACATATAATTGGGCAAATGATTGGTGTTCTAGATGTAGTTATGTCTTGTAGGTCCATGTGATAAATAGGATATATTTTCTTGCCAGCTGACACTTCCTGTCTACATGATATTTTTTTTTCTGTGTCTGACCTCTCTTGCTCCCTGATACACCAATGCAGCTTCAGCGAACGCACTCCATCACACACACGTACAGTATTATGCAACCACTTCACTCCTAGTGTTTTTTTTCTCTCTGCTCTCTGCCTCCCCCCTTTGAGTTGTGAGTTGAGAGCTAGACCTCAATCATTGGCGTCTCTTCTTTTTTGTTTCCTTACACAAATTCTATTTTGACGGCTTAATATTTATTTTTCACCAGCTCTTCTCACTTCCCTTCTTCCCATGTGGTTTTCCCTACAGGCATGTTAGACTTCCTGCTTCTTATTTTTGTGGGAATGTGAGAATGATCAAATTTAGTTTGTATTGATTCATTTTGTAGAGAGAAATATTGAGTTAAAGTCTTCCCTCCTAACACATTTTAAAAGTTATGCACAATATTTTCTGAGAAAATTAGTTTTTCCATTAACCATCAAGAAAAAATCAGCAATAGTCTTACAGTCTAAGTGTAAATGCTTCTGAATTCAGGTCGTCTTCTACTGCATTCCTATTGTTAAGGTTATTTTGATTTCACAGTATTATGTTTAAGTAATTTATTTTTTTAGATATGTTCTTTTGTTTGTTTACTTCAGTTTTAAATGTTATTTAAACACTGTGTCTACTTTACGGGCCCTTAGACAAAAAAAAACAACAACATTTCAATTAATTTCAAAAGGAAATGTTTACATAAGATTAGACTTGTTTACAAACTATGTCATGGCATAAAATAAGTTTGTAACGCAGGTTTCCAATGACTGAAACACTCAAATTTTTGGTGTTCATTAAATGAGTACAGGTGTCTAATGTGTTTTATATTTTGTAAACCTGTCTATAAGTCAGAAAGTTAACATGGAGAGAGTAGTTCGCTAAAGATGAGAAGCTTACCGAATCCTTAATGCCCCCAATAAGCAGGTATTGGTGTGTGAGTGTGTGTGTGAATGGATAAGTGTCAAGCACATTGTAAAGTGCTTAGGGAGGTCTTCATTGACTTGAAAAGCGCTATATAAATGCAGACCATTTTCCATATGTTTATTTTGTTAGTCCCTGTAAATTTGCACAGAAACTTGAATATACGTTCTTTAGGACTGCTAGTAGTTTAATCAAGAGGGTTGGGTGACGCCTTTTATGAAACGATAAAAACAGTTTATTTGAGGTCCCCTTAAACAGTATAGTACCAAAAATAATGTAACATTATGCACAAAAAGAATTAATACATTAGAAAAATATTTATGATACTACTAAATTATAGTATCATTTTTTCACTCCACCACAAGATGTCACTGTGCTGTGTAACTGATTTAGACTGCACTTGTTTATACTATACAACTTTACTGTCCACTTCAAGCAACTCAGAATCTCTAAAAAACAAACAACAACATCTTAATTAAAAAATTCAACTATTTAGTGCAACAACAAATAAACTATTTAATATGAAATGAAATGAAATACAACAATAAACTTTACATTTGTTATGTAAGACACATTGGTTGAAAATCACAGGAAATACATTATTTTTATAGATGTAGAAAAAAAAATGAAATACAAAACAATTTAAACTTTTTTTTAAAGTCATCAACATGAAAAAAAAATGTCGTTAGCAAAAGAAACTGCTAAATAAGCTAGTTTGTCTGTGAACGGCATATCCCTATTTTAGACTAGAATGAAGTGTAAACTGCACAGTCTGCTACTGAGACAGACAGGCGTATTTAGGGGATTCAAAACAACTGGTTTAATATAGCTTAATGTTACAGCGTAAGAGTACAGTTTCTTCTTCACAAATCTAATCAAATAAAAGTAAAAAGGCTGCAGCGATTTAAAAATACTCCTAGAAGTACAAAATGTCCTAAAACATTCTCAAGTAAATGTAAAGGAGTAAATGTAACAGAGCCAATGTAATGGAGTAAATGTAACATTACTATCCACCTATGTGTGTCACTACTTTTGTATTTATACATATATCGTGTGAGCCCATGCAACGTCCTAGCACAATTTCTTAATACTTAAGACACAGCAACGAAGCACACTTTTTAGAATGAAACAACTGTAATACTTAATTCATTGTGGTGAGTGACAGGAATATAATTGTCTTTAATTTAATGTAAAAAGTTAAATTTTGTGACCGAGGGTTGTTTTTTTTTTGTGTCTATTTGTGCTTGTGCTCCGCCCCTTTCAATCGGTGTATTTTCTAATGGCATCCAGGGTTATCGTCGCTTGTCACCAGTCATGAAAAAACATTATTGGATTTCCAAAAACCATAATTCCGAGTCCAATCTGACAATTCACTGCATGTAAACATATGTGAAAAAATGTACAAAAAAATGATTATATTACTTGAATTATGTCTCTAGCCGTCCTTCAGCTGAAATGTCCCAGTCAAACTTTTGTGCTACTACGATCTCCTGCAGCCACCACCAGTTGTGATGAAGTGCTGCTGATGGAATTTGAAGCAGATGGTTCATCTCATCTCATTAGCCGTACCGCTTATCCTCATTAGGGTCGCGGGGGGGCTGGAGCCCATCCCAGCCATCTCCGGGCAGTGGGCAGGGGACACCCTGAACTGGTTGCCAGCCAATCGCAGGGCACACAGGGACAGACAACTCATTCGCTCATTCACACCTAGGGACAATTTGGACCGGCCAATTCACCTGAAATGCATGTTTTTGGAATGTGGGAGGAAACCGGAGTGCCCGGAGGAAACCCACGCAAGCACGGGGAGAACATACAAACTCCGCACAGGAAGTCTGGAGCTGGATTTGAACCCACGACAGGTTCCCATGACATGAACTGTGCCGCACAAGCGCTAACCACTGCGCCGCCGTGCTGCCCATGCAGATGGTTAGATTGAGTAAAATAAAGATTCATCTGTGAGTGTCCATTAGAATGTATATTATCAAATAAGCTCCATCCATCCATCCACTGTCTTCCGCTTATCCGAGGTCGGGTCTCGGGGGCAGCAGCGTTAAAAGGGAAGCCCAGACGTCCCTATCCCCAGCCACCTCCTCCAGCTCATCCGACGGGACCGTGAGGCGTTCCCAAGTCAGCCGAGAGACATAGTCTCTCCAACGTGTCCTGGGTCGCCCCCGGGGCCTCCTGCCGGTGGGACATGCCCGGAACACCTCCCGAGGGAGGCGTCCAGGAGGCATCCTTATTAGATGCCCGAGCCACCTCAACTGGCTCCTCTCAACGCAGAGGAGCAGTGGCTCTACACCAAGTCCCTCCCAAATGACTGAGCTTCTCACCTTATCTCTAAGGGAGAACCCAGCCACCCTGCGGAGGAAACTCATTTCGGCCACTTGTATCCGGGATCGTGTTCTTTCGGTCATGACCCAAAGTCCATGACCATAGGTGAGGGTTAGGAACGTAGATCGACCGGTAGTTCGAGAGCTTTGCCTTTCGGCTCAGCTCCCTCTTCACCACGACAGACCGGTACTGGGTCCGAATGACGGCAGACGCTGCACCGACCCGTCTGTCGATCTCCCGTTCCATTCTACCCTGACTCGTGAACAAGACCCCAAGATACTTGAACTCCTCCACTTGGGGCAAGACCTCCTCCCCGACCCGGAGGGAGCATACCACCCTTTTCCGACTGAGAACCATGGCCTCGGATTTGAAGGTGCTGATCCTCATCCCGGCCGCTTCACACTCGGCTGCGAATCGCTCCAGCAAGAGCTGAAGATCACGGCCTGAGGAAGCCAACAGCACCACGTCATCTGCAAAAAGCAGTGACGCAATGCTGAGGCCCCCAAACCGGACTCCATCCCCGCCAAGACTGCGCCTAGAAATTCTGTCCATAAAAGTTATGAACAGAATCGGTGACAAAGGGCAGCCCTGGCGGAGCCCAACACTCACCAGGGACGAATCCGACTTACTGCCGGCAATGCGGACCAGACTCTGGCACCGGGCACACAGGGACCGCACCGCCCGGATAAGACTGTGCGGTACTCCCGAAGCACCCCCCACAGGGCCTCCCGAGGAACACGGTCGAATGCCTTCTCCAAGTCCACAAAACACATGTAGACCGGACAGGCAAACTCCCATGCACCCTTAATGACCCTGCAGAGTGTATAGAGCTGGTCCAGTGTTCCACGTCCAGGACGAAAACCACACTGTTCCTCCTGAATCCGAGATTCGACTTCCTGGCGGACCCTCCTCTCCAGTACCCCTGAACAGACCTTACCAGGGAGGCTGAGAGGTGTGGTTCCCCTGTAGTAAGCTTTATAATGTTTTATTACAAAGCTGCATTGTTGGAAAGAACCTCTACAGGTATTTTTTAAAATGCAAACCAGTTGAAAAAAAGTAAATAGCATTTAGTGATTGCCTATCTTTAGTTTTCCAAATTTATAAAAAAAAGCTTTATTTTCAGGCAAGCTGGTAAAACACACAATATACGCACATTCTTGATGTAAAGAGCTTACTTTGATGGCACCCTGGTGTTTTATACAGTGCCTAGGCCAGTTGAAAGAATAAGGTGTGTTAACTGTTTTAGCTAGGTGTATGAAACCCTGTTTATTATCAAAAACTATGAAAAACATACTTCAGATGTAATAACTGTAGGATCTAACAATGGCGTGATGTTCAAGCAATTCTAACAGACATTGCATGCAAAAAAGGAGCCAGCAACCAGAAAACAGCCAGGATTCCAATGTTTAAGGCCCCAGGTGGCTGCCAGTGCTCTGATGAGTTGTGACACGAGTAAACACACTCATAACGGACACAATGCAAGTAGTAGTGCAGTGCTCGTCTGCAACAAATAAAGCTGAAACAGGTCATGCATTTTTCCTAATTTTTGCAGACAAATTCTCATGACAGGGGATCTGATTTGTAACACATAGCAAAGTATGCGACACAAATATTTCTTTATACATGTACTTTGGGAAAACTTGTTATGCCTATTTTTGACCATTCTGCAGCACCAAGTCAGGCAATCAGTGGGGTGGCTGTGGGCATAAAAAAGGAAGAAATGAGCATGACCAAACTTGCGTGGAAATGGGTGTGGTGGCTATTGCCTTAATAAGTCAGATGCCCTCTGGCAACAAAAAGATTTAATCATACAGAAATTCTTATTCAGTGAGAAAAGTTCCCTATGTCTATGGTCTCACACAAACTGACTCAAAAATTGAAGCTAGGGTTGGAATTAAGGATATTCTCTTAACCCATTCATGAGCAACTTTAGAACAAGTTGGTGGTGTCCATTTTGACTATCGTTTTAAGTTCCCAAGAGTGGTTTGATTCCTATTAAGGGCCCAGAAATACTGTATGTTATCTTCCTCAAGCTGTGATCTTTAACTCTCGCTGGAATGTTTTCCCTCACTCTATTTTGCTCCACCAATATTTTGAGATAAAAAAAATACCTGCATGAACTGTAAATTTTGGTCAGATTTGCAAGTGAAGAGGTTGCAATTTTGTTTCCTGTTTAACTATTTGGCACAGAGGTAGCATCCACAGAAAACATGTGCTACCCCGTGAACATTAAATTGTATATGAATATGTTTTTGTGGGTCGTAGATGTAATACCCCTCGGCTAGAGATCTCTCTTTATACGATTGATAGATGAAGCTGTTATTAGATAATGTAGTGACATTCACCCGTGCCGAGCATACTGTTTACTTCAAATGATGAATATAAAATGAGTGGGCACATTTCATCATCAACATAAATAATAATCATAGGTGTATTTTGCATAACAATGTTTCCAAGTACATTTACGATTGTGATGTCCATTGTGCACTGGAGGCGCATTTTAGTGAATTAATCTCACATTTAAATATTCCAAGATAATTGAATACCCGAGCCCAATGAAATATATTAAGCAAGACAGATCCTATATCGACCATCGTTGTTTGCTTTGTTTTAAGAGATACATTTGTAGATAACAAGTGCCATCCTGACAGGCACACAATTAGGACTACATCATCATGAGCCTTGAATTTCAAAATAGCCAAGCAAACCCTTTTGCACTTTGTCATATCAAGTAACATAATAAATACATTATGGACTGGTTTATCAGGTTTTAGGCAAGGATAAAAATGTGTCCGAACAAGATAATTGTTAGGTCAGTCAAAGAACAGAACAGAGCAGGTTTTCATGTGTGATGTTCATGGCAAATTAGATAAACATTTCACCAGATGTACTACAGTGAGGAATTGTTCTGCTTTTGCAATTTAACTCTCTTCTCTATATGTAAGAGTAAATTAGCATGGGTGTCTGTGCAGATTTAGACTTTCAGATGTGACCTTTGTTGTCTAAATGTCAGGAAGATTGGAGAGTGAGCCCAAAGTGGAAGGGCACACTTATGTAATATTCTCCCTCTGCCTCACCGACGCACGCGCACGCACACATATGCAAGCACAGAGAGAGATCTTGTTTGAGAAGGGTTGTCATATCTTAGCTGTGATGCTTCGTACAGCTCTTTGCTATTCACTGAAAGCCTCACTTTCATGAGCTTTTGCTTTTATCTGAATGTATGTGCAGAAAGTGCCCTGGAAATTATTTATGGCTTTAAAAATACTTATGCACTCCTTTTTGGTGTTATTCTTTCAAACATATTCTTAGATCTTTGATTCAAACCCAAAGCGCATTGTGGAGTTTTGTGGAGTTTTGAAATTTGATAACTGGTTTGAGGTTGTGGCAACTGAACGTAACCCAACCCAGCCTTGGAAATTATTTATAATCTCAGTGTGCAGCTATCATTATTCTTACAACAATGAGGACACGATTACTAGGGCAAATACAATCTTGTCCAACATATCAGTCAGTTTCGCTACGGGATTTCAAAAGTGGATTATACAATTATTTAAAAACTCTTAGCCTTCCTTTTCTCATTGTATAGTTATTGTAACTTGATTAACCACAGGTTCGATTGCTGTTTTTCTTTTTCTTTGTTTTAGAAAAATACATTTTAGAACTCTTTTTAACAGCTGTGTTATTATTTATGAATTGAAAATTAATGTGCCTTCAACTGTCAAATGCAAAAAGCATTCTTGCATGTTATCGCTTGTCAATGTACTATTCTTACTCATGTGTCAAATATTGGGAGGCCTTTATATGGGTTTTAAATAGATGGTTATAGGAGCGTAAAATAAGAAACATGGGGAGGCATGAGTGTCCTACCCATACTAATTAATCAAATGAGCACTTAGAATAGACTTCAGCATTCAGAAAAAGTAGAAGTAGGAATTTGTTTGGGTTGAAGTGACTGGTGGAACCATATGGATGAAGACCAGGACAAGACCACATCTGAAATATTCAAAATCCAGGATTTATTTTGTTTTACACCATCCTCAAATGAACTGCAGCCAGCCATGCTATAAGTAATGCACTACTCATAAATTTGAACGTTTTTCATTTTCCACTCATCTTTTATGCTACTAGTTTTATCAGCTTGGTTATCAGTTCATAATTACACATCAAAATTGCATAGTGTTACAAGGCTTTCAGATAGGCAATATCTAACACCACCAGATGCTATTTACCATTATAGTAGTGTACATTGTACGACAATTTTGACACACCCTTAACTACCATGTTGGGGATGTACACATTGATTGCTTCTGATGCTCGTTGATTAATTTAAAAAAAAAACTTTGGATAACCAAAAAAAAGAACATAGTCCCAATTGTGTTAAACAAATTCCACTGTTATACAGTGCATATTGAAACTTATATTCCAAAGTAAAATACACACCTATGACTTAATTCTATTTGTTGGCAAGATCAAAATTTCTGTCATTATGCATTGTTCTGTTGACATAATAAATCTGATGAGTAGTTGCTTAAAGTAAGCTCAGTGGCCAGGAGTGGCCTCACCTTTTTGTTGGTTGGGTTGTTTTGAATATTTCTAAATGCAAGAAGTCATTATTTTACAGAGGTAATATCTTTGTTTTGTCACGAGTTAAGCAATCAAAGACTGGGAAATCTTAAATGGCGATTTTTACACTTTGTGGTCCAAGAACTTCCAAATCATTTTAGCATCTTTGTAGGTGTGATTTTAGTTTGATATGTTTCTGTTTGTATAGTTAACTTGATGAAAACAATGACCTGTTTTAAATCAATAGTAGCTGATTTTACACATACGTTAATCATTACGTTCCAAGAAATATTTTTCACCCCCTGGTGGTCCATGGACTCCACTTAGCTAATCACTGCTTTAGAAGAATCAACCTTCCTTAACTTTTATCCACCTTAAATACATCATTTATGTTAGCCGGTCAATAATCATTTTGGTAACATCAATTATTCTATAATAATCATTACTGATAATATAATGACGTATTACAATTAAATATATATTATATAAAATATACAATTCTAATAATATAGATTTTTTTATTATCATTGTTTTTTTTTTTTTTTTTGATAAGTTTATTCTATATAAACATTCTGTATATTTAATGGGGATTTATTGGTTGCCAGGTCCTCACTATTAATCCCTGCAGTTAATTATTTTGACTGTTACATGATTTTGGCTATCGGTCAACCACATTGCTGTTTTTGGATTTTCACACTATCAAGGGCTGATCTGTTTCTTTGTAACGTTAAAAAATTTGATAAAATAAAGGCGTCTTGGAGGAGGGCTTTAGCCAATAGCGCCACCGGCAAATTATGTAGCAGTATTTTGATGTCTAGAAGCTACTACCTAGTACCAATGGTAGCAAACTTACCGTCTATACTAGGCATTGATAGCAAACACTTATCCTACTTACACTTATTCAGCATTCAAGTGAATCTAAACCAGATCTCCACAATAACTAATCATATGAAATGGAGTGAAAACACAAGTTTTCATATGAAAAGCATGTGCGGGCATGCCCAATGATGTCTTCGGTCCAGTTATTTTATTGGCTTGCAGTTACATGTGGTTGCTATGGTGGATTGGAAAAAAATTGTTTTATCTTGGAATTGCAAAGAAAATGTGTTTCAAATTTTTCACCCATACACAAAGTGGCTGGGCATATTGTAAACGCAATTCATCATACAAATCTTCTCTTTTTCCATTCAAACTCATACTGCCACTCCCAGTGTTTTGGGTCAACAATGCGCACGCATCTTGCAGTGATTCGGCGATGACGTGGGCTGGAAAGGGGTCTATCCGTCTTAAATATCTTCTTATCTTCCTGGAAGGTGCGACTGATCAGTAATATGTCGTATTGAATGAAAGAAACGGCGTTGTTGTGAGGGAAGCGATCTATGTGATTTCATCCTTGGTGGTCAATGAAGTCAGCGAGGGGCCGGCCATGCCCCTCCCCGCCCGATGTGATGTCTGAAGCCGGCAGTCTGGCAGCGAAGGCTGATGAGCTTTAATTCAGGACCGCCTCCCAAACGTCGATCGAGCCCCTACCCTTCGTTGTCCCACACTCACCGGAAGGCAGCTCTGTAGCTGCGAACAGCCTGTACGCCGCCTCTTCCCCCGCCTGCTTTCATCTGCAACCGGGAGAGTTGCTCGTGCGTCGGGGAAGAGGCAAAAAAACACCGTCAGGTGTTGACCAGCAGGGTGAAATCGCGGTGCGGACTGATGACAATGATGATGGTGAGGATGATGCATCCCTTCGTGTGCCATTATGAATAACAAGACGCAGTGTGAGGAGGCGTATCGGCATCTTTTTTTTTCACGTTTCGCCCAGCCGTAAAGGTGGATTACATGCTCGCCTGGGGTCTTCGCAGCTGAATTGCGCCCGACTCGAGAACGCCTCTCACGGCCCGCAGCGCTGCGCCATGGCCTTGGATGTCCAGACTTGCGCGGTGTTTACGGTGATCGCGTTGCTGGTGCTTGTGAACGTGCTGTTGATGTTCATCCTTGGTACTCGTTAAATGGATCTGCGCTCGGGGCCCGCTTCGCAACACGCCTCGCTGGCACGCGGAAGGAGAGGAGAGGCAGGCAGTGCGCGCTGGTTGAGAGCAGGGACACCCGGCGCTCTATCACGGCTACGGGTTGAAATGAACGACGTTGGTACAACATCATATATTTGTGTTAACCCCTCCCCCGAACCTTCGTTGTGTATTGTGTGCTTTTAAGTTCGTTTGTGGTAGATTTTGTGCTGGTGGGGACGCGAGATCTTCAATGTCGTAACCTAATCGTTTTCCTGTGATTACTCGATTTACTGTGCCCCTGCATTTTAACATGTCCCTAATTTCGTTGATCTCTCTCTTCCCTCCACTCCATGTTGTATTCCATGGTTTATGAGCATGAGAGTAATTCAATTCTCTCTACAATATGATACATTTTTAACAAAATCTCATCTTGCTGCTGCATGATTTTTATCGAATCATTTGCATCATGACAGCAAATATGCAATCTCTCAATTAGGGCCAACGTGTTACTGCTAGCAAGTAGGCCAGCAAGTGTGATGTGTGCTGCAGAGGCTGCAGAATGGTGGTAACTAAACAGTAATCAATTGGAAATTGGCCAGGCCTAAAAGTGGAGGGCCTTCACTTTAGATATTCCCCATTTCACATTGCATTGCAGGTCAGATTCTATTTCCAGTCGCGGATTCTCCACACGTTCAACAATGCACATGTGTTTGGGTTGACAGCTCTCTGACCATTGTGGTCAGTATTAGAATAGTGCCCCCTCCCTTCTATATCTGCCAAGTGAAAAGGCATGTTAGAGGAAAATATCAATTCTTCCGCATGCACTAGCATGAGCCAATAAAGGATGGGAGGCAGGTGTCATCAAAGTTTAATGGATGGTATAAATAGATATGCTAAAAGCCCATTTCAGAGTTGTTCATGACATTGCTATTATTAGTGATCGGAAGCAAGCGTGTTTGCTTTGTCTTTTTTTTTTAGATATAAGTGCTCTCTCTCTCTCACCCTTCATACTGCAGGCTTAGTAATATGTGTTTGTTTAGGGAAGGTGGAAAGGTTTTCTTGCATGTGTGGACAAATACTTGGCAGCAATTCATAGTAAGAGGCAAAGTAACGCTCACTTGCCATGGCATGTGGGCTGATGTTCTCTATGCCGTTGAGCAAAGTTTGAACTTTATTCGATACAGGGGCCTCACAGGCCTGTTAGCAGAGCATCATGGTGTTTATCAGGGTCTCTGCCGGAATACTTGTCAGGGATTGGACATATTGGGATTGTTTTGCCACCTGGGTAAAAATTGCACCACGGAAAGTGGATAACCGGTGGTTATCAGATGACTATGAACAACATCTGCTAAATTTTATGGACAGGTTGTTGTTGAATAAGGAATAAGGTAAATCATTGTTTGGTTGTTACTATTCATTTAAAACCTGGTTGGAGGCACAACAAAAAAACGTCATTTTATAAATCACTTGTGGAAAGCCTGCCTTGAAGGAAGTATATCTGTTAGCCCTATTACAATAAAATATGGGCATTAAGTAGTTCAATCTTACATTTGATGCAATGGTGACACCTTAATGTAAAGACTTGTTATTTTGGCGTAGACTATTCTCACCAGGAAGCAACCAGTTGTGTTCTTTGGCAGAATCTTTGTGTGGTCAAAGACCAGAGACACTGATGTTTAAACATTCAAATATTAAAATAAGTTCTGGTATGTAATTGTTTTTTTTTCTGTGATGTTCCAAATGGGCGGCATGGTGGATGAGTGGTTAGCACATCTGTGGCACAGTTTAGAGGTCATGGGATCAAATCCAGCCTTCCTGTGAGGAGTTGCATGTTTTCCCCGTGTTTGTGTGGATTTCCTCCGGGCACTCAGGTTTCCTCCCACATTCCAAAAACATCCATTTCAAGTTGTTTAGCTGGTCTAGATTGTCCCTAGGTGTGAATGAGCGAGCGAGTTCTGTTTCTGTGTGCCCTGCGACTGACTGGCAAACAGTTCAGGGTGTCCCCTGCCCACTGCCCGAAGACAGCTGGGATGGGCTCCAACTCCCCCGCGACCCTACTGATGATAAGTGGTGCAGATAATGGATGGATGAATGTTCCAAATGTTTTGTGTCTTAGTTCTTCCTTTAAACCAAGTATTTTCAAATAAGCTTCCTATGATAAACACTATTTTTTTCACTTTACTATGAGGATTGCTGAGGAAGGAATAAACCTAACGTGCAGGTTCCCCACAGTGTACAAAAGTATTCACTTAGACGTTTTCTTATCATAAGATAGATAGGGGCACTGTTTGTGACATAACACAGTTATGTCGGAATTTTTTGTTTGTCAATTGGATTAAAAGACAGCAGGGACTGTTTTAGGTAGAATGTTGCCTTTTAAAATGATAAAAAGCTCCAAAATGTCAGTTCAGTGGGATATGTTTTCTTCAAGGGCCTTGGCACAAGCTCAAAGTAAGCCCGTATCACGTGTCATGTTAGTAAGTCTGTGTCTATAGTGGTTTATTATTGTACATCCATTCAAACTTACTTGTGTTAATTTAGTTGTCATTTATTGAATTAAAAATTGTTCATGGATTCATATCCCTCCAGGGCTTCTTTTAGTTGTCTGTTAAATATGCAAACAAAAGCGTGTGCGAGCGTCAAAGCCACGCGTGTAAAATTATGCCGCTCTTCCTCGCTGATTTTAGGAAGAGCTATTTCTGATTGGCTCCCAGACCCTGAGTATATGTGTATTATATAACAAGGTTGGAAGACGCAGGGAGGATGGACTGCGAGACTCACTGCGTGCGTCAGAAAGCGAAACCTCTTTCTGGAATATAGCATCCTGTTAATCGTCAGCTCAGGCTGCGCTCGGGTGAATGGTCTTTTGAGGTTTATTGAAAAGGATAATCAGTCATGATCGTATGAGCCTGACTTCTCCATGCATACACTCTCTTTAGAGCTCCATGCGACGAACATGGTAAGGCTTGTTGAGACGTATGTATTTGCTTAGGAATGCTATCAGTGCATCAGTGCAGCTATGCTACAACTACAAGAAGAGGAAGAATGCAGCACGGCTGCCAGAGCTGTGAATGTTGATGCTTGGGGGGTAGAGATAGAAGGACTCAAGCTGTTATGCTTTTTGTATTTCTTACTCTGTGATCAGTTAAGTCACTTTAACGTGGCAAAAAATTCCACAATAAAAGAGACATTGTTCGAAGTTTGTTCTTTTTGACTTAGATACATTTTGCTTGTGTTTTGGGCCCGTGTTTTTAATACTTTGAATTCATACTGTATAGGTCAGTACGGCTAAGTGTGAGTGTTGTATTCTGATGTTATTTGACAAATGCTGTAGCTCAGCCTAACTAGGTCAGGGGAAATTGTTAAGATTGATTACGCAATTATATTAATTTATTAAGAACTTGTAGAGGAAATAGTGGTATATAGTGGAGAGAGCTGATGTAATTAAGGAAATGGGATAATGCAAGGGAAGGAGAGAACAGGGCAGACCATTGCTAAAGTGACCGGAACGCTTTCACTCGCCTTTGTTCCTGATGCCTGTTGCCTGTATTACAGCGAATTGATAGAACCTGCGCCGAGGTGACTTGGAGAGGAGGTTGTAAGGTGCTGTGAAGTGGGGCGTAATAAGAACGCATCAAGGCTGACCTTTGTTCTGTATGTCCTGCCACATATAGGCTGATCATACCTCAATATATTTCTGCGTTATAATCGTTTGAGTCTGATATAAATCCAATTTCTCGTCCTGAATGAACAAAGATTTTTAATCTTTTTGAGCAGCCTCCAACCGTGCTGTTTCCATGGCAGCGTGACACATGTTTTTGCAGTAATCCTCCTCTCTTCCTGAAGTGAAGAGCTTTGAGATATAGGCTGGAGCTATTGTTGCCACAGCTCAGACCCCTGTATGATTGCTGATGTAATCAACTTACTCAGTGACATCTTTCAAAGAAAACCTAAGTCGAAGTGAGTGATTTTTACCGACATGCAAAGAACATTATTGCAGATTCTCCAGATCCTTTGCCTTTGTTCACCAAATATGTGATAAACTTTGCTTATTATATTTTTCAAAAGAAATACAATTTGATGTTGTTTTTGAAAACGTACAACCAAATATTTGGAAAATGTGATTGCTCCAGCGCCAAATCCTATTTATTTTTTTTCTTAGGCGTACAATGCCCACCCTAACATGTCTTCAAAATTTGTTTTGAATTTACAATTTTCTGTTTCAAAATTATCTCAATAGCCCACCAATCATGACTCAACAATCATTTGATTATCAGACTATCACCTTTCCCGTTCACAACTACTGCAAACTGTTAGTTTCACTATATTTGAGTTAGAATTTCTTGAAGACAGCTGACAGATTAGACATCAGCGTCACAGTGTGCAGTGAAGAAGGGAGTATGCTGTGTAATTTACTGGATACACGTTGTAGTTCTGATTAAAAACTACTTAATTTCCTGTACATAGCAGCTTTGAAAATTCAAAATCACCCATTGACATGGTTGGATTAATAAACTTCTGATAAGATGATCATAGCATCACCCACCATACGCATTGCGTCAACTATTTTGCTATTTTGCCAATCCCTGATTTCTTATTTCAGGATACAAATTGATAATTGAAATATATTTTTTTAAAGAAATTGTACAGATTCCACCGATTTTTGAGAACTAACTTTGTTTGAATAAGACCATTTGTTCCATTATCAACCAATTTTGCTCATTGTAAGTATTTAATTTACCTGTATTTTCATAGAAAAGCGCTCGTATTGGGATCAAGAGATCGCAGTTCGAATCCCGGCTCCTCCGTGTTACATGTCGAAGTGTCCTTGGGTAAGACACTGAACCCCTAAGCACGTTAGCAGCCTTACATGGCTGCACGGCCGTTATTGGGAAATGTGAAGCACACAAAGCGCTTTGGGGTCTTGACTTGAAAAGCGCTATATTAATGCAGATCATTTCACCTCAAAAGGTTGAAATTGACAACTAATTTTAAAAACAATTTAGTAGCTTACCTTAATTAGTAATCAAGTATAAATGTTTTTGTTTTTTCCCCGCAATACAAGAGACACAGGTACAACAAACGTCAGGCAACATTTTAAGTGTGTGTGTCATGTTTTTGTTTTCCTTCATAGCAAAGATGACACCATAGACTACATGTGTTTGCAAGGAAACTCCAGTGGTGTAATCATGGTCAGTGGCCAAACAGAGTTGTGGGCTTGCAAAGTCATGGACAATATGTCATTACAATGTTATTCTGGAGCAAAAAAATGCACGTTGATATTGCACGTCTTTTAATTAAAAACGTTAAATACTTTTGCAGGACCACATGTTCTTGCTGGAAAGGATTTAGGACACTTAGGTCGTCAGTTGATCTTACATGTTTTGTAAGATCCAGTTATCTAGTTTACCCAGTAAAACATAAATCTACTACATTTGCTGCTGTGTTCAATGTTTTATTTTTGTTTTTTTCATATTTTTTGTTAGTCCTCAATTGAATTAATAGATCTGACAGAGAGCGCCGTCGATAGTTCCAGTAATCCATGATTCACATGTGGAGCAAAAAGAGCGCCTTTAACAACAGCAAGCTACTCTTTAGTCACTACTCCTGATAGCAAAGCCGTATCATTTCTTCCTTATTATGCAAACTTATTTTAAAAGACAGTAGAAAAGGGTCTCAATTATTATAATCAGAGTTATATATTGGCGTCAAGGTGTCCAAAGACGCTAACAATGATTTATGGGTGAATGCAAAATGTTGGATATCTTTAAAAAAGTCAGAATCCCTGTACCAACTACACATAGAAATAGATTCAGATATGTGTGAGATAATGGTATAAAGAGGGCGTACAGATAATGACCAAGCACATAAAATTCACAAAACGATTGGTGCCACCTCGAATCATTCCAAGTCTCCGGTGAGGGACATATGAAAACTACATCACGAGCCTCACTAACCCGATACACCGCATCACTAACTGCACATCCTATCCATTCCATAATTTACAAGTTTTATTTTTTTTCTGAAACACCATCTTTGCTTGCATTTGTTTGTGATTGTGCAGTGATATACTCAAAGAAAGTGCAACTACAGCGGCTGTTGTAACTTACCAACTTCTCTGACTGACAACTGACAGCGTAATAAAGATAAAACACTTACTGTAGAACAGATAACTTTGTTTCGGTTCCTATCGATCTTATGCACATTGAGATGATGAAGCCACCAGCATGCAATGCATTGTGTATGATAAAAAAGGGGCAGGGCTGTCGTCTGCCTCGCGTTCTGATTGGATGAAAACCGCGCAGTTGGATCTAATGTTAGTGGGTATAAAAGTTTTTGTTTCAAAAGAAACTCGAATGGAATGACTGGTTACTGAGTTGAATTTTATTCACTGCTTATAGTAGTTGCCATCATGACTGGCACGACAATGTTACTGCTAATCAAAATCTTTAAGACTCCTCATCACGAAACAACCACAACTTTTTAACGCACTTTCTTATTCAGGAAATTTATTGTTTGCCTACTTCTTTCCTGAAGACTACAAGGGTTGCAAACTTTATGAAAAAAAAATTGAAAAAAAAAAATGAACACCTCCCCAGACAGCCGAACTAATTGCCGTGAGCCCTTACCAGCGTGGAAATTAATTAATTTATTTATTTGGGAATGCACGGGTCAATTCATTGTTCCAAGGTTGCTAAAATGCAGATTTCTGAATGAATCAGCTATCAAAGGGCCAATCATCAATTAGATATTTTAGGAATAATATTTCCCCTAATTGCATGCAATATGAACACAAATGGTTTTAAGGGGAGTTTATTAAAGGCATTTCTTTAAAACTTTAAAACATACTCACTATTTGTTGGTTTATTACACCACATTATTGTTTGTCTACAAGTTTGACATGTGTTGCCCCTTAGTATTGAGTTTTTTATTTTTTTATTTACATATCTATATCTGGGGTTCTTAGTCAGATTTGAAACTTTCCAAAAGACTGAATTTCATGTATTACTTAGAGCTAGTTTGAAGTCCGCCAATTTTAAGTTTTTTGTTGTCCGCTTTCTACTCCCACAAAAAAACACAGCTCATCAACCAATAAAATGAACAGATTTTGTAGCGCAATGAATGTTTAATTCTGACAGCTCATTGGTCGGGTAGGTGTGTCTTTGAACCTTACAGCATATTGCCCGGTGAGTTGTTCATCAATTCAAGTCAAGTCATGTTTTTCTGTGTAGCACTTAATCACAGGGAGTCCCAAAGGGCTGCACAGACCACAGGTTATTGCAAACTACAGACTATTACCATCCCCTGATCTAAAACCTACCTGAGGGCAAGGAAAAACTCAAAAACCACAGCATGAGGAAAATGAGGAAACCTTGAAAAGGGAAACATCATGTTTGTGGATCATTTTTTACCTTCTCTGTATTATGGGACAAAGTCTGTTTCTTGACAAGTCAATACATGGAATGCATACTTCTAGTTCTAAATATGGAACAATTTCACTTTTCAATGAATGGTTTTCAACCCAACAGACAAAACATATATTGACGGGCTTAGTTATATCGCATTATTAGTTATCCCAACTGTGTAACTGGTTGAGTTTTGATAAGAGTATTTTATTTAAAATCTTAAACTGGACTAGATAAATTGGTCTTACAATTTTACAGAGATCTGCTAAATATTTAAAAGCTTTATTTCTTATTTATCTGTTTGCACTTTTTTTTTATCAGCTCACAAGCCATGATCCTCCCCCTGAGTGATGCATGTCTGAAAATCGTGTCGTTTCGAATGTCATAGTTTTTCCTTTTTGTCTTATTGCACTTTGTTGTATTGTGCCGTGTTTTGTGTTGGCTACAGTGTAAAGATATGTGTCATTTCTATTCTGCTTTTGGGTTTTGAGGGTTTGTATATTCATCAATTAGTTATTGCAGTTTCTGTGACATTCCTTTTTTTAATATCATATTTAAACTGTAAATATTTAATTAATCTATATTTTATTGACAGTTTTAAATAAACAATGGGATTAGTATATATTAGTTCTAACACTGTTTTTTGTCTGAAGTGAAAAAAGCATATTCAAACATACCTAGCATGTATGGAAGTTAAAAATAAAACTGAAGAAGCATAATATAGAAACTGGGTTTTGTTTTCCCAACTTAAAAAGTAGAAAAAAAAATTAAAGAACAAACATTTTTTTCAAAAACTGAATTGGATTTAACCAATACATGTGTATCCCAATTTCTAATTGTGTGTGCAAACTGAAAATGGGGGAAAAACAAATAAAGGAGACTCTTCAGTTCACTTTTGATACTTTCACTTTTTGCAAATTTAGGTTAAAAAGAAGCATTAAACCTGAAACGTATTGACATTACATATGTCTGATTAATACATTCCAACCTCAGCCAATTACTCTATTAAGCGATAATAAACAATGCAAACACAACGCTGCACCTATTTAGCCACAGCAAAACAGACTATGCAGAATACCGCGACAATACCAGCAATTTTTAATGACGTTGTTGTCTGCTACTAGTGTCCGAGACCATATGGTTAGGGCCGAATAGGGCAAGACGAGATCAGAAATGAAAACATTTTTTTTTATTTATCGTACGAAAATTGTTGTACGGCATACAAAATTTGAAATGCTAAAAAAAAATGGATAAAATGTGTAGATTTGCTGAATTTTTCGGTCTGTGATGCTTTGAATTTCTTAACAAGAACTGCTTTAAAATGGTATTTCCAAATGTGTGTCATTTTGCAAATAACATGCCAGGGTGACTGTGCTAACTCCAGTGTTCTCGTTTGCCTGCGTCCCTGCGTCCTAGACGCATCATTTTTGCTAGGAACGCAAAGTCTCAAATCAACGTGCGTCCACAGGACGCAACTTTTTTGACACAAAATTGTCATTATTACCCGATTACATTTTTTTTTAAAACAAAGATTTACCTCACTCCAAACTTTTCGTTAGGCAGATCTGGCAGATGTTGTTTTGGTCTCGCGGTTCGAGTTTTCAATCTCGAGTTGTGTAGTGAAAAGTCCGTCTCTTTTTAGAGAACCGGCTTTTTCTGCTCAACTCATTAAAGAGAGCCGGCTCTCAATCGGCTCACTTTCTTTGATGCATTATATTACGAATTATGAAGTTGTACAAAGAAGTTAAGAAAAAAAGGAAGAATAAAAGGAAAAAAGGAAAAAAAGACAGGTTTGTTGTTATCCCTTTAATCGATATATCACCAACAATAATTTGATGCAGAAAATGAATTAATAATTTGATGATTAAAACTGTATGAATATATAGATTTTTATTGTATATTTGTCACCGATTTACAATTACAACCTCGATAACACTAAATTTTGGGGACCCATAGATCTCTGTTGGGACTCATAGATTTTTGAAAATGCGACTCCCCGGGACCCATCACTTTTTAGAGGTAAAATGTACACTGTAACTTTCTAGTAATGGTTGTTAGTAATGCTGACAAGTGATCGTTTTGTTTTGCACTTGCACCTGTACCTGTGTCAACAGCCGAAAAAACAATGTCTAGGAAATGTATTTTTAGTCCGATTGTGTCCAATACAAAATTACAAAGTTTTGAATTCAATTGTTTTGTCAAAATACATGTGATTCAATCTTTTTATTTTGGCTCCTATAATATTATTACTGCATTTTCGTCGTTTCGTTTAAATTATTAATCAAGCATAATCTTCCAAGCCAGTCCTGGTTTGTCTTTTTATCCCGACAGTGGTTGTGTTGTTTTCTTTGTTGTTTTTCTTGGTTTGAAAAACCTGAGAAATTGAGGAAATATTCTGGGTCACACAACTTGCACCAGGTGGCAATATCCTAAGTCGGGGTCAGGAACACGAGGGTGTGGAGCCGCATGCGCCTCTTTGGCACTCTGTCGTGGCTTTGTGGCACTTTAAAAAAAAGTTTGATAATGGAAAATGAAATGGTTTTTTTCTAGAACAAACGTGAAGCAAACATTCTTTACTTTTTACAATGATTACAGATATATAAAGTATCAGTAAGCACCAGTAAGTAGTATAGTAGTATATAATTTTTTTTTTTTTTCTAATGTTGTGCCTTTTTTAAGGAAATATGAAACAAATAAATGATACAATGAGACTTTATTATAATATCGAAATTTTTAATGGCAAAAAAGTAAAATAAGACAAAAATGGAGATTTGTTCTTTTCCCCCATGACAGCAACGCTATATTGCATACAGAGTGTAAAGTATAATGCATCGTAACGAAACTTTCCTTGTGTTACTTTATTTCTGCACTGTTACGGCCAGAGACAAATTGCAATGAGCAACTTCTTGAGATATCCTCTCTTTTTCCATCTTAGTTGATAAGTGGAGGGTCAATCGTCAACGCTGAGGCGGTATGGGACCATGTAACCATGGCGGACCGGGAATTGGCATTTAAAGCCGGCGACGTCATCAAGGTGCTGGATGCCTCCAACAAGGACTGGTGGTGGGGTCAGATTGATGAGGAGGAGGGATGGTTCCCTGCCAGCTTTGTGCGGGTGAGTCCGGTGTGGCCATAGCTTGCCCATAACTACAGACACAATACACACCCATGCACTCAACTGAAACACATGGACATGTTTATGCAAACATTGGATGGTGCATCTTCAAAACTACACTACCGTTCCAAAATTTGGGGTCATTTAGAACTGTCCTTATTTATGAAGGGAAAGCACTGCTTTTTCAATGAAGATAACATGTAACTATTCAGAAATACACCCGATACACAATTAATTTGGTAAATACTTATTTTAGCTGTAAATGTCTGTTTTTAAAGCAATATCTACATAGGTACTGTATATAAAGGCCCATATCCAGTAACCTGTACTCCAGTCTTCAAATAGTACACCATATCTGATAATTGCGTTAGAACGCTAATAGATTATTAGAAACCCTTGTGCGATGATGTTAGCACAGCTTAAAACAGTTTAACTGGTTAAAGAAGCTAAAACACTGACTTTCCTTTGAGCTACATAGTCAAGTATCTCAAGCATCACATATATAGGTCAGAAGGAGAGAGGTTTCATATTGAACTTGACAGCCCATTCTTATTCTAAGACATTAAGGCTACTCCATGTGAGAAATTGGCAAGAAAAGGAAGACCTTCTAGAACTGTATGTTCTACTCCTTTTAGAGAACAGCACAAACAGGCTCTAACCAGATAAGAAGAGAAGTAGGAGGCACGACCAAGCACGTTTGGTTAAATAGTACCCGCAAAACACCATTGTCAACATCTACAGCGAAAAGTCGACTCCGACGTGCTGGCCTTCGAGGCAGAGTGGCAAAGAAAAAGCCGTAGCTGAGAAGAGCCAACATAAGGAATTAAATACATACATACATACATAAGGAGTTAAATATGGGCAAAAGAACAAAAACATTCGATAAAAGTATGACTTTATCATGAAAAACACAAAATTGGGGTGACTCCAAACTTTTGTACAGAAGTGTATACGCGATTGCAAACCATAATTTATCGAAATGATAGTTATAATACATATTACCTAACTGCAGCTAATGGTGTGCATTTCTCGTGGTATCTTTTTATCCTCAAATGCCCTTAATGGACCCATTCACATTGCAATGATGTATTATAACTATTCACATCAGTTGAACTCACATCTTATCGAGCTACCGTGTCTTATTACCTCAAGGTCTGATAGAAGGATGATTTAGCATTCTTGTTGGTGGAGGCTCACAGAAAAATGCCTACCACTAAACGCCCTTCATTTCCATTCCCACCTGTCCGCCCTTACATTGTCACTCCCAAGAGGGCAGGAATGTCTACCAAAAAGTATCTCTATTTCTGTTGTGTCATTCTTTCTCTCCAAGGTGGAACCCCACCCTCCTCAGCCCCAAACAAAACAGGTTTTCTATATCAACCCCATAGCAACTCCACGGTTCCAAAACACCACGTCAAAGGTGCGTCCCCACCAAAACCCTGCCTCATCCACCCATCTAGCCTGTGCGACCCACCACGCATTGCACCTTGTACATCACCAAACATTAGCCTCATCAGATCACCCTTAACAGGTATTAGAAGGTAGTGATGAGTCAAAAGTAAAGATCTTGAATTTCTGTCTCGGGATTTGCACCCCAAATATTTTCACAAAACAATGACATTTAAGTGACAAGTCTTAATTTGGATATGGTTTTTTAATGCCGATTGCTATTGTTTTTGTTCATTTTCAATACATTTAATTTACTGTTGACTCTAACTGTCAGTTTTAAGGCTGCGCTACTGGTTCTCATCCCTGCAGTTCAGTGCTCTCCCACCAGTCATTTGCTTGTCTGTGTCACTGCATTGCTCATCTTGTGTTTGGCATTTTAACCATCTATTTCTCTCTGTTCTATTGGCAAGGTTTGTGTCGTTAGGTGTTGGCTGCCAGGCATAAAGACTCACGCTCACTCTGCCCCATTCTAAATTAAGATAGTGCTATTATGTATGTGAACCTGGGGGTTATTAATTTTGGGAAGCAAATGTAATGATGGATTTACATTGGGCATAGAAATTAAACACATCACTGTTGACGTAGCACAATAGAATAATAAAATACATAGTGATGTACTATGTACAATGAGAATTGTTTTTACAATTGTCCCTGAGCGTACATACTATACACATGACAATGATGCTGATTTCTAAAGCAGTGCCCACCTGAAAGTTCCAAAGTGACTGCCATTGACATTGCCAATGAAAATCGCCAAATTATTTTAAACTTGCAATGAGAGGAACTAATTTGTTGTCTAAATATGTTGTCTGTGCCCACTGCAATTTTTTAAGTGTTTGTGGGTTAAAAATTGAGCAGATCAATTAAAAAAACATAACTCTGGAATAAAATATTGTATTTTTGTTATTCTAATTACAGATTTAGTAGATGATTATATTTTTATTTTACTACAGGCATAAATAAAATCATACTTACCTTTGGTGCAACAGTGACAGCTTTTCCAATAAAATTAGGTATTTTGGTGAGCTGATGGAAGCCATGCCTCTCCTAGTCATAGCAACCTTTTTCATTCTGTGCTGAACCTGCAGTGCTTTTAAAGAACACACCCATAGTTTGTATAATGATATATATTGCAAGAGAAAGTTCTGGCATTTGAATGTTTTTTCCCACTTACAGTCCAGTCCAGATGTTTGATGCTAAACTACTTCCTTACTTCCTTATAAATATAGATAGATAGATAGATAGATAGATAGATAGATAGATAGATAGATAGATAGATAGATAGATAGATACTTTATTCATCCCCTAAGGGAAATTCACATGTTTCTCACATGAGTTTCACCTTATTTATGCTGATTGTATCACTTATTAGGAGTACAGCTCTGAATAAAAAAATACAGTGAAGGGTCCCAACATTTTACACAATTGTACATAATTGTAATATTATAAGATGGGAGGTCAAGATTAGGCTGTTGTTTTACAGAATGGAGCAAAACACCACATTACATTTTTGTTTCTGGTGTGGAATTGCCGTTTTAAAATGCCCAATTAGTTCAAAATTTGATTCAAGTCTTCATGTCTCTATTTAGCATAGTATTTAGCAAAGTATTATTACTATATTATGAAGCAATGTCCAAATAAAACCAAGTTCAAAATAGTTTAAATCAAGTTCTCTTCTCCCAGACAAACGCTTGGCACAATGCTGCAGTTTTAGTGGATGGCAACGCCACACATGCATCAAAAAAGACCATGCATGTAGCAGATTTTGCTGCCTGTGACAAAACAAACGCTCACAATATGGAATACTTCAATATAACTATATCATTCAAAGTTTTTATTCATGTTGATTGAAATAAGAATGAGGAAAACCCACGCCCTTTAATTAGCATAGTGACAAGTCCAGTACATATATGCATGCTGCCATAGATACATCATATAGGGTCTTTATAAATTGTGTCCAATGTATTGTTGTTATTTTAATGTATGGCCAGTGCAATTACAGGACTGTATTTGGCTATATTTGGACTTGTATGAAATTAAATGAAATGATCTGCATTTATATAGCGCTTTTCAAGTCAATGACTTCCCAAAGCGATTTACGTTGTGCTTCAAATTTCCCAATAGCGGCCGTGATATGTGCAGCCATGTAAGGCGCTAACCTGCTTATTGGGGGTATTGGGGGTTCAGTGTCTTACCCAAGGACACTTCGACATGTAACACGGACAAGCCGGGATTCGAACTGGGATCCCTTAATCCTAAAACGATCGCTCTACCTCCTGAGCTATTGCCGCCCCCCATAAGTTTATAAGTTTCAAAAGAGGCCGAAGACATAGGCTTTGGGCAAATTAAGCAAATAATTGTTTCAGCTCTGGGTGACTTAATTTTGGTATAAAACACAGCTATTCACAACCGTGTTTGTGTAAAAAAAAATAAACAGAGTAATTTGTCACTGATCCAACTTCAACATAGAACGACATGCCTATTTCAATAACTTTTTAAATAATATCTTTGTATACTTGTCAATTGGCTACAGAACATTTATACAACTATTTTAAGGCATTTATTGCGACAGTTTTTCGGTAGGTGTCCGTTCTCCCTCGTAAAACAAATTGTACGCATTTTCTTGGTTATCAGTAGCAAGAGAAGCCTCCAGATCTGTCTCAGAAACAGCACTTTTATCATCTAGTCACTATTCTTTTTTTTCTCGGTGTAAAGCAACATCACGCTCTTCAGAGTTGAGCCGGACCTCTGCATTGACAGGCAGCGTCCCCAGATACCTTAAAAAGACTGATATCGGCACATATACTTACACATCTGTACCTAGAGCCACAGGCATCCGGCATATTCAACTCATAAACGTCTAAAAGCAGATGTTTGACCCTGCTAACACTTGTAAATTCAATAATGATTGGATAACAACTCACATATAAATGCCAGCCCTTTAAATCGCTACATCAAGATGGAATCTGAACTGTTGACTCAAGAAAACTATAAATTAAAAAGTAGACGTATAAAGGAGTGATATAATCAAATATATTTTGAAGAATATAATTGGATTTTTTTAAAATATGACTTAAAACATGTAATTGATAGAAATGATTATAACAGTGATGTGCTTTTTTTTTAACATCTACTCTATTCGAGCCAAATGTCGAAGGGGAGGTCACACACAAGGTTGGATGCTCTTTGAAAACTAGGCTCTCAGCTTTGATTTGCTCCAGAATTCTGTGGTATCTGTGTCTAATGTAGGTGTCTGTACCTGAATGTACCTCATTTAATTTGGGGTTAAGTGTTTGTAGTTTCATTCGTTAAATTGCAAAGCAATTAATATGCACAAGTTATCAAGTCATGGCGTGTTCGTGCTTGTCAATGTGTTTGTCCCTAGTTGTGGGTGAATCAAGAGGATGGAGGCGGAGAACCAGCTGAAGGGACCAGCGAAGTCCAGAATGGTCACCTGGACCCAGCCAATGATTGTTTGTGTCTGGGCTCGCCCCTTCAGAACCGCGACCAAATGAGAGCTAACGTCATCAATGAAATCATGAGCACGGAGAGACACTACATCAAACACCTCAAAGACATATGTGAGGTACAAAATGAGAATACGACTTAAAGCACAAGTCGAGTTCGAACAAAGGTAGAAATATGCAAAATGTATATATTTATTTTCATAAAAATACACACCGCTTAATAACTTTTGGGATTGGACTTTATAACCGTATATTGAATCGGCATCACAAGACTTTTTGACTGGTTGTATACCTGGTAAACCCGAGTGACGAAAATGTGCAAATGTCAAGCTAAAACAAATCGTATTTATATCCCCTAAAGTGATTTTTTTTTAATATATGGGAAAATAAAGGTCTAACCTTTAAATCATCTGGTACAAATTATACCTGCAAGGAAATTTTTACACAGAATGAGCACAAGACTGTGCTAGAAACTAACAAATACAAAGTGACGCATTAAACTTAGAGAAACAGAACTTGTTTTAAAGAAAATATTTCACCCAGAACAGAGATCGCCAACCTTTTTTTGAACCTGAGAGCTACTTTAATGTAACAGATTACAGCAAAGAGCAACCAGTTTGAAATGCACTACTAAAATAGCAACTTAAGTTATTACTATGTTGTTACAATTTTGTGAATATTTTATAACCAGGTTGAAATGATCAGAAGTAGGGTTGAAATAAGCACAATCACCACTGAAATACAGTTTTAAAGACGCTGATCATTTCCATGATTTCTCATGCCTGTTAGAGATCAGATTTCCTAGAGAAGCACTGTATCCCATCACTGGTGAGCTGTTTTTCAGAACCAGAACTTGATGGGCTACATGGTGCCCGCGAGCACCACGTTGGAGACCCCTGACCCAAAAATACGGGATAAGGAACTAGCAACCTTACAAAGTCAACTTCGCACACAAAAGAGCTGTAGACAGTCTGTTTCATGGTCTGGAAGTTTTGTCACTATTTATCAAGACTGAACACATCCAGAAACTGAAGGAACAGCAGCAACCTCATCAAGCTGTCACTTAATGGCACAGCATTTTTAAGAGCAGGGTAATTTGCAGAGTGGAAAAATAATTGTATTGTATTAACTTCTTAATTTGATCATATTGAAATATTTTCACAATAAAACATAAAATATGACAAAATTATATAGGTTGAAAACACGCATGGGCTTGTTCTTTTGCAGGGTTATCTGCGGCAGTGCAAAAAGCGTGTGGACATGTTCAATGACGACCAACTAAAGGTCATCTTTGGCAACATTGAGGACATCTACCGCTTCCAAATGGGGTTTGTCCGAGATTTGGAGAAACAGTACAACACAGAAGAGCCCCACCTTTCGGAAATTGGACCTTGCTTTTTAGAACATGTGAGTTTATTTTGCAATAGCTGTTTTCCCAAATTATTGCATTGGTAAACGCTCATGTTCCACACTGCTAATGGTTGTCCTATTGTTCTTCCTCATCCCTTTAAAGAATTGTTTTTTTTTTCTTTGGTGGTCAAGCGTTTCATTTGAATATGCATTGAAAAGCAAAAATAGGAGATATTATATTGAATGGTACTTGAAATATTGTCCGGGACTCAACTATTTGCACTACGTGTCCTAAATGTTCTGGAAAGAATATTCAATCCAATCTATTCGCTTTGTATTTCGATTAGTAGATATTGACGACCAGTATTGGTATAGCTGACCAATCCATAATTATTTTAAAAAACATAGGTCTATTTTAAATGTATATATTTTCTCAAATATTCTCTTTGAGTGGTTAGGAAAAGTAGAGTATGTAAGGACATGTTATGTACCAGTTGTATTGGGACCAATATATTAATTTGAGGTAAAAACAGCCCAAATACACACCACAATTTCTTAGGTACATTATTTTTAGTTTTTTTATTTCGTGAATGTTTTTCTTTTTTAATTAAAATGGCGTACAGTGAACTCTGGTATATCACTAAAGTTAGGTTCCTGAAGGAACGCT
This sequence comes from Urocampus carinirostris, assembly GCF_059441175.1. NCBI lineage: Eukaryota > Metazoa > Chordata > Actinopteri > Syngnathiformes > Syngnathidae > Urocampus > Urocampus carinirostris. The sequence goes on from NC_142357.1 coordinate 7,870,140, forward strand.
GTGATAGGGAAAATCTATGAAGTAGAAATCCTATTTCTTTTTTTACAGCATAGATAAAATCAAATACCCAGCCAAAAAACAAAGGCTTCAAACATAAGTTTTACAAATAAAAGTAATTTTTCTTATTTTTTTTTCAAAGTACTGGATTCTCAAATAATAACTTTATTTATCTATGTTAGCTAAAAGTGGAGAAACTGTTTAGCCAATCAAAATTCAGATCACAATGCACAGTCAGTGAAGTAGCGAGACAGTGGAAACTGAACCGCATTCAAGTGAGGGTTCACTGTACAAACTGGCACGCCCCCATACTCATGCTGCAGTTGTCCATAATTCAGTGATGAATACGGCCAGTTAACTTGGTTAAAGGTGGGGGTGCGCCGTTTGATGAGTCTTTAAAAAGTTGAAAGTACAATATTGTCTCTATTAATTATGTGCTCAGAAAGCCAAAATGAGTTCAAAAACCCTCTATAATTTTTTCTCCACCACGCCTATCTGCTTTTATCTTCATTTCAGCACCACTGTTATGGGACTTGCAACACATTAGGAAGTCCAAACGCATACCCGAACCTCCAAAAATATGGGAAAGTCAAGTCAAGTCATGTTTATTTGTATAGCCCTTAATCACAATTAGTCTTCAAAGGGCTGCACAGACCATTCATACTTCAGGAATGAGCTGACTGAGGCCGTGATCATGACTTTAAGCCAGGAGTTGGCGGCAGAGAGGAGCAAAATCTCAAGTTGCGTACACCCTAAACGTAGAGGTTCATAACAAGCATTTTTACTTTAAAAAAAATAAATTGATTTTAAAATAAAACACACACACAGCAAGTGCGGAGCCCGGCCTAGCACGACTTGATGATAGACATTTTACGTTCATATTAGAGTAAGATCTTGGGCTGGGTTCGGGTCAGGGCCCGAGATCTTCAATTAATGGACCAATCCCAATGTCCATAGTATCGTATCATTTAGGGAAAAGTCGTATGAGCCATCCCAATATTCCCAAACAATTATTTTTTTGAACAAAAATGAATTGTACAGTATTGATTGTATTTGGCCTCATTCCTGCAGATTTCAAATTTATAACAAAGCACTTTGAATATAAATGGACAAACATGGTTATAATACATTAAATTTTTCTATTCTTTTATATTACAGCAAGATGGTTTCTGGATATATTCTGAATACTGTAATAACCACTTGGACGCTTGCATGGAACTGAGCAAGTTGATGAGGGATGGCAGATACCAGCATTTCTTTGAGGCCTGTCGACTCCTCCAGCAAATGATTGACATTGCCATAGACGGCTTCCTGCTCACCCCAGTCCAGAAGATCTGCAAATATCCTCTCCAGTTGGCTGAGCTTCTCAAATATACCGCACAAGAGCACAGGTGGGAAATAGAAAACAGTATTGTAACTAAAGTGCAATAGTCTTGTGATCGTTTTATAGCATACTACTTTAAGTCTTTGCATGCACAGATGCAAACTGTACATGGAAATTCCGGCATGAAGACATGTCAGCCAAGTCCCTGGAAACATAGTGTAAGACATTTAGCATAACTCAGCCAGCTCTAGGTCATTCACAGACCAGGCACTCTCAGCTATATCGGGACAGGTGCCAGCTCTGCTAGCGAGCCATGCCAATTCACAGTGTTTAACTGCAATGGATCTGCCAAGTATAGGCCTTCCCTCTGACAAAAATACACACACACACACACAAACACTATATTTCGATCCATTACAAACAGAATCAGGGAGTGGAAAATGATCCACTTGCTTTTTACAGTCGATAGACAAAGTGGGTAATTAAAACTCATTCGTGATTTTGTTTTTGCCTGCTGTAAGTATACATCTTGTTTATAATACGGGATATTTAACTGTGTCTTTAAATAATGCAGCACCACCTCATTTTAAAAGTTCATCCTGGCCCCTTAATTTCCCAGAAGTTATTCCGTGTACTATGCATCCATGTCTGCAGTGACTATCGTTACGTGGCAGCAGCCTTGGCAGTAATGCGAAACGTCACCCAGCAGATCAATGAAAGGAAGAGGAGGCTGGAAAACATTGACAAAATTGCTCAATGGCAGGCGTCTGTTTTAGACTGGGAGGTATGTAGCTTCTGAGTTCAAATCTCTTCTCACTGGGTCTGTACAGTCACAACTATATATTTTATGTCTATGAAGTCTTATAACACTCAGCTCTTACATTTTCGACACACACAGACACACACACATACATATGTATTTATATACTGTATGCGTGGGTTTCCTCCGGGCACTCCGGTTTCCTCCCACATTCCAAAAACATGCATTTCAGGTGAATTGGCCGGTCCAAATTGTCCCTAGGTGTAAATGAACGAATGAGTTGTCTGTCCCTGTGTGCCCTGCGATTGGCTGGCAACCAGTTCAGGGTGTCCCCTGCCCACTGCCCGAAGATGGCTGGTATGGGCTCCAGCCCCCCGCGACCCTAATGAGGATGAGCGGTACGGCTAATGAGAGGAGATGAGATATATATATATATATATATATATATATATATATATATATATATATATATATATATATATATATATATATATATATATATATATATATATATATATATATATATATATATATATATATATACATACACACACTTAAATACATACACACAAACACATAACGTAAAATTTGGACTATAAGGCCCACCTGATTATAAGCTGTGTGTACCCGTATTTACAAAGAAAATACGGTACGAAGAAGGTGCTTTAATAATTTACGGTACCTTAACCCCTTAATGTTCCGCCGGACCACTGGTGGGCCGCCGGACTTTTGATAAACAAATACTTGTCTGTTTATGTCACCATCCACCGAAATACATATCATTGGAAAGGCTAAACTCTTGTGATTCAATATATCAATAAATGTCATCTTCCAACACGACAACGACCCGAAACACACTGCAAGGAAAACCAAGGAGTGGCTCCTTACGAAGCATATCAAGGTTCTAGCATGGCCCAGCTAGTTTCCAGACCTGAACCCAATTGAAAATCTTTTGGAGGGATATATATATATATATATATATATATATATATATATATATATATATATATATATATATATATATATATATATATATATATATATATATATATATATATATATATATATATATATATATATATATATATATATATATATATATATATATAATGATAGCAAATGCATATGAACAAGACAAAACAACATGTTTTTTTAAATAACTGGACTGGATTTTCCTTTTGGGGATATACTGAGGGGTAGAGTTACACAATTGCACTTCTGTTTGCAGTTCTATGCTGACGTTATTCTAATAGGATGGTCTGATGACGAATGCTTGATTAGAAGAAGGAAAAGCAATACACATAAAGGATTTTGTTTTTTAAGTGAAAACCTTCAGTGTATTGATTTTTGTATTTCCTTGATGTGCCTAGGGAGATGATATCTTGGACAGAAGCTCTGAGCTCATCTACACCGGGGAGCTGTCATGGATCTATCAGCCATATGGGCGCAGTCAGCAGCGAGTCTTTTTCCTCTTTGATCACCAGCTGGTTCTCTGTAAAAAGGTAAAATGTGTTTCTCTGTTCACTTTCTCGTTTTCATTTTTCTTTCCTTTTTCTCAAAAACATCCTCATGAGGGAGATCACAAGTTAGGCCTGCTTTGTGCATCCTGTGCTGACCACAGCAATGCTTTATGACTTCACAGCAAGTTCTTGCTTGGATTGGGACTATACATTATTACCCTAGACACATGAGCCCTCGGTGAAGTCCAAATACTCAGCACATTTCTGAAAATGGAGCTGTGCTACATTGAACCAAGATGCACCAAGGCTCTGCTCCCCCTGTCAGACAAATGTTCATGCTTGACTACACTTGACTATACATGTACGCAGGCACAAATACAACAAGACACTTGGGCACACTTTCTCACTGAGGGGGAGGAAATGCAACTTTGCACGCATGCAAATAAAACCTGTAAACAATTATCTGATAGTTAGCACACAGGTGCAGTTCATATATGGGTTGCTTACTGCTGGTGTCTTCATATATCATTTACAGAGCTCAATCCATGTCAGCCAATCATTTCTGGCACCATTAGTTTCAGTGTCTGTGCTCATCTCAATCTATCCAGTGTCACTTAAAAAGCTTCTAGGTTATGCTGAACTATGTTATATATATATATATATATATATATATATATATATATATATATATATATATATATATATATATATATATATATATATATATATATATATATATATATATATATATACCCGTGAATTCTGTAAAGATCGCCATCTATATATCGGATTCATTGATCTGAAGGCCGCCTTTGACACCATCTGCCACTCTTCACTGTGGAACATCCTCCAAGCTCTCAGAGCACCACCCAAGATCATAGCCCTGTTCAAGCTGCTCTACAGCAACGCAGAGAGCTGTGTCCGTATCAACGGCATTGACTCCGACTGGTTTACTATCTCCAGCGGCGTTCGCCAAGGCTGCGTGGCTGCTCCCGACCTTTTTAATTGCATCATCGACCATCTGATGTTCAGGGTTAGTGAGCGCATCCCCGGAGTGTCTTTCGGCAACTACCACCTGACTGACCTAAAGTATGCTGACGACACCATCATGCTCAGTACTTCCTACAGCCAGCTGAGAGACGCTCTGGGCATTTACAGCGAAGAGGCAGCGCGGCTTGGCCTCCAAGTGAGTTGGACGAAAACCAAGTTCATGAATGTCGGTGATGGACCAGATCCACCTCCCATCCAAATTGGTAGCGACATCGTAGAGCCTTTCAAGAGCTTTGTGTATCTGGGGTCCATGGTGACAGACAATGGGGACCTAAAACCAGAGATTCTCCGCAGAAGAGCCCTGGCAGCATCTGCTCTGCAGTCTCTCTGGAAACCACTCTGGCGGCACCAGACCATCGCACGCAAGACGAAGCTCCGCATTTACAACCTCGCCGTACTCTCTATCCTGCTTTATGGCTCAGAAACATGGCCCCTGAACGACACCCTGGCCACAAGAATAGACGGTTTTGATAGCAGGGCTCTCAGAACCATCGAGAACATCAGGTGGCCCCAGCGAGTCTCCAATAAAGAGCTCAGAGCCCGCACGTGCCAGCCCCGAGCATCTTCCTTGGTCGCACAACGCCGCACCCGCTGGTTTGGCCATGTCCTTCGTCTACCACCAGACCATCCGACACGAGCCATTCTCCAGTTTGACCCAAAGGCCGCAGGTTGGAGACGACCACGAGGGAAACCCCGCACTCGATGGCTCGACGTCGTTGCGGGCGACCTCCAACAACACGGAGTTGCTGTAGAGGATGGACAGCTGGCACAAGACCGCCAGCATTGGAAAAACCTGGTTCATCTCGTCGGCTCAACGCACAGGGACGGGACCCCCCGACCTTCGCTGGAGCAATAATCAATCAATCAATCAATATATATATATATATATATATATATATATATATATATATATATATATATATATATATATATATATATATATATATATATATATATATATATATTGTCACGGTCGCCTTGGTGACCAGTCTGCCCCGCCCTCTGGGCAACAGCTGAAGCAGTTCCACTAATTGTGGGTCTGCTATTTAAGGCTGCATTGTGGGCTCTGCGGTTGCTGGTTCATTACTCTTATACACAATCCCGGTCTGTTATGCTTGTCCTGTTTTAGTCTGTTATGCCTTGTCATGTTTTAGTCTGTTATGCCATGTCCTGTTGAGTTCGTGCCGGAGGAACTCTGTATTGTTCTGTTTTGCCCCGGAGTATTGGGCGACTTTTATTTTATTAAATAAAACTTATGGATCGTCAACGCATTTGAGTTCTCCCTTCATGCCTCCTGCCTCCGTTCTGGTCCGGTCACCTTCCACGCCACCATGCCTCGTGACAATATATATATATATATATATATATATATATATATATATATATATATATATATATATATATATATATATATATATATATATATATATATATATATATATATATATATGCACATAACTTCCTTTACTCGCATTTTAAATCTAGCGACAAGCCTCTCGGGCTGCTATAACCCCCCCATCTTCACCCGCATATTGTTCTTATCCGAATCGTGCATGGATGCTGATGCTTATCTCTGCATGTTCATTAGGTGTTGTGTTTTTCATTTTATCACTCCTGACCTCATGCGGCTGAATGTTGTTCAGTCCTAAGGCCATAGTGCTGGAGTGATTAGTTTGTTTACATAAAAGTGAATACATTTGCTTTGGCTGGATGCACCTTAGTTGCACGGTCTGATTTAGCTTTCGGCCTTTTGGGAAATTGTGATTGTGTGTTATATAATTCTTCATCCATTCTTCCTGTTTGGTTTCCCTGAGGTCAGGTAGCACATCAAGTCACGGAAGCCCATGGTCATTTCTACCTCTTTTTGGGGTATGTCAAGGTCTTCCCAAACCCAGCGTATCTTACTTCAGAGATGCTCTCAAATGACTAAGCTTCTCACCTTATATTTAGGGAAGAGACACATCATCCCGCAGGGAATAATCTTTTTGGAAGGGAGCATCAAGGATCTTCTCAAAGCATGTGACCCCTGGGTTCCCGCAGATCCTTGAAAAGTTTAAAAGCCTTTGAATTCAGTATTCTAAAAATAAGGCTTTAATTGGCATTAAAATGTCTTAAATCCAATTTCCTAAAGTCTTAAAAAATGTTCACACCTGAATTAGATTTATATTTGTTTGAACCCAAAATATCTAGTAACATTTATCAATTGTTTTTTTTAATAATTTGCCGATTTACTTTGGTGGCAACATGGCGTGACCACAAAAACGGAACTATCAAAACGGTGATGTGGTTTCAGTCAGGCCTTTCAGAGCAGACACATGTCTTAGGTCCATCCACAATACACATGACAGTTCAGACAGAGAGGATTACTTTGGATCACAGTAAAATGTCCATTTAATGAGAAGTGGCTGTTCGACAAACGTTTTCTGTAATGGCTAAAAGCTGTGTCAGGTAATGTGTACGAGGCACCATGTATTGTGTGCAAGAAACATTTGTGTTATTTTGTTGATTTTATTTTAGTTTTGAATCAAAAGTCATCAAAAAAGGCTTGTGTTTAACTTGTATTTGCTGTAGGAACGCTGGCTCAAATTGGGGTAGAAATATTGATTATCTTTTCTATTGAAGTATCCTAACTCTTTCCTACTCAGAGATGTGCAAGGGGGTCAGATCTAAGCAAGTGATGAGCCAAAGTAAAACGGGCATATATTATGCCTTTTTGGCTATGGAGGTCAATGAGCCGTACATTCTCTGGTCCCTTACCTGACAACTATCTGCCATGGTTGACCCTGCTTGAGGTGTAAATCCCCGGACAAACATAGCTCTAGAAGTGGTGGGTACTATGTTGTCCTCTGTCAAAACCGATCTGATGACAAGGGCACACCCACACTAGGGTCATAGCGAGGCTTCTGCTCACCCTTCTAGCACACTTGCTGGTAAAGTTAGTATTTCTGCACAGATCTCCAGTTGAGTATGCTTGGGAGAAGTAGGCCAGGGAGCAGTACAATTGCCCACACATTTGCACAGCCACGGGAGCAATCAGCTCATAAATTGTAACCATGACATCACCTGTAAGCAATACATTGTACTTTAAAATGATTTGCTACTGTGTTGTCAAATTCGCTTTCCTTCAGAAATATTTTATTTTGCACATTTGCACATATGCACGTAAACATTTAAACAAAGTATTTACCCTTTTAAACCGTTCACAGTCTCGTTACTTTGCCAATTTAGCAAAACGTAAGCTTTTGTTTCACGGATTTCACCTGTCACGAGTACTCTTTGGAACCGATACCCCATAACAAGAGGGATTTTTTTTTTTTGCTTTTGTCTACTCCAAAATAGCATAAGAAATCCAATCCGACCCGGCCGCGTGTATAAGCCCAAACCCGACCGATTAACTTGAACTGAGTGACCGGCCCCGAAGCTGCACTTCGGCAACGTAGTGCGCATTTCGGCTGGAGCACGCGCTGCTTCGGGTTTACTCCGGGCTCGGCCTGTCAAATTAATTACTTTAATGCCAAAAGTGCAGTGCCAAAGTGTGTTACTCAAGTAAAAGTACTGTTACTTTTGAATAATATTACGCAAGTAGAAGTAAAAACCTGAATAAAACTAAGTGCACCGAACAGCATGCATGCTGTGCAGATTCTCCACGAAGAAAAAAAAAACCTGAGCGAGAAGACAATAACATCAGTTTAAACTACTAAACTGGGCTCACTAAAGCTGAAAAAATACTGCACAATATGGTCTTTAACATGAAACACACTGGACGTCAGCTCTTTCACACCTTTGCTGCCCTCTAGCTGCAGAGGGAGGCATCTGGTTTGTATTTGTTAAAATAATCACAACTTTTTATAAAAATGAGCTAAAGAATTGCTTGACTCTAAAGTACTAAAAAATGTACAGCAGGCCAGAAAAAAAATCTTCCAACGGGCCTGTCTGGCCCGTGGGCCGTATGTTTGATTTGACTTCAAACTGAGACATGCCATAACCATTTTTTCTCTCTCATGCATGTCTTCCAAGGAGGCTGCAAAGCATGGATTGCTCGGTTATCAGGTGTTTGATCACCAGGAACATCCTTTGACCAAATAATCCAATTATGTTCTATTTTGTGGGTGTTATCAGATCACAGTTGCTAATCAAATCTTGTTTTTATACTTCAAACATTTTGGATTGTAGCGCATTTGATTTTTGGGGTCGTTGATTTATAATCAATTTTAACAAGTATAATGAGCAAAAGTAAGCTTTTCAAATATAATAAGCACAAAGGGTTAAACTAAGTGACTGTATTTCTCGTACTATATTCCCGTATTGTAAGGCGCACCACCAAAAAACAGTATTTTGTCTTTTTTTTTCATATATAAGATGCACTGGACTACAAGACACGATGAATGTTTGAGAATAGAGAAAACAGTTTGTCATCACGAAAGAGTGAAATAAATGCAAAAGGAAAGCACGACAAGGAAAACACTTTTTTTTGTTTCTGATTATGAATCATACTTTGTGTTTATTTGTACCTGGAATTACAAAAACACTGTGACAATGAGATAAAATATATTGCTTTTTTCATGTGCCGTCTGTATCACTGGTGGTCTAGCGTTTAGGTTTCAGCTCTCTCACCACGACTCAGGTTTGATTGTCGTTGTATAAGTCGTTTTGCAATTGATCAATCGATTGATCAATCATTGCATAAATATGGTAAAAAAACAAAACATAAAACCGTGTGCAGTAACGCATTGAAATAAATACGGTATGCATTGTAATTATTAGGCCCCAGTTTATTGCATAATATAAAGTGCACTGGGTGATAAGATGCACATTCAAATTTCTGGTCTTTTGGGTTTTGACATGCGCCTTACAGTCCGGAAAATATGGTAAAAGGTTTATCTTAATCATTTCCCTTGTCTTTGCAATACTTCTGAATGCCAGTGTTAAAATAGTGTTGATGGGCATATTTCCCATATTACTGGCATCCCTCTATGTGCAAAGTGGGTGTTAATATATTTGGGCAACAGATGGAAAGGTTTAGTAAGACAGACTGTCGAGTTCAATTGAAGGTGGCTTGTTGACACCCCGGGAGGAATATAAACACACACACACAAACACACCACATATTTCACTGCACACAATTCATCTTTCTGTTCACCTCACCAGGATCTGATACGACGGGACATTTTGTACTACAAGGGACGCATAGACATGGATCGTTACGAGGTGCGGGACGCCATCGACGGGAGGGACGACGACTTTAACGTGAGTGTGAAGAACGCCTTCAAATTGTGCAACAAGGACAGCGACGAGATCCACATCTTCCTGGCTAAGAAACCGGAGGAGAAGATCCGCTGGCTCAGGGCTTTTCATGAGGAGAGAAAGATGGTGCTGGAGGATGAGAAAATCGGTAGGTCACGATTTTGGACACTGTTTGCTATATTTACAAATCAAAGCATAGCATACATATTTTCAGTTATTTTATATAATTCTTTTGGGAATGTTTCTGCGTTCACTGTTTTTTCTGTCAGGTTTTTTTGGGGGGCATTACTGTTCCTCCAATAATTTAACTTTAAACACATTTTGTTAGACCATATCTGATACGTTTATTGTTTATTTAGATATCAATAAATTTTAAACTTACAAACAGAACAAGAGAGGACTAAAAATAACCTTCAGATAAGAAAATTCCAATCTGTTCTAAAGGTTCTTCCTGAGCCCTTTTTTTAATTGTATCTCATAGTTTACAAAAAGCAGATTAACCTTGAAAGGTGTAGAAATCAAAGAGCAGCAACATTATTGGCTGATAGTGACAATGATGTAAACAGTGCATAATAGTCAAAATAACAGTCAGCACTAATAGCCAAAATTACGAACAACCCTGGCATCCTATGCAATCAGCTTAAAAACGGACACAAGCATAATAAACTTATTAGATAGATAGACAGACAGACAGACAGACAGACAGACAGACAGACAGACAGACAGACAGACAGACAGACAGACAGATAGATAGATAGATAGATAGATAGATAGATAGATAGATAGATAGATAGATAGATAGATAGATAGATAGATAGATAGATAGATAGATAGATAGATAGATAGATAGATAGATAGATAGATAGATAGATAGATAGATAGATAGATAGATAGATAGATAGACACTTTATTCATCCCGATGGGAAATTCACAATTGTATTATTTAATATTAATTAGCCAATTTGAGTCAAGAATGGACTAATCAGATATTTAAGCTGATTTGACCTAGCTTGCAGTAAATACAGTAGTTATCCACATACCAAACCTCCCAAAATGTGTCACTCTATCTAAAATAACAACATAAAAATTGACGTGTTTTAATGCAACATTTTTACAAGTTGTATGTTAGGGGAAAATGTATTTCTTTGAGTACATTAGCCACGCTCTTGGAAGAACATTTTGAATATTAGTAGTATTGGTTTGCGTTCCCCGCTTGATTTCTTAAAGTGGTTATCAACCAAAAGGATTTCAAGTCAAGTTCAATCGTATTTATTTGTACAACCCTCGATCTATAAATACAAAAAAAAAATTCAGCATGGAAAAAAAAAAAGAGAAAACTATGAAACTATAATCTTCCTTTCAGGATGACTTGGCTGCAATGGATTTTGCAAGGGCATTATCAGAAAAATTACATTTATCATTAACATTAAATATAGGCGATAAAGAAAGTAAAAGGTCCAGTTGGCAGCTTCCTGTCCCAAAATCTTGAACTGATGCAAAAGCGTTTTAGATGATGGCGTACAAAACGTCAAGGTGTTGCATGCACCATGCAACATTCAGGCTCATCTTTCTCCATCAAGGACAAGAAAACAAAACTATGTCAACGTCTTTCATATGCCATAGAATATAAGTTTGTCCTACATCTAAATTCAAACACTTCCATTGAGGTTGCAGATGGTATCTCAGAGGGAAGAGCATTCCACAGCACCGGGGCCTGAATGGTGAACGCTCTCGAACCTGAAGCTCTCTTCTTTGATTTGGGAATTGCTAGTAGACCAGCATCTTCCGAGCGACAGATTCCCAACAGGAATATAGTGTGCAATTAATTTAGAAAGATAATAGGGCTCAGGTTCATGAAAACAAAACCTTAAAGTCACATCTTCGTAGGGAGCCAGTGCAGGTCAGCTAAAATTGGGCTAATACTTTCTTGTCCTTGTCATAAGCTTTGCTGCAGCATTTTGCGGCATCTGTCAAAACAATGTTATGTTCCATGCGCTTTACTTGTCTAGACAACATAGTTTTTATATATCTGTATGTGCAGCCACTATAACAGTTGCTCTAACTTCAGCTAATGATTAATTACGGGTCTATTTTAAAAATAAGATGAACCGTGATTGGTAGTTATTAAGTCTGAACCTTTATTATGTCATCATTACGTGATATCATTTTCAAAATGTCTGTCCTTAGAGGTAGGTAAAATAGGTAGACCTCGTTTTTTAAATCATTTTATAACCATAATTTTGATCAAAATGGAATGTTTGGACTATTGCGGCGTATTCAAACATGTTTTTTTTTTCAAAGGAGGTTGATCTCAGATTTAAGAGTTGAGTATCATATTGGTCTAAAAATGTGTTATCGGACATGTATTTATTTTTTACCTGATTGTGTTTACTGTATTACCGTAAATTATAAGCCGTACTCACCACATTTTGAGAGGAAAACCGATTTTGTACATACACAAGCCGCACTTGTATATAAACGGCATGCGCCCACATTTAAACATGTAACACAAACACAAAATTAACCCAAACCCGACTTCAAGTCCCGCGATTGAAACTAAATGTCCTTCATCAAAGTCCACAGTCCAAAAATCACAGCCGTCAAAATGAAAGGAAAATGATACCGGTACTTAAGGTTTGATGCAGACCTGCAGAGTCCAGGTCCCGTTGAAAGTAATCCAAGGAAAAAAGTGTATATTTCCAAAGGTAAGGGTGGAAAAAATATCCGCCCCTCATTTTTCGTTCACCCGTGCAAATCAGAATAAGTGTCTAAAATAAATACATTACAAAAATATACAGTTGCAAATACATATTATACATGGGTTACACATATTTACAAAGAAAGACGGTACACCGAGAGAGTTTTCAAAGCTTTAATAATAATAATATAGCTTTGACAGGGCAGTTAATGGTAGCAACACTCGAGCGCCGCTAGCGGCCGTTACAAAAATTACATAAATTGGCCGCATCACTGAATAAGCCGCAGGGTTGAAAGTTAGAGAAAAAAGTAGCGGCTAATAGTCCGGAATTTATGGTACATTATCTATAGCTCCTATCTTTTATAAGAGTTAAAATGTATTGGTTCCAAATACATTTAATCATTGTTGTTATTTTTGTACAGCTGTCTACTATTGATATTGCTTATTTAAAAAAAAAAAAACGCTGTGTGGTTTTCTGTTAAGGTTTTGAGATCTCGGAGTACCAGAAACGACAGGCGGCCCTGACAGTGAGAAAGGTGACCAAACAGAAAGGTGAGGCAACAAGAAGATATCAGGTGATTTCCATTTTCTTTTTCTCGCTGCTTTGCTCTGTCTTCTCATCGTTGTTTACTATTAGTTATATCTGTTTTTGGGGCTCTACGTCAGTTTACTTTCTTTACAACATACAAGCACTGGAGAGGTGCAGTGGATTTCGGATAACGTTATGTCTTTCATTTGTGTTAAATGTCTGTCTGCTCTCATGAAATTGATTTGCCACATGAAACTCAAGCAATTCTTAAGCATCAATGAAAAGACAGAGGGAGAATTTGCATGTGTTATTCAGTTTTAAAGATGACACCTGCCTAAATGGCATCTGGATCCGAGTTCATAAATATCTTCAACCGATATCATACCCCCATCCACTGGTTTAAAATAGCATTATACACCTTTTTTAAACTAAATTGGGGCAAAATAAGTTTTAATTTGGCAATGATATCCAGAGATTAATCTTGAACTTCTTATATCTATCGCTTTTGTTGTGAGACTGTTTAAGTGGGAGCATATGTAAGATTAGCTCCCAAGCTTGGAAAAGGATGATATGTTCCAGCTCGAGATGAAGAGCTTTAAAGTCAAAGTTGAGCTATTAACAGTCAGTCACAATTTTCAACAAACTTAATTCTTTGAGATTTTTGTTCTGTCGCTTATGGTAAAATCTGATAACTAAAAGGACAGTCAGTGTCTGAAGTTTCTATCCATCTCAACAAGGCTGGCATTTACCAGATGTTCTTTAGCCATTTAAAGACTACACTTTTTAACATTTTATGATACGCACTAATTTAATTAGAATTAAACAGCTTTGTAAATGATGAGTGCATATACACTTGAAACGTGTTAACCACAGGTATATAAAATTAAATACTAATACCAGCAACAAACATTGGTCAATACCATTATTATTTCAGCGTATCAGTACTCACAACTACGGCAAATTCAATGCCTTCCCTCTAATGGCAGTTTTACCATCACAAACTACAATTTTAGAATTGAGAAGGTGGAATAAATCGGTGTTCATTCCACACATTTTTATGTTGGGATTTAAAGGAAATTGTTTGATCACAAATTTTTGGGGGTCAGAAAGTACTATTCTTATCAATAGCCTTGTATCAGTATCGATTGATTACTCTTAATAAGTATTAGTATCATGTTAAATAAGTAGTATATAGGCAATGAATGATATGTTCTACACCAGGTTTGTCAAACGTGCAGCCAGCGGGCCGGATTTAGCCCATTGAATGATTTAATCTCGCCCACAATAAATATAGGATTGTTTAGCTTTTTACAAAAAATATTATTTTTTTAATCACCAAGACATTAAGATATAGAGAGACAAGTGAGGTTTACTTTAATTATCGCCTGCACACATAGACTACGTAGCTTCGTGACTTTTCTTACCTTTTTGACTACATCAATGTTGCCGCACGTTTCCGTCTTTTTTTTAAGTAGAGTGTCTTTCGGCTCGGCTCACTAAACAAAGCTGGCTCCTCAGATTCTTTGTGTTGCTTTCATCCATATATTAACAGTTATTATGTAACATTATGCACAAAATTACTTAAAAGGGGAAGAAAAATAAGAACTAGACAAATAGGAAAAAAGACAAAAAGGAAAGGAGAGAAAAATGGGGAGGAACCACGAATAAAAAAATGTGGAAAAGCAAGATGTAAAAAGAGAAAGAGAAAAGAAAGTAACAAATAAAATAAAAAGAACTTGACAAAAGTTAAAAAGGAAAAAGCAAATTGAGAGAAAAAAGGGGAACACAACAAGGGAAAAAAGGAAAAAACAGAAGAAGTGAAAAGTTACCAAAAAAATTAAGAAAACAAGAAAAAATAGAGAAAATGTTATGTTTAAATCCAAGCTTAAATAATAATTCTATTCTATAGCATATGAATAACCTATATTTTATGTTGACAATATCTGTGTATTATTTGCCCTCATGTAGGTTTTAGATCAGGTGATGGTGTCATAATAGTCTGTGGTTTGCAATAATCTGTTGTCTGTGCACCCCTTTGAGACTCTTTGTGATTAAGGGCTATACAAATAAACATGAGTTGACTTGACTTTCTAAATGGTTGGACCCCAAATGCAACATGAGACAGGAGCAGTTTTTTATAGTTTATTACAAGTGTGGTGGCAGGGAGCGCGCTGTCTGCGATCAGGAAGCCGGTGTGACAAGAACCAGATCTGGTAAACTAGGAGCATTAAATAAGAATAAAACTCACAGAGAGAAAATATTGGTCAGCACTGAGGAGCACAAAACACAAATGAAAATGAAAACATAACAATATTTAAATATTTTGCAAATTATTTGAATGTATCAGTCAATCTTTTTGCCAACATTGTGCCCTGCGACTGGCTGGCATCCATTTCAGGGGGTCCCCTGTTCACTGCCCGAAGTCAGCTGGGACGGGTTTTAGTGCCCCCGCAACCCTACTGAGGATAATGGTGCAGATAATGGATGGACTTCAAGTGTGATTAAAACAGTTCTGTATTGTGAAACCAACTAAATAAATCCACATAATGTTAGTATACTGTAACGAAAGACACTTTTTAATAACAGAAATCTGCAGTTTGTGTAAAAACCACTGACAAGTGTGTGCAGTGCAACCTTTTCCCATAGCCAATTGATTCAAATAAAATAAAAAACTTACTAGTGTTGCCGGAAAGCCAGCAGAATGTAACTTCATTTGATCTCCGGTTTTGGACATGCTTGATAATAATTTGGTTGCCACATGTAGGATTCATGTTGATCACCATTACTCTGAGAGATGCTTGCAGACTTTGTGTGATTGCTCAGACCTTTGGAAGCTTAAAGGGAACATTGGCCGTAACATTTTGTAACAATTTTTAATCAACTTCACAGTCTAATCACATTGATTGATTATATTAAATGTGGTAGTAAGGTAGGGTCGCGCAAAATTAATGTTTTCACTGGATGCCAAAACATATACAAGGCACTGAAATTTGTGTCTTTCATAGTATATAGGACTGAACCTTTGTATTCACTTTAATAGATTTGTGAAGCCCCATCAAACAATTGAGAATTAGCTGTGACAGTTTTTTTTACTTTGGATGAGTCTTATGTAACTACAAATGCAACTTTCTAGTGACATTGTCATGATTAAATGAGGATAAAAGACATGCCAGACAAACCCTGGACCCACTTGTCACTATTGCTGGTGTCATCCTTTGCATTTTTGCCATTCTAGTTTTGGTCTAGTTTCTTTTGTTTCGCATGACTGATGTTGTTGCTATGGCCAGTTGCTCAATAAGCATGACCACCGATTAAAGTATGAATTAACCAATGACCACTTGTGGATGTTCTTTCTGGCGTCTGTCTTCTAGATGTCTTATCCAAGTAATTGTTGTAAATGTGCTGTATGTGTACGTGGCTGGCATGAAGTGAAGTACTCTTTTGAATTTCAGATTCATTTATAGATCTCATCTTGAGAAAGAGGGCTATGTTGTATGGACATGGTTTGAAAATGTTAAAGGTATATGCATAAGGATTCTTTTTAGATCCAGCACAATAAGCAACAAGCTGCCATGGCAACTGCCAAAACAGCATTGGGAGGGTGTTGTCATTAACGAATGGTACTAGAGCATGCAGTCAATGTTCAATGTGCTGATAAGCTGTATCTCAGAGGAAAAGCTTTCTCTATCAAAAATAGATCAAACCCTTCTCACTGCTGCCAAAACAGTGTTTGGAAAAACTACCTGGGACAAAGCAGTCCTGATTAACCCCCAAACAATTGATTCCTGAGATGCCATGGCAACTTTCTAATAATTCATCCCCAAATATACTTGTCTGTAACAACGCCAGCATACCTGTGATGCTTGTAGACCAGCTCAATGACATTGTAGAATGTAGTTCAATTCACTTAAATGCTATCTGTTGGGATTTATTTTCACCACATTTGTGTTTTTGAGTGTTACATGTGCTATTCAGGCAAATACCTCCTGAAAAAATGGGTATGTTTACTTGCAGAGCATCTTCGGATTGAAATTCAAATTTACTTTTTTGGACATATCTGAGTAAATTATTTACATGACTGGTAGCAAGAGTTAACTCTATGTACAAGGCATTTGGGAGTAACCCGATTGGAAGGGGCAAAGAATGAGCGTCATTATTACGCAAATTGATGTCATTTCCACATTTAAATATTTACATACAAAAAAAGATGGTTTTATTGATGTCTCTCACCACAATCACTGGGACACTATAGTTGTTTCTTTCTTGCTCCAAACGCATTAATGATGTTTCTTTGTTTGTTAAAAGATGGGCTCGTTCTTTTCTCTCAAGAAACATGGATTTACACGATTTATATATTGATACAACTGTGGAATTTGAGCTGTAGTTACATAAAATTAAATGAAAATGTTATCTAAATCAACATATTTACATTAGGCTTGTATAATTGTGTCTGTACTGTACGACCAAGTCTCAAAGCGGCAAGAATGGAGAAGAAAAAAAGCCAAAGAAGAAATTGAGCATGTGCGTAAGGCATTGGATTAACCAACTGGGTTAACACAAGTATTCTGTTTATGGATGGAGTCACACAACCTTCTTGAATTGACTATTTGCAGTTTGAATACGAACTCATTTGGATTTCAGCATTTGGCCCAACAAGACCTGAATATCTGTAAAATTCTAATCTTAATCCATCTTAATTTACTTTATATAAACCAGCTATGTGAAACATACGTCACGCGGGCATGCAAAACATATTTTTTTCCACCATATTGTTTGTGAAAAAATATGTTGTGTTTACAAAGGTTTCCCGTCATATGTGATATTAATATGTAGGGTAGGTTACTATTATAGGCTGAATGATAGAGCATAATAATAAAAAACGAAGCTAAACGTTTGGATTTGAGATTCTTTTACTAATCCAGCCCGCCTGAGAACCGTAATGCTGAATCCAGCCCCAGAGCCAAAGTTTGCTATCCCTGATGTAAAAATACAGAATTTATCGTGTCCACATTGTGACAGTTCTATTCTCTTGACTTTGCTTGAATAGCATCTTCTTTGTGTCATTACAAATGGTGGATCCCGCTTGTCATCTTTTTCAGCTGTCTTCATTTGATCATATTTTGGGTTTAATATAAAGGAATGTTCCCAATGAAATCTCATTGATATGCTTTCACCTGCCTGCTAGGGCAGCATGAATAGATGTTGGGATGGCGACCAGTCAGATGACGATATTGACGATATTTTTATCTTTGCTTTGTGCCTCCCTGCCCCTTCCCCTCTTCATCCCCTTGCTTTTCTGCATCTGCTGCTGCTTTTCTAGGTGTAAACAGGTGCACGCCCCCCTCGTATCCGCCTCCGCAGGAACCCCTCAGCGCGGGGCAGTACGAGGTCACGGAGGACATGGCACAAGGAGAGGTTTTTGAATTCAGTCAATCCAAAAGAGGCCAGGCTCCTTTCTGGCAAAATTTTAGTAGATTAGCTCCATTTAAGAAATAGACTCTTCAGAAGGACCAGCTATTTTTTTTCTTAGAAGCACTAAACACTGGATGATCGTTTCCCACAATGAAAAAAATATTACAACACACTGACTTGTGGACCAATGTTAATAGTGGGTGCGGTTAAAAGCAGCAAGAGGACTGAAGACTTTTTGGGAAAAATGGGCTGGGGGGGATACAACATAACAATTCATCCATGTTGAAAACGTTACTTATCCTGTTCCTACAGCTTGGTCAACCGCCACTTGCACTCTCACTCTAATCCAGCAACTGTATCAACACACCATCTGAATGTCCTGGGACTTGTTGAGATTGTTGTCTTGCTCTTCTTTAGATCCTTTTACCTAACACACAAGGTGTCCAAGATATTGCCGTGCTGCTATGAGAGACCTAGCGTTGCATTCTTGTGAATGTGTGTCCAAGGGGGACGCTCGACTCTGTTCCCGCCAATTACAGACAGTATTTGAGACCCACCAAATCCTTTCGTCGTCATCCCACCACCTTTATCTCAAATGCTCGACCAATACGATTCAGAAGAAGCATTTGAACCCTCCAGAAACCTGCCAGCGGCCACCGTGATATGACGGCTCCAGGAACCAATCAATAGTGAGAAAGTAAATCGTATTAACATTCTTTCACCAAGCAGTTTTGACAGGGTATTCATATCCCATCACGCAGAAGGTCAAGGGGCTGTGGGTTGCAGGGAGCTTGCCGCTCGGTTAAACCTGCTGGGAGTATGAGATAGTCAGGCTGCGCTCCATCTGGCTGCATCGCGCCAGAGCCCCTCCCCATCCTCTCCTCAGAGACCACCCCTTGTAGCACTGTGCCGGCAGCTCCGGGACTGTTTGGAAAGAGCACGGATCCACTTCTGAAAATGCACCGAAAATAAGAAGTTAGGTTGATCCTTATTTATTTTATTTTTTCGTGTTAGCTCGTTCATAAATTAGTTTTACCGTATTTTCCTCACTACAAGGCTCACCGGGTTATAAGGCGCACCCCCTAAAGAATGAGGCACATCAATCCTGTGAGTGGCAACGAAATAATTATCTTGTGTGATATTGTTTTCTCATATAAGACTCATCAGACTTTGAGGTGCATGGAATTAAAACTACAGTAAGGGCTAGTATGGTGCTCAAAATAAAAGTACCATTTTTGTGCATGGACTTATTAGTTGATATTGCTGATCACAATTGCTAAAGATTTGATATAACAGGATTCAAACCTGGATCCGGTTGGGAAGAGCGCGGTATCCTATTATTTACACCACTGGTTCTTAATGAGTGTGACTTCAGAACCCACCATACCACCCTAATAAAAAGTTACAAGTCTGCGACCCAAATACAGAAAAATGTCCACTTCTCAAATGTATCCTATGAAAATATTTTGCAGTTTAAAGCAATGATAGTAGAAAATATTCACACTTTTAAGAGAAAAAAACAAAAGACCAGCAAATCCAAAACAACTTTTTGGTGTATCTAATGATGAATCGGACTTTGAAGGACATTAAATAAATACATGGTCAATTTTATGTTGGTATTGTGTTTATAATTTACGTTGTCAAAAAATGATTTTTATCATGGTCTCACTTAATTGTCATTTACAATACTTAGTATGAGCTAAGAAAAAGTAAAAACACAATAGTATACGGCTTTTTGTCACTTTGTGTCGTCTCCATTCTCCAACATTCATATCTGGTATCGTGACAAAAAACAGTGATAGTGAGCAAAGGCCTAATGAGTTATCAGTGTCCCTAGTTGTAAGGAGTCGGCGCTCTCCCCATTTCCACCCAGTTTCGATCCTTCTTGCCAACATTATTATGCAATCGTGGTCCGCGATATTTTTCCACTGATCAAAAGTTGCACAATTATGGTAATTTACCGGCATGCATTTTTAATTCAATCCGTATACAGCGCGCACTGGATTATAGGCCGTACTTTAAAATTTCTGGCCTTTTTACGTTTTTTTACTGAGCCTTATAGTCCAGGAAAATGCATAACTTATTTTGTTATGTTTACAGCGGGACAGGACAAAAAGGATGGCTTATCTTTTTACGAAACACTTTTGTGCGAGGAAAACTGTCTTCAAAAGAGGTAGTCCCCCCCCCCCAACTAACACAGGGAGGTTATAACCGGCCAAGTGAAAACACCATAGGGGTATGGCAGCACAAAGAGGGATGAAAAGTGTAGCAGGCGTTTTGTGATTGGGATTCAGGATTCTTCACAAATCTTGGCTTTCTCCTTCCATCATGTTGTTTATTCAGATTGGATCCGTGTTCTGGCACGGAGCTCTGCGGTATTAACAGAATTTCTGGAGATGGGCCTGATCAGATGGATTCCTTTAACCCACAACAAACAAGAGGCTTCTTCCGGAGGCTTGTTTTTTTGGGGGTGTGTTTTAGTTTTTTATTTGTAAATGGAATGTAAGCAAAACATCCGGCCATGTGTTGGGGAGTGCATGTTGACCTAAAACACATGTCATTTTGGAGTTCATGGGCAGTAGTTTGAGCAAGGTTCAATCAATGGCTGAATGATTATCCCAAATTAATTTACGATTTTGATTTTTTTCATATTTAGATATTTAAAGCAGAACTGAAGAAAGCAAAACTAATGTCCTGAGAATCACAAAACCACCGTGTTATTTGTATGTGGTCCCTGCACTTCAAAAATACATTCTTACTCCATTAGTAGAAGAAGTTTATTTTAATCATACTTTTTCTTGTTTTAAGATATTTCATATCATCTGTTTTGGGATAATCATCCTTCCCTACTGCCACTGGCATTCGGAAAGACTGATTTAGTATGTTGCTGTCACTTGTTTGCATTTTAGCAGGCCTTGTTGTTTCCTGGGAGTAGACAAATCAATCAAATTTGCCGTACTGTTTTGTTTCAGGAAAAAGCATTGCCACAGGAGTGTAGTCTCTCCCAGTCAGATTGTCCTGCAAGATATTTCCTTTGACCCACAGCATACGGTTCCTTGACCACAATAACCTCAGGTCCAGTGCTGAGCCCGCCACTCCTCCTACCCCCTCCCCCCGACGATGCAAACGCACACAAAGACACACAATCATGCGCACTTACTGGCCCATCGTGCTGCGGAGAAAAGAGATGCTATCTAACAGTGCCTTCCAGCATTCCACTAGTGATTATCTATTCCGTTTCGCAGGCAGATTCGAATTTGTCATGGATTCCCCTTTAGCGCGGGACTTGCAACGGTCCCTTTCCTTCCCCCCTCGCACGAGAACCACTCGGGGGCAGATCTCTTCCGCACGAGTCGTTTCCGTGCACGTGGCGCACTCCTGAACACGTACAGTGGTACCTCTTCATTTGAGTTTAATTCGGTCCAGGATCGTGCTCGAATTGCTCATGTAAAGAGTGAATCGTCCCTATATTACCAGTAAGTACATAAAAATAAAAGTAAAATAAAACGCACATTCAAATAGTAATACATAAAAAAACAGGGCTCATACGGATGTTGGAAATCCCTAAAAAAGGCTTGAATGACAAAGTTGTTTTCACAAGTCTACTTAAAAATGAAGTCAACACTGCTTTCTGGTGGCTTCGCTTTGCCATTACATTTCTGTTTTCTTCATGATTAACGGCCGCTGGAATTAGTTTGTATGGCATTGTCCTATGAAGCGTCATCGCCCCCTTTGAGTCACGCCCAAGAGGACAGTTGCATGCAACACTCAAACAGTGCACTAGAAAATCTGTATTAGTGCGAGGACTACGAATCAATTATGGAAATTATGATGGGCCATGCAGAAAGTTAGTGTATTGAATTGAACAGTATTGGGAAAAAATTGAAGATTCTTATTACTGTCATTTTTTTCCCAACACCTACATTGGGAGAGAGTTGTTTGAAAAATATTTACGAATTGTCCACAAATATATTTGTGATGTATTCTAGATCTAAAAATCATATGTCTTGAAAAATAGACTCGCAAGATTAAAAACCGCATATGTAAATTGCAGATCTATTTGTTGTTCTGAAAATACATGATGCACACTAGATATTCTTTTATGGTTCTGGAGAAATTGGAAAATTGGCTTTGAAAGTATGTCAAAAGTTCTTAAAAATGTCCATAAAAATGTGTACGAAACGTTATCCACGTGAACCCTAAATAGGTGTAAATCACATCATATTGATCACTCAAAATAAGATGGTATTAACGAAATAAAATGTGACGTGATTATAAGCGCTTACAATTTGGGAGTCGCCGTAACAAATGTGTGCACATTGTGCGGAGGTTGGGGGGTGCAAGATCGCATACCTGTCGACTTATATACCTTTTACCCGTATTACATACATTTTGATCATTTCAAATTGTGTACACTGTTTCACAGTTTTTAAATGGGAATTCCTTTTTGTTTTAAGATCGATCTTGTTTTTTTTTTTGCTCTAATACTGATCGTTTTGGTCAATGGTGGCAGATGACAACGTCATGGCATATTGCTAATATCTTTGTGGTCTTCTATGTAGTCTGTCTTGCTGTGAGTAAATAGGTAGCGCGTTTTGTTTGTTAGGTTAATTATTTAGTAAGGAGGATAAGCAATCATTACTAAGGGGTGCATTTGCCTGCTGTTGACAGGTATGAGATCAATAGACAGCACAATTTATTTATTTATTTAGCCTGTAGTAATTTGCATGCGCTAACTGGACAAGCTGATGCTGGGAGTAAGCGGTCGCAAGAAGTGACCGGTCTCTAGTGGTAGCCTCTGGGACTGCTCATAAACTGAATTTTTCTTCGCGTGGTAGACAAGTTTCATTTTGCAAATAGAACTCATTTATCAAAATTCTCGTGTTTAGAGGTGCTCATATAAAGAGGTACCACTGTATTTTGTTGAAGACATAATAACGCCCCCCCCCCCACCCCACCCCTTTGCATCGCCGCAGTTATCTTGCACAAACATAAGTTATTCTGATTTCAGAAACAGTTCTATAGAAATGACTTAGAGTATTCATTTATTGTTGAGAGAGGATTTGTTTGGAAAAAATATATATATACATATATACTAGTTTTGCTTAGTCAAGTTAGAGTATACTGTTCATAGAATATTATAAGCAATGAGTTATGAATTAAATAAATAAAAGTCATCTATTTTAACTTTATCAGCTACACACTGTAAATACTGTAAAAAGAACAGATCATATATTTGGATATTGGTATTTTGCGTTGGAGACGAATGTTGTGCCAGTTCTAGCGTATGGTAGAGCTCAGTACCAGGTAAATGCATGCTTGTGGCATCCAATACTTTGCATGAGACTTAAAACAACTCTTTAAGGTTTTTTTTTTTTTTTTTTTTCTCTTGCCATGAAGCATTCGGTTGTGAACTCACTGCCATTTGTCCAGAGGGAGTTCTGGCCTCCACTCGCCTTGTGTCACATTTACGCTTGTAGCTTTTGCTCTCCTTCCACGTCAGGAAAAGAAAAATGGGACGTGACCTCGAGTGAGCTCTCGATCGATCAAACGAAAAGGGAACGTAATTCTCTTGTGCCAAATAATTTCTCATTTTATATTCAAATCGACACTGGCATAGCCGTAGTCGCTGGTTGTTTGTAGAAACCATTTAACTATTTATTTAAGTTTTAGATCTGAGGCAAAACGGGTAAAGTTTTTCTATGACCACAATATCAAGAGTTAGAACTCTCGATTTTTTTTAGTCGAGCAGAAGAGCAGAATCTATCGGAACTCTAGAGATGTGCTAAAAATAACCCTAATCTAGAAGACGCACGCAGAGTACTTCTTTCCAATTCATATCATGCTCCTGTTTCCAAATGGCGCTCTCAAGTATGACAACTTGACAGTATAGATAATTCTTCTTGTTCATATTCATTCAATTCATAGCCAGTGTCCCGTTATCTAGTTTTACCACTAGTGCATCTTGATTAAGATGTTTTTAGGCTTTTATACAAAGCTAGTCGATTCTTTCTTCTCCAGTCACAAACTAATTGAGGCATCCAACTATGGAGGACCAAAATAAATGCTAAAATAAACAAAAGTCAAAGTACATGATAATATATTATTAAAAAATGAAATATAAATATGTACACAAATATAGGTGGAAATAAAATCAACATTACAATCAATATATAGAGTACATACACTACTGTTCAAAAGTTTGGGGTCGCCCAGAAATGTCAATATTTTTTGTTTGAAGGATATTTTTTTTAATATTACATAAGTCATTATTTCTAACCTTCTCAATGGCCAGACTAAACTTGTATTTTAAATCTCATTTGATTAATAAAAAAGGCGACTTTTCATGGAAAATACATTGTCTGTGTGATCCCAAACTTTGGAACATCAGTGTACATAAATAAATCTAAAATCAATACGAATGAAAAAAATAAAATCGTAATCCAAAATAAATGTGGGGAACAATTCAAAACTAAAATTGGAAATGCTCTGCTTTCACTTGTATTCATTTTATGCTGTTAGCGTGAAATGGGCTCCAAATAAAGGGTGGAAGGGGTGGTCTGAAGTATGTGTCAGCCAGTCATACATGCACTTATAACCCCACTCATTGTTTTAACCTAATGTTTTTCAACCAAGGCACACTTTCTCATTGAAAAATCTCAAATCACTCTTTACATAAAAATGTATGAGTTCAAAGTTTAGTGGACACTCAAAATAGGGACAGATGGCTTCAATGGATTTTGGACTTGCAAGGAAAACAGGAAAAGAAGCCAAACCTCTGAGAGATTCTTCCCCTGAGCCCTTTCTTTATATAAAATCCCCTAGGTTACAAAAGGTCCACTCTAAACAACAACACGATTGGCCACTGATGATAATGATGTAAGCAGTTTATAATAGACAAAACAACAAACATCAGTACAAATAACGAACTAGTATTGTATGCAATCACTTGCAGGTTTCCAATAGTAAAAACAACACATTTAACAATTTATTTAAAATAATTACCAGCACCAATTTCAAGTTTTTAAATTTTTAATTATCGTCACTTATAGTCACTGTGGGTCAGAAGTAATACAACTTATTAATATGAATTATTTTGAAGTAGTTTGGGAAATTACAGTTTTATCTGCTTGTGAAACTAAAATATTTTTAACTATTTGATAAATATTTTTGAAAAGTGAGAAGATTTTAAAATCAGGAAGATTGTGTGCAAGATCTGTAGCTAATAGAATGAATTATGTTCTGCAGAGCAATTTTAAACTGCCTTAAAGAAAATAAGTTATTAAATATCCTGTACAACCTTTTGAGCAGATAAATAGTATTTGAGATCATTTTGGTACAAAAATGTATCATACACCTAGCTCCTATTTTAGTTATATTAAATCATCCTTTTCTTTAAGTTATTTTATCCCACCTTTGCTGAAATAAAAAAATACAGGCTACTGATGGTGACTCATTAATACTGGCTTCTCTCATTTTATGTTCTACCAATCTATTCTATTCTACCTATTAATGTTATACAGTATCAAATGCATTTGTCTTTTGTACCTGTTAAAAAATAATAGCATATTGCTCTATTTATCTGATCATAGTGAAATATACTTGGTAGCTTTTCGGTAGGATTAATAAGGTTCACTAGAATATATTGCGTATTTTTTTTATTTGGTCCTTCAATCTGTCTGACTTTGACACCCTTGGAGTATACAGTATTTCATTTTTGTAGTATTATAATGTATATCTTTTTATTTATTTATTTGCTTTTATTTTGGCACTTTTGATTGCCATATCAATCAGAACACACACTAGGCCGCTGTCAGTCACCGTTTTTTAAATTCAAGGGTGTCTCCAAAATCTCACAAGGAGCATGGTCAGATCACCACTCGCATTCGAAACAGTCAACGGAGTTCAATGGTCGGCTAACAGTGGCTCTGGAGCCGCATGTGGCTCTTTGTCGCTCCATAGTGGCTCCCTGGCACATTTTCAAAAATGTTTGATAATTGAAAATTAGATGGTTTCTGTAGGAGGGAAATCATGACAAGGTTTTCCAATTAATATAAATATATACAATATGGGTTGCCTTCCTTATAAGTTTCACATAAAGCTTTTCCTTTTTAATGGTTCCAACCATGATTTTATTTTTGTTATGGTTTTTTGTTTGTTTGTTTGTTTTTTTCGGTCAAATGTGGCTCTTCCAACATTTTGAATTGCAAATTTTTAATTTTGTTTCCAATGGCTTCATATGCAAGCTCAAGGTCGACGCCCCTTCCACTTTTAGGCACACACCATCCATTGTATATTTCCATGAACTCCCAGGTCTAAGTTTTTCTTCCTGCAGACAATTTACTCCCCTAAAAATCCTTGTTCCCACAAGCAAAGGTTTGTCATTTGTGTTCTTGCTCGCATTTTTTAGTTGAATTATTTGTTGTAGAAATGAAAAATAATGCCTATTCAATCCAGAAACTGTGAATGGGAGAGTGGAGATGTCAACTCTATGTACATTATATGTTTTGGTGTATTCAGAAGCACTGGGAATATGTTGTACTTCGCTGTAGAAAAAATTAAAAACGAATCCATATCTGATATAGCTGTACTTTTGTTGACAATAAAACCTCAACGGAATGATTTTGGACGTTTCTGAGTGTGAGTGTGCATTCTCATAATTTATAGGGTTGTTTGACGCAATAGGCACGTGGATAAACTTGAAAAGATCAAGAGAGGGTGGTGTTCAATGGGGATGTTAAAGGGGCACTGTGTATTCCTTACTGCCTCCTAGTTGTTAAAAAAAACTTGATTAAACAAAAATATCCATTTAAAAATAAGTAAAAATACAAGAACAATCATACAAACATTTAAATACTTTGTATTCTACATAACATGAGGCTTACCTAGAGGGAAGGGACATGATTGTCCATCTTTCTGCTAAGGGTACCCAAAAACATAAAATCTTGGCAAAAAATGGCTGAGAAAAATCTTATTTTTTTTAATGGTTCAGTCACTTTGAGTCTCTCTAGTTTGCTAACTTCCTTGTTTTTTTTTGGAGCACTAATTTTTGGTTGTACTGCACGATACAGTTACTTCTAGTAGCCAAATATTACCCAGTGTCCCTTTAAGGCTGAGTCATTGTGTCTCCGCCCTCTACCATTAGCCTACTATACTGACTGGGTGGAAACATGTTGGCATGGAGAGAGATGGGCGCCACCAGGCTGTACTTGCCCAAGACACACCACAAAAAATATTGCCCATACGACCCTAATGGTTAGGGGATCAACCAACCAACACTGTCTATTTTGTTAGCATAATTAATAACAAAATAAAACCCAATGGGACTATTTTTTTACTGCTCTGGCTGGATTGTATTAGTATTTTTCCACACTACAACTATAGGTGAATATCCTTTGAACATATATACTTTTGCACTATTTAATTGCAGTATCAGCCTGAGTTGAGTGTTTTCTAAAACAGATGTACAGATGATATTTTGTATTTCATATTGCTTGCATTGATGGATAACAAAATTAAATCACATTTTAATCAATTTGAATTGAAATATATATTTTTACTCTTGTTTATATTTCAATATTTCAATTTTGTTTATGCCAGATTCATAGTTCGGTGTTGTGCTTATGGTTTTCGATTGATTTTTTTGGTTGTTTTATAGAAAATATAAATGTGTCTGTGTAGAAGTATGATTTTCTCTGCACTCACGGAGGATTTAGAATAATTATAATATTTCACATTTCAGATGCAGAAATGAAATTATTTTACCTTTCTAAACAATTTTTTATAATTTTGAACCATTTAACTTAAATTATGTATTGGGCACAGTAGTTTTGCCTTGAGACTTGTTTTTTTTGTGGAAGAATTAGTATATATATATATGTATATCTCATCTCATTAGCTGCACCGCTTATCCTCAGTAGGGTCGCGGGGGTGCTGGAACCCATCCCAGCAATCAGTGGGCAGGGGACACCCTGAACTGGTTGCCAGCCAATCGCAGGGCATACAGGGACAGACAACTCGCTCGCTCATTCACACCTAGGGACAATTTGGACCGGCCAATCCACCTGAAATGCATGTCTTTGGAATGTGGGAGGAAACCGGAGTGCCCGGAGGAAACCCACACAAGCACGGGGAGAACATGCAAACTCTGCACAGTAAGTCTGGTAGCTGGATTTGAACCCACACGGGAGGTTCCCAAGACCTTATAACTGTGCCGCACACGCGCTAACCACTGTGCCGCCGTGGTCATATATGTATATGTATATATGTATATGTATATATATATATATATATATATATATATAGTGTATATATATATATATATATATATATATATATATATATATATATATATATATATATATATATATAGTGTATATATTTATATATATATATATATACACTATATATATATATAGTGTATATATATATATATATATATATATATATATATATATAGTGTATATATATATATATATATATATATATATATATATATATATATATATATATATATATACACTAGCCCATCTCAGCTGTCTTCGGGCAGTGGGCAGGGGACACCCTGAACTGGTTTCCAGCCTGTCGCAGGGCACACAGGGACAGAATTCGCTCGCTCATTCACACTTAGGGACAATTCAGACCGGCCAATTAACCTGACATGCATGTTTTTGGAATTTGGGAGGAAACCCACGCAAGCACAGGGAGAACATGCAAACTCCACACAGGTGGTTCGTTCTCATGACCTTAGAACCATGCCGCACACGCGCTAACCACTGCAAATAGAATTAGGGCAAGGCATTAGGGTTTGAGCTCCATTTCAGGGTTGAATATATATATTTATATATAGATATGCATTGATGGATAAAAAATTTAAATCACATTTTAATCAATTTGAATTGAAATATATATACATGTATGTGTATGGTAGCTGGATTTTGTGTATACACATATATATATATATATATATATATATATATATACATATACATATATACAGTGCATCCGGAAAGTATTCACAGCGCTTCACTTTTTCCACATTTTGTTATGTTACAGCCTCATTCCAAATTGTATTAATTTAATCTCCTATCTCAAAATTCTACACAAAATACTCCATTATGACAATGTGAAAAAGCTTTTTTTTTACTTTTTTGAATTTATCAAAAATAGAAAACTAAGAAATCACATTTACATAAGTATTCACAGCCTTTTGCCATGAAGCTCAAAATTGAGCTCAGGTGCATCTTTTTTCCACTGATCATCCTTGAGATCTTTCTACAGCATAATTGGAGTCCACCTGCAGTAAATTCAGTTGATTGGACATGATTTGGAAAGGCACACACCTGTCTATATAAGGTCCCACAGTTGAGAGTGCATATCAGAGCACAAACACCAA
This sequence comes from Urocampus carinirostris, assembly GCF_059441175.1. Classification (NCBI taxonomy): domain Eukaryota; kingdom Metazoa; phylum Chordata; class Actinopteri; order Syngnathiformes; family Syngnathidae; genus Urocampus; species Urocampus carinirostris. The sequence goes on from NC_142357.1 coordinate 7,900,009, forward strand.
GCATGAAGTCAAAAGAACTGTCTGTAGACCTTCGAGACAGGATTGTCTTGAGGCACAATTCTGGGGAACGATACAGAAAAATGTCTGCTGCTTTGAAGGTCCCAATGAGCACAGTGGCCTCCATTATTCGTAAATGGAAGACATTTGGAACCACCAGGACTCTTCCTAGAGCTGGCCGGCCTTCTAAACTGAGCGATCGGGGAAGAAGGGCCTTAGTCAGGGAGGTGACCAAGAACCCGATGGTAACTCTGTCAGAGCTCCAGCGTTCCTCTGTGGAGAGAGGAGAGCCTTCTAGAAGGACAACCATCATCTCTGCAGCAATCCACCAATCAGGCCTGTATGGTAGAGTGGCCAGACGAAAGCCACTCTTTAGTAAAAGGAACATGGAAGCCCGTCTGGAATTTGCCAAAAAGCACCTGAATGACTCTCAGACCATGAGAAACAAAATTCTCTGGTCTGATGAGACAAAGATTGAACTCTTTGGTGTGAATGCCAGGCGCCATGTTTAGAGGAAACCAGGCACCGCTCATCACCAGGCCAATACCATCCCTACAGTGTAGCATGGTAGTTTTCTATTTTTAATAAATTCAAAAAAAGTTAAAAAAAACATTTTCACATTGTCATAATGGAGTATTTTGTGTAGAATTTTGAGATAAGAGATTAAATTAATACAATTTGGAATGAGGCTGTAACATAACAAAATGTGGAAAAAGTAAAGCGCTGTGAATACTTTCCGGATGCACTGTGTGTGTATATATATATATAAATATATATATTTATATTTATATTTATATTTTCTTATTTATTTATATTTATTTATATTTTTTCTTATTTATTTATATTTTTTCTTATTTATTTATATTTATTTATTTATGCTTTTTTTTTTTCTTTTTTTTTTTTTTCTTTATACCTTTATCTCCCATATTGGTTGAAGCTCCACACTGGAAAAATTCATGTCTTTCAGTAAAAAACAACTGTACTGTAAAACAAGAAAAGAATAATTTAAAAATTGTACAAAATGATCTAACAAAAGAAGAACCAAAACATTTTTGCAGCGTGTTTTTTTTAAATGGTGATGTGTTTTTTTGTTTTGTTTTTCTTCCCTAAGAAACAAGGTTTGTACACCTTTTTCATGGCCAAATTCAAGCACTTTTTAAGGATTTTATAAGTCAAATTTTCATTTTCTCCAGTACCATCAAAAGAAGAAATCCAATGTTAATCAGTGTTACAAACATATGTGGAAAAAAAAAAAAAGAAAAAAAAAGAAATCCAGCACTGATTAAAAGATCAAGAGCCTATACCTTAGTTTCAAACCCTAACCCTGGCCTAACCTTATTTTAGAACACTCAAATTGGGTTAAAACCCTTGCTGGCCTAACCCGAGCTCCTAACCCTAGTTCTATATCTGACCCTAGCTGTCACCCCAGGCTAAACCCTGTTACAAATCGAAACCCCAGCTCTAAATTTATTTTGGAACTCTACATTCAGTTTAGAACCCTAACATGGAGCTCAAACCCTAGTTTCTAAATCTACACCTAACTCTAGCTGTACAACGTAACCCTGACTGTTTTCAGAACCCTTAATTCAGTTTCATTCCCTAATAAGAAGGCTACACCTTAGTTACTAACTTAAGCTCCAATCTTATATTGAAACCACAAAATGAGTTTAAAACCCATCTCCGAAGCCCAAACCCTAGCTACTAAACCTAGCCTAACACCCAACCTAGGAACATGGCTTAATCTAAGCATTCAATCACTTCTAAAGTTTTCACATTTAAAAAAAACCTTGATAAAACAACATTAAAATTTAAGCATTCACACGGATTTTAGGCACCCATATGAAACCCTGTAAAAAGGAAAAACAAGGAGGAAAGGAGTAATAATGAAAAGATAGGTGGTGTTTTGCTCTGACTCCCTCCACCCAAAAACAAAAATAAATTTTATTATTATTGTGTCTGATTTTTTTTTTACTTCACCATTTGGAAAATACAGTAACTTATAGTTTTCTGTTGTTGCTTTTTCTTATTTTTTGGGATAGATTTAACAGTAAAATGAAAAGATAAACACAAACAAGAATTTAACACTGAACACAGGTCTTAAACCCCCATCCTCACATCTCTGTAATAAGATCTACACCCCTATTCCTCAAATATTTGACTACATCATTGCAGTTGCTCACAATGCCCGTTCCCCCCCAAAAAATGAGTCTGCAGATTGTAACTATGCTGCCATGAATAAGAGATGAGAATTATGCAAATACATCTCTTAGCCGAATGCCCTCATGTTCCTCCTCATTTCCAGCTCGGAGATGCGAGTCTTTTTTTCCAGGAGAGATGATACGACTCCCTGGCGTGGAGCAGCGCGGGTGTCTCTTTTTTGAGAGATTTGCTCCAGTCGTGAATCTTCTCGGACAAGATTTCATGCTTATGGGTGAGAAGAACGTTCGTGCAAAATCAAAAGCTATGGCTACGATTTGACGGAAGTCGAAAATAGATCAGTGCTGTGAGTGTCAAAAAAGAGAGGCACAACTGCGGCCTCTAGTGTTCATCAATGGTGTTACGCTTCTCAAGGACACGACATGGAAAACTTTTTCTCTTAAGGTAAGGGTCAACAACCTTTTTCGAATGTCGAGCTACCTTTTGTTACCAATTCGTGCGAAGGGCACCTAGTTTGATATGAGTTTCTAAAATAGCAAACAAGCTAAATGGCTTGCTATTTAGCGTGATAGTTAGCTAGTAAGGTAAGCAGACAAAAAAACCACAGGAACTAGATAGCGAGCTAGAAAGGAGGCCAAAATTTAGCCTGCTCACAGGCAAAAAAAAAGATAAAATGTTAGCTAGACAGCATGTGAAAAATCCGTTCGATACCATGCCGAATAGCTAAAAGAGTAGCGTGATAGTTAGGCAGAAAGGCAAACTGGTAAAATTCTAAAAGGGCAGTTAGATAGCTAGCTAAATGAGTAGAAAGCCAACTAAATACCTGGATAGAAACTTAGCTTGATGACTTGCTATATAGCTAAAATAAAATAGCTTGATAGTTAGGTAGAAGGGTAAATATGTAAAATAAACTAAAAGGGCCTAGCTAGTTAGCTAAATAAGTAAAACATTAACTAAATAGCCAGAAAGCTAAAAAAAAAAATAATAAAAGTAAAGCAAGATAGCTAGTTGGGAAGGTGGCCAAAATTTAGCTTGATAACTAGCTAAAAGAGATAAAATTTTAGCTTGATACAATGCAAAAAAATTGTAAAAAGCTGGATAGGTAGTGTTGGGAATTAAATATCAAAATGTACCGTTTACCAAATTGTTCGAATTAGTTATCTGACTCCATCAACCAAACACAACCTATATTCACCCAACAATTTATGCACGCTCGTTTCTTGAGGGAAAAGATGAACAGGAAGCCGAAATTTTCACACGGGGGCAGATTTAATTTCCCTAAATAAAGAACTAAGTGAACTCCATCGTAAACAGCCGAATTAGTAACGTCGGAGTCTCTGGGAAGCCTTTTTCTCAAGTCCTTTAGCCTTCTCCTATTGGCCATCTTCTCCCCGCATAATGGCGTGCCGACTCCTGCCATGGGCGCGCCAAGGAAGCCCCCTGGGCTTCACCATCTCGTAGAAGAGCGTCCCAATGTCTGCGGCACTCAAAACAACACCGAGCGTTTCTATGTCACCAGGGCCTTTCTGCATCAACAGCGTCTGGATGTGCTGACTAACACAATTACTAGAACCGCTTTCTTCCATCTTCGTAACATTGCTAAAATCCGTTCAATACTGTCTCAGTCTGATGCGGAAATTATAATTCATGCATTTGTTACCTCCCGTCTCGATTACTGTAATGCACTACTCTCTGGTCTCCCGAAGTCTAGAATCAAGTCTCTTCAGCTGGTACAAAATGCCGCAGCGAGGGTTTTAACTAGGACAAAAAAGTAAGATCACATAACACCGATTTTGGCTAACCTGCATTGGCTCCCAGTTAGCCATAGATGTGACTTCAAGGTTCTCTTAGTATTGTACAAAATCATACATGGACTTGCTCCCTCTTATCTTTCAGATCTGATTTGCCCCTATGTCCCGGTCCGAAGCCTACGATCTGAGAGTGCCGGTCTTCTGGTGATCCCAAGAGCAAAGAAGTGTTCTGCTGGTTCGAGAGCGTTCTCCATCCGGGCACCGGTGCTGTGGAATGCTCTTCCCCCTGAGATCCGATCTGCAACCTCAGTGGAAATGTTTAAATCTAAACTTAAAACTCACTTCTACTCCATAGCATACGAATAACCTACTCTTCTCGTCGGCTGAAAAATAGTCTGTGTAATATAGTGTAATAATCTGTGAAGCCCTTTGAGACTCTTCGTGATTTAGGGCTATACAAATAAAGATGACTTGACTTGACTTGACTGACTATCTTATGAGCCGTACGCCCTGTTCCCGCCGTTCCTGTAAACAACATTTTCCACCCGGGTGCCCTGACCTCGCACCACAGCCCAGTCAGTGAATATCTTTTGCATTAAATGTAATTTGTATTCAACCGTATAAAATCCTTTATAGTCAAATGTATAAAATCCTTCAGTAGCTTGTTATGTAGCGTAAAAGATAGGAAGCTGGCTAGCTACAAAGTTGAAAAGGTAGCCAGTTAGCTAGTTTAAAAAAATGATTTTTTTTTTGCTCATTTAAGTTGCTTGATAGTTAGCTGGAAAGATAAACAGATAAAACACTAAAAGTGAGCTACATTGCTAGCTTAATGAGTAAAAAGGCAACTGAATAGCCAGGAATAAAGCTAAGATAAAAAACATGATAGCTAGGTATAAATTTAGCTTGATAACTAGCAACAAAGAAACACAAAATGTAAATGAAATGAAATGAAAAATGTAAAAAGCATGTTCGATATCTTGCTGAGTTGCTAAAAATGTAGCATGATACTAAGCTAAAATAGCAACTTAGCTAGATGGCTTGCTATTTGCTATATAGCTAAAATGGTAAATGATCTGCATTTATATAGCGCTTTTCAAGTCAATGAAGACCTCCCAAAGCGCTTTACAATGTGCTTCACACTTACCCATTCACACACACACACTTACACACCAATAGCGGCCATGCAGCCATGCAAGGCGCCGACCTGCTTATTGTGGGCATTAGGGATTCAGTGTCTTGCCCAAGGAACTTTTGACATATAACATGGAGGAGCCGGGAATCGAACCTGCGATCTCTTGATCCCAAGATGAGCGCTCTACCTCCAACCAAATAGCTTGATAGTTAGCTAGAAAGAGAAACATAAAAAAAAAACTAAAAGTGGCCTAGATAGTAAAATAAATGAGTAAAACATTAACTAAATAGCCAGAAAGCTTAAAAAAGTTAAAAAAAAAAAGCTAGATAGTGAGGTCGGAAGGAGGCCAAAATTTAGCTTGATCAAATGTTAGCCAGATACCATGCAAAAAAATGCAAAAAGCTGGATAGGTAGCTTGCTATATAGCTTTAAAGTTAGGAAGCTGGCTAGCTACAAAGTTGAAAATAGCAAGTTAAAAAAAGCACATTTTTTTGCACATTCAAGTCGGTTGATAATTAGCTGGAAAGATAAACAGGTAAAACACTAAAAGGGAGCTACGTAGCTAGCTAAATGAGTAAAAAGTCAACAATATAGCCAGGTTTAAAGCTAAAATAAAAAGTTTGACAGCTAGCTAGAAATTTTGCTTGATAACTAGCAACAAGATCAAATGTTATCTAGATAGCACTCAAAAAAATAGCTTGCTGAGTAGCTAAAAAAATTGCGTGGTACTTAGCTAGAAAGGTAATCAGGTAAAAAACTAAAACCCTAAATAGCCAGAAAGCTATAAATAAAAAGGAGCTAGATAGCTAGACAGGAAGAAGGCCACAATTTAACTTGATAACTAGCAAAAAGAGATAACATATTAGCTAGATAACATGCAAAAAAATTGTAAAAGGATAGATAGCTTGATAGATAGCTTGCTATATAGTGTAAAAGGTAGGAAGTTGGCTAGCTACAAAGTTTAAAAGGTTGCCAGATAGCTTACATTAAAAACAGCGCATTTTATGCACATTCACAAAACCCATGCATTGAAATTTAGTTTGTTGTACTTCCTGGAAAACAAATAAATAAAAAAGATGAATACATACATTTGTTTAATACATGAACATATTCTGATTCTTTTGTCTTAATTAATTGCTTAAAAGAATTATCAATACTTGAATTTGTATTTTTTTGTCCATGAAGCCCATGTACAGTAAATAGTTTTTTGAATTCCTAAAATAACAACTGATGTTATTACTATGTTGTTACTGTGTAATTAACATTTTTTAATCAAGTTAATTAGACTCAGTCAACCAATTAAGTAGACTCATTCGACCAATTTCTAAAATCATCCATCCATCCATCCATCCATCCATTATCTGCACCGCTTATCCTCAGTAGGGTCACGGGGGTGCTGGAGCCCATCCCAGTTGTCATCGGGTTGTGGGCAGGGGACACTCTGAACTGGTTGCCAGCCAGTCACAGGGCCCACAGAGACTGATGACTCACGCTGATTCACACCCAGGGACAATTTGGACTGGCCAATTAACCTGACATGCATGTTTTTGGAACGTGGGAGGAACTGGAGTGGCCGGAGGAAACCCACGCAAGCACGCGGCGAACATGCAAACTTCACACAGGAGGTTCGATCTCATGACCTCAGAACTGTGCCGCACACGCACTAACCACTGCGCCGCCGTGCTGCCCTAAAATCAGTTAACTAGAAAATCACAATGACCCAGCTATTTCCAAAACAGGTCCTGGGGCACCTCATTTGTCCTGAGGGGGCACCCTGGTGCCCGCGGCCAGCACACTGGAGGCCCCTGTCTTAAAGGGACATTGTGTGTTATTTAGCACCTCCTCAAGGTAAAAAAAAAAAGGAATAACAATTTTTTTTTAATCATCATAGTTTTAATACAAAGCAAAAATAAATAGCCTTTAATACAAATGTGCATTTTTTTTAAAAGTAGGTCAATAAATTAGAATTTATTTGACATATCATGAGCCTCACCCAGGGGGAGCAGACATAATCGTTCTCCATCTAGAATTGCAGCAAACTCGCAGTCTGGGGGCCCTTCCCGGCCTTTAGGACTATCGTTTAAGGTCCCAGCCATAATATGAAGGTTAATGGGACAGTGTGTATTATTTGACCACTAGATGAGGCTATATTTTGTCATGCAAAAGAAAACAAGCGCTACAAAGCACAAGGAAGAATAAGAATTACGAAGACTCAGTTACCAAACGACTATTACTTTTGAAGAGAAAATAAATGGGAAGAGGAAAAAAGGGAGAAAGAAAGAAAAAATGAAAATAAAAGGGGAAGGAACAAAGACAAAATGAGAAAAAGAGACATGAAGGAAAACAGAAAAAAAGAATAACGAAAAGAGAAAATTTAAAAAAGAAGACAAAAGAAAACGTAAAAGATAAAAAGGAAGAAAAGAAAAGAGAGACGCAGGTTTTATGTGTTTTTGTCCTCTTTTTTTTTATTCTTTTTTAATTTTCCTTTTTCTTCATTTTCTTTATTTTCTATTTCTTTCCCTTTAGTCATTTTTCTTTTCTGCTTATTTTTCTTTTCAAGTCAAGTCATGTTTATTTGTGACCCCCTTAATCACAAGGAGTCTCAAAGGGCTACACAGACCATAGATTATTGCAAACTACGGACTATTATTACACCATCCCCTCATCTAAAACCTCTGCTTTTTTGTGGGAAGCCCTATTTGTCCCAAATCCACCCGAGCCCTAGTTCCAGCAGCCCCCACTCAATTGTGTTTGAGACCCTTGCTACACAGCGACATGCAGTGATCAAATATTACACATTGTCGCTAATCACCTTTCACCTTTTGTCTTCATGCTAACTGGAACATCTAACTTTTTCTGATGTTTTGTGTTTCAGGTAGTTCCTCAAGAGCAGAGGAATATCCAAACTGTCAATTGCAGGCTCTTTGTTGGCGAAAGGAAGGAATCTGCGGATGGCCAGCCGAGTCTGTGACATCAGTGATTTGGGACACACTGGTAAAGAAAGAAACAAAGTTGGAGAGAGAATTAAAGTATGTACAGCAATCTCTTACCTTTTGGCTGAACTCTTTCCCATAATGCTGCATTACAATGTTGTAAAATGTGGCACTGTGAATAAAAAATGTGTGATGACAATTTTAATCTGCTGCCTCTTCCTTTATCTTCCACTATCTTAGTCGTATAGAGGTTTGGATTTGGCACTCTCACCGCCATGATACGCGTTCAATTCCCGTTGCGTCCAGTGTTGAGCAAATGAGGTGAGTAATTTTTGTCAACTGATCAACTGTTGCCAAAGTACATTGATATACTACCGCAAAACCTTGGGGTAGCCCACACCAAAACTTTGAGTATTTGTTTAAGGTAAAAAAAAAAAATAATACGCTTATACACATTCAACTACAGTGTTAGCATAATACAAGGCTTTTTTTTTCTTTCTGTGCGACCCGGTACCAAATGACCCACGGCCTGGTACCAGTCCATGGCCCGGTTGTTGCCGACCACTGTAATAAGGTGGATAGCACGGGTCCGGAACCTTTTGGTATTATAATTTTTCTTTTTTTTTTCAGGGTGAGCCACACCATATATTTTAAGACAAAATACATCAAAACCGCAAAACCCGCTCTCCAAACAAAACCTAATTCTTTAGCACATTTTATTTCATCGTGTAACGTTTGATGGTTTCATAATATCTATGAGATAACAATAATGCTAGCGCCTGTGTCCTATTTCAATATAAATATACTAGGGCTGCAACCAGTGTTCCCTCTAAGCTGCGCGCGTGCGCAATTGCGCACTGCTCGCACATTCTAAGCGCACAAGAAAATCTAGCCAGCGCACAAAAATGAGGGCTCAAAATTACTAATTCGGAGGCGACTCAAGTCAAAGTTACAGTGCATGAAGGTAAAAATTCACGGGTTCCGCTGACGTTGTGTCCTAAATTTGGTATTTTGAAGTCGAGTTGAAGGAGAACGAAGTTGAGTAAAGTTAGTAGAGTTTGTCGGGGAACCGGCTTCTTCGGCTCGGCTCACTAAAAGGAACCGGCTCTTTCGGGTCCTAAACGGCTCTTCGGTTTGTTTTTGCTTCTTTAATCCCAATATGACCAAATATTATGTAAAATCATGCACAAAATGACTTAAAGGAAGGGGGGAATAGAACAAAAAAGAAAAAAATACCAAAATGAAAAAGTAGTGAAAATCTGAGAAAAAAATAAACAAAAGGAAGAGAAAAAAAAAAGGAAAAAATTAGAAAAGAGGCAGAAAAAAAGAATTAAAGAAATGTAGAAAAAAGTAAATAGAGAACAAAAAGAAAAAAGTAACAGCAAGGAAAAAATAAACACAATGAGATTTTTTTTAAAGGAATTAAAAAAAAAAATAGAAAAAAACAGTGAAAAATAAGAAAAAGTTTGTGTTGCATTCAAATAATTTCCAATTTTATCAAGTGAATCTTGTTGCCAACATTGTACTTCCACTAAAAATGTGATTAAGTACAGTTCTGTATCTTGCAACTGACTAAATAAGCCCCCAAACATGTTATTATTATGCGACAAAATATATCAGGAGATAAAAAGAAATGGATATCTTGTGAAAGAATTGCAAGAACAAACGACGTTTGTAGGCCGTACAACCTTTGCAATAGTACATGAGTCAATTCATTCAAAAGAGAAAAATAATTTTGCATTGCCGGAAACTCAGCAAAATCTCACGTGATGTCAAGTTTTGGACATGTTTGATAATTAATTATCTTGCCACACTTTATGGCACAGGTGTCAAACAGGCGGCCCGCGGGCCACATCAGGCCCGCTAAGGGATTGAATCCGGCCCGCGAAACAACACTCAGAGAAGCGCAAGAGAAAAACAAGCTGCAGGTTGAAATATGTCAACTTGATGTTGCCAAAGCCAGGTGCCTCTGTACTTGTATTTCTTTCTCTCTCTCTCTCTCTCTCTCTCTCTCTCTCTTTCTTTTCCACCCTTTTTCTCCTACTCTGTCTCTGTGTCTTTCACTCTCTGTGTCTCTCTTTTTCTCTTCCTTTGTTGCTCTTTGTGTCCTTCTCTCTCTGTGTCTTTTAACCTCTTTTGCTCTTACTTCCTTTTTTTTCTTTTCTCTCTTTTCTCTTTCTCTCTTCTTACCCTTCGCGCTTTCTTTTCTTTTTTCTCTCCTTATGTCTTTCTATTTCTCTTTGGATTTCTTTCTTTCTCTCTCCCTTTCTTTTCCCTCTCTCTCACGACTTTTATCTTTTGTTTCTCACGCTCTTTCCCTCTCTCTCTTTTTCTTTATTTGTCCCGCCCTCTCTCCTTTTCCCTCCCTCTTTCTCTTATTTCTTTATCTCTTTGTCTTTCTCTTTAATCTACTAGTCCGGCCCCCGACAGAATGTTTGTACTATCATGTGGCCCCCGAGTTAAAATGAGTTTGACACCCCTGCTTTATGGGATTATGGTTGTTCACTGTTGTTTCAAGTGCTGCTTACCGACTTTGTGTGAACGCTCAGACCCGTGGAAAATTAGAGGGAACATTGGCTGCAACTAACGATTATTTTCATAATCGATGTATCGATCGATTATTTTTTTCGATTAATTGATGAATCTGATGCAATTCCATATCGCTCTTATATGTATTGCCCCCAAATCTCTATACAATAACTTAAGTAAGGCAAGGTTTTTGGTCAAAGATATGTCTTTATCTACTTCTAATCACAATGTTAAGTCATGTTTATTTGTATAGCCCTTAATCACAAAGAGTCTCAAAGGGCTGCACAGACCACAGATTATTGCAAACCACAGACTATTAATACACCATCCCCTGATCTAAAACCTACATGAGGGCAAGGAAAAACTCAAAAACCTCGTTTTTATGAAGCCCTCTGTCAGACCAAGGGTGTACTACAAGCATACACTCTTATTTGCATTAAATTGAAATGCTGAGAGAGGCATGCATCATTGATCTAAGTAGCTGTCAACGTTCCCAATAGTCGATTTTAATCGGTTTAATCACTTAAAATTTGACTCCCTCCCGAAGTCACTTTAGAGTGTTGAGGGTCATTTTGTCCTAAATAAAGGTTTCAAAACAAAGGTGCAAGCAATTTTTTTTTTTTTGGGGGGTTTCACCAAATACTGCTAACAATGATAGCAATGTAAGGAAAAAGAGAGCGTGCGGCATGTCCTGTGTATAGCTCCGCCTATTACTTCCGCTCACCCAATCAAACTGCTCTTGGTGCTTTGCCAGAACTAATGGAAAAAACCCTTTGTTTGTTCTGTTAGTTTTCATCATAAAGTCTCAACAATGAACCTAAATTGTTTAATGAGTTTCAATATGAAGGATTATTTAGTGATTCTTTTCCAAAACAGGGTCTGCAGGTGTGCAACTCTGACTGTAAACTGTGTTACATAAGTCCTATATTATCCCTGAATCATTTGTACTCATGATCAATCATATACGGCTCGCGAGCCATAGGTTTCTGACCCCTGGTTAATAGGAAGGCTTTGACTATCCCAGGACTTCCTGGAACGCTACCCCCTTGAACAACAAGGAATTACTGTACACAGATATTGACTTGAGCGATGTCTTACCCCTTTCCTTGAGCAATAATGCCAAAGTCTCCTCCTGCTCTGTTGTTTTGTCAACAATAAGTGTCGGCAGATAGACGTCCGCTCCAAAATCTACGAGAAGTTTGATGTACTCCACGCCACAGCCATAATGCAAACACACCTCCAGCACAGTCTTTGGTTGCTTCATCCGGGCCAGCATTTTCTCATCCGTGCAGTTATAATTTGGGTTTGTTCCGTGGAGAAGGAGAAGTTTAAAGCAATCCAGATGTCCGTACACAGCCGAGATATAAAGAGGCCCCCTGCAGGTGGTCGCTTTGGAAGCCCACTCTGGGACTTTTGGTCGGACGTCCACGTCTGCACCAAAGCGGAGAAGTTCTCGGAGAATGTCCACGTCTCCCTCGCGGGCGGCGGTCAACACAGGCGAGCAGTTGTTGTGCGGACAGCCGTTCGGGTCGGCCCCGGCCTTCAGCAGAACTTTCACGCAGTCCAGATGTTTGCCGCTAACTGCTGTGAACAGCGGCGTTTGCGCCTTTACGTCCAGGCTGTCAATCTAGTCCAATCACAAAAATAAAAAAAAAATCAGTCAGTGACGTGCAGTCAGGGGAGGCAGGTGAGGCAGTGCCTTACCTGTCATCATGGAAATATGCAATGCAATTATGTTAAATGGTTATATTTATTCAGGGTTAAAGTTCTAAATTATCGATTTTGGGATTTTCTTCATCAAATTGCTTGAATTACATTATAATTATATTATATTCTGAATATCATTTATACAATTGGTATGTAATGTAATAATGTACTGAGTGTCTGCAAAAGCAGAGTGAGGCACACAATTCTCTTTCATTATCGCATAGCATGACAATGAGACCAAGGATTCTGACTTGGTGCGTACCTCAGCCTCAATCTCTAGAATCCGTGACTGTATTTGAAAGCCATCCAATATTTTATCTTCTCGTTTCATTGACTTTTTTCTATTGGTGATTTTAGTCAGGGGAAGCAGTGCTAAGACTTTGTTTATAAGTTAAGGTAAGACGACAAAATATTTTTTTCTAGGCTACAGTTAATATATTGCTTTTTTGCTCTACCAATCAAAAAAGTTTACAGTTTAGTAGACAGTCAACATAAGGAGAGAAGATATCAACAGATTTTAAACTTGCAAGGAAAACAGGGGAAAGCCTAAACCTCAGATAAGAAATTCCACCTGTTCTAAATCCCTCCCCTGACCCTTCCCATGTTATTAAATCTCCTAGGTAACGAAAGCAGATCCGTCCTGAAGGGTGTGGAAAACAAGCAACTGCAACATGATGGGCAAAAAATTGACAAACACTGCATAATAGTGAAAACAACCACCCAAAAAGTTAACTTATAACTGTGCTGAGCATCTGCAGATGCATGGTAAAGCATGCAACGTTCTCGCCTCACGGCAGATGGTGAGAGTGAGATCTAAGTTTTTGTTTGGCACACAGCTTGGCTGTAAACAATACCATTAAATGATAGCATTAGCAAACTAACAGTCAGTAAAGCCTGCCAGTAATCATTTTCCTGTTGCGTAGACTATTTTGCATAATGAAGGATTATTTCAACTTACTGTCAAAAATGTACATGCACAACTTACAGAAAGGATGAAAAGACTTAAACGCGTGCAAACATGCTATACGACGCAATACAAATAACAGATGGCAGCAATGTTGAAAAAAAGCATTTTAAATTGATAAAGGACAGAATAAAAACTGGCAAAGTATAGTTGGAACTATGCATATACTGGTGCATTTGCTCAGGAGGTAAAGCGCTCGTCTTGGTATCAAGAGTTCACATGTTCGATTCCCGGCTTCTCTGTGTTATATGTCCAAGTGTCCTTGGGCAAGACACCGAATCCCTAATGCCCCCTATAGCATGCAGTTGCCTTGCATGGCTGACGCTGCTAGCGGTAAGTTAGTGTGTAGAAGGGCAATGTGTAATCCACATTATTGGGAGGTCTTCATTGACTTGAAAAGTGCTATATAAATGCACATCATTTACATTTGACAATAGAACAACCTCTTTTTTCTGTGTCCTACAGTTTAAATATATATATATATATATATATATATATATATATATATATATATATATATATATATATATATATATATATATGTGTGTGTGTGTGTATATATATGTATATGTCTTACTTTGCCAATTAAATAATGAATAAGATGTAGGGTCGTTTATTTTTAAATCTGACTTTGCCTCAGTAGACGCAACCTCATTGCACGTCACTGGAAGCAGGTGTTACAGGTTGTACTTCTCTTTGCCCCTGTTTCATCTCTTTTTTTCTTTTTCTTTTTACAATTATTCAAATAAAGAAATAAAGTGACATTAAAGAAACATTAGACTTAAAGCAGGGGTGTCAAACTCATTTGAGCTCGGGGGCTACAGGGTAGAAAAACATTCTGACAGAGGGCGGACTAAAAAATGTATGGAAAGAGAAAGGAAGTAAAGAGAGAAAGGAAAAGAAGGGGAAAGAAAGATAGAGTAAAAGAAAGAGAGGGTGACAAATAAGATAAAGAAAAAATAGAAAGAAAGAGCAACAGATTGAGAGACGGAAAGAAAAAGAGAGCTCAAAAAAGAGACAGTGAGCAAAAGAGAGTCAGAGAAAAAAAGAAAGACAGCTGACAGAGAAAGAAATAGAAAAAGAAAGCGAGAAAAAAAAAGAAATAAAAGAGAAAGAGTGAATGGGATTGCGCGAAATACATTAAGAGAAAGAGAAACAGAGAAAGAAAAATAGCAGAAAGGGAAGGACAAAGAAAAAGGGAAAAAGAGAGCTCAGAAGAAAATAGGAATTACAAAAAGGAACGGGAGAGAAAGAAATCCAGCTTCGGTTGCTTTGTGAGAAACGCCTGGCTTTGGCGACATCGAGTGCTTATATTTCAAACTGCAGTTCCTTTGTTCCTCTTTAATTTCTTTCACTGTTGTCTCGTATTCAAACTCTTGGCAGGCCCGATCCGTTCCACGGGCCGCGTCGCGTGGTCGACACCCGTGATTTAGAGGTTTGATCTTCAAGCTTGTGGGAGGAGGTTCAACTTGATAAACTCTGCCTTTTTCACCACCTTCTCAAACTAAAATTTATTTTCTTCTGTTATTTTTTTGAGACAACAAAACAAACAATATTTGATATTAATCACATTTTTTACCAGCCAGGGTGTCACTTAGAGCACCCAACAACCCAACACACACACACCGCACACACACAAACACACACACACTTGCACAACACAAATTGTACTTGTCTCTCACCTCTGCTCCATGCTGAAGTAGAAGCTCCAAGCACTTGATGTGTCCCAGAGCAGCGGCACTCCGCAAGGGGGTGACAGGGACCCCCCACCCACTCCGGATATTGACAGACCTTCTGTAGTTCTCCTGAGAAAGAAGCTCAGAGAGGAGGACGAGATCATTGCTGCCGACGGCGACGTTTAAAGCTTGGCTCAGCTCCGTGCCTTCTTCCTCATCCTTGGGCTGCAGAAGCGAGAAAATCTTTGAGATGTCCATCAAACTCATGTCCACAGCTCCAATCAAAGACATGTCGACTTTTGAGCTGGTGCAAGTCGGAGATCTTTGATCTGGAAAAGTTAAACAATAGCATCAACTCAAAGCAGTTGTTTAGAGGACACTGCCAGCTCAAAATACCGCAGTAGAGCCAACATTATAAAAGACTCCTCTCACCCCGAACACCACCTTTTTGACCTGCTGTCCTATGGCAGACATTACAGGTCCCCTAAAAAATAAAAACTAAGAGGCTCGGAAAAAGTTTCTTCCCCAGGGATATCACCACCCTTAACAAGACTGTGAAAATGTATCTTGCCCATTGCCTATTGGGTCAACCAAGCGTCTGAAACTCATGACAAAAAGTTAGCGGACACCAGGGCAGACAACTCTGAAAAGTCGCCTGCCCCATTTTTCACAACTTGAAACTCAATAAGACGACTAATCGCAAAAAAACCATTGCTGCAAAGCATTAAGGATTGATAATCAGAATATAGAACAGAACAACACTTTAAAATCAAGATTATTACAAATCTACTTATAACATTCATTGCCTGTATATGACATCACTGTTTTCCATCTGCCATCAGTATGGACCTGTATTAACTCATTCATGCAATGTTTTGTTAAGTCGTCTGCTACAAGCCACATGAATTCCTCTTTCCACAATGCTTTTAATGTACGTTTACGTTTTGTAGCGTCATCAATGTTAGCTTCTTTTGAATCTTTCTTCTGGGGCTGAGGCTTTGCCTTGATTCCTAACCACTTATCCATTTTTCTTGTGTTCTCTGTGTGTCCTCTTTGGAAAATGATATGCAAATGCATGACCTAATGCTCGGGAAAGTCCGGAAGCACAAAGTTATCTGATGCAAGCTTCTGATTGGCTGCAGAGTATGCGAATTGCCAAACGAACCGAAATTTTCTAACCGAACGAAGATTTTGAAATTCGAATAAAGCAAACATTGTGTAAGTTGTACGCCCCACATAAAAAATGCACGCCCCGGGTGTCCAGGCAGACATTATTTCAGACAAATGTCATAAAGTAAAAACCCCTTTAAAATAAAACATATTTAAAAATGTTTGTATTAAGAATCTTTTATTGTGTTCAAAATAACTAAATAAATCAGTAGATGTCATGATAATTTAAAAAATGAATAGCCACAGTGCCTTTTGTTTTAAAAACGTTTTTATTTTATTTTTATTTTTTGGGGGGTCTTCCAAAGGTGCCAAATTGCAATAAGACATTTTCATGAAATACGTACAATAACAATGGCATCCTATATCAAATAATGAACAGCCATATTGCCCGTTATTTGGAGGGTTTTTCTTATTACAAAATGTGTTTTTAGTCATCTATTTTGGCACCTCAAGTTCACAAAATGTTGAAACAGTGACATTTGTTCAAATTTGTCACTGTTGAAATCAAGTATGTAGCACGCAAATACAATTTGGACATGAACGCATCCAGTTGTAAAAGCGAACAGACGGAAATTAAAATGTATACAAAGTTAGATTATTTGTTGAATCCCCAAAAAGAACGTCATTTGAAACTCACCTTATTGTACTGAGGTCAATTCCAGGACAATTATCATCTTTTGCTCCTCGCAGGAAAGGAAAGAAAGAAGAATCCTTGACACGTTTTGTGCAAAAATGTTGTGATAGGCTAGGAAGCGTCTGTGTGTTTGTGTTTGAGGGGCTAACACTTCTAGGTTGGTTGGTGAGGCTAAATTTAGGCCACAGATGGGCCTGGCTGAACTTCCATTCTTGGGGAGTCAAATCTCTGGTTTAAAATTAGAAAGTTGATAACAGGAGTGACACTCAGTGTTTGTGTGTCTGAGACAAACGGATTTCTTAATTTCACGGAATTAAGCGTTTGAGAAATGTTACCAAGGAGTCTGGTCACTTTCTTTGAAACTAATGTTTCCTTTGTAAACAACATTTAGGAATATTTTGCGACTTTTCCCGAGGGTATCGCACGAAACCAAAATAAGGGAGCCTACTGAAAATATGAGGTACAGATAATGGAATGGAATGTTATTTACCTTGGTTGAATGTAGCCGCATGTTGGTTGCATGAAAGCAGGTTACATTCAGATAGGCTTAGTTACTGAGATGATTTATTCTCTACAGCTAGCTTGCAACAGACCTGGCTAAGGCTAAGACTATTCCCAGAGAAACATATGGCACATATACTGTCATGTGAAAAAAATCAATGGATTTTTAATAGTTCTATGGTCTCTCTTGACATGTTGCATCATTTTAGTTATCATGCACTAAAATTTGACATACAAAATGTATTGTCATTTCATTTAAACACTTTGACTGTATAATTGCAACTGTAATTTTATCGTCATTTAGGTAGTCATGGCACAATTATCCATTACCCTCACCTGTGCCCGCTCATTTGGCGCCAGCCGTTGCTCGTTGCCTGATTGGTTCTCCTCCTATTTAAACTCAGTACTCCATTCACTTCTTGTCAGTCCGTCAACGACTCTGTTCCGTCCTGTCCGGTATCCTGCTAATGTATTCAGTATCCGGTATCGATCCCGTCCGTCCCGTCTGTCCCGTCCTGTCCGGTATCCTGCTCGTATATCCACTATCCGGTATCCTGCTCGTGTATCCTGTTTCCGGTATCGATCCAGTCTGCCCCGTCCTGTTTGGTATCCTGCTCGTGTATCCAGTATCCGGCATCGATCCCGTCCTGTCCGGTATCTTGCTCGTGTATCCTGTATCTGGTATCGATACCGCCTGTCACGTCCTGTCTGGTATCCTGCTCGTCTGCCCCGCTTCTTCTGCCCAGCGATCGCCGAATCGCTGGCATTTGTGTTCCCGTGCATGACCGCTTACCTAAAATAAAGCTTGGTGTGAAAACGTTCCGCGTTTGGGTCTACCGTCTGTTCAGGTTCTGACAAGTAAAATTATTTCTGTCCGGCCATGTGTTTTATTGCTTTTTCAATTGAGAATGCTTGTCAAATTGCCATCAAAGATTTGATGAATATGTATATTATTGTTGTTTTTGATCCTCTAAAAAGTGACCGAAAACTTGCAAAGATGGTATCAATAAAGTTTTGACAAGAGTAAGAGTATATATTAATTTTAAGCAACAATACATGAGCTATCTCAATTTTCATAAACATTCATCGGTCAATAGCAAAATCCATATCTAGTAGTCGCCGCCATGTTTGTCTGGCATCTTGCTATGCTCATTTGGCACTGCTTTTCATCGGCATTAGACAATACAGCGCCATCTATAGGCTAAATATTAGACAGTGTACCTTTAAGCAGCTGTTCAGCAGCTGTAAAACGTTTCTATTTTTTGATCTGTGTTCCTGAGATGGATCCTTGGTTGTCTATTTGAAGATGCCGTTAACGCGCATTTGTCCCGAATATTTCCACCTGGCAGCTGGCTTGACATATCCGTATCTTTTTATCCTGGCTCGGCAAACGTGCAACCGATTTAGACATAATACCAGATTAAGCTGGGCTTATTTTGTATGTAAGTTCGCTTTGATTTTATTTGCTGCACTTTAGTGTAATACACCCCTCGTGCAACCAAGCAAACTAATCAAATACAACCCTGGCACAACTGCTATCTTTGTCTCTTTTGCATGTCGCACTTCTTCAGGAGAAGACATTTTGAAAGGCGTCAGTCAGCTGTTCTTTTCCCAAACTCGAGAGCGTCTCAACAGAATGCAGCATAACATTCTTTGTGCAGGTGGCAAATAGTCCACATGGCTGGCATTCACTGAATACATTGTAAGGAATGGATTCCATTATTTCAGAACATACAGTAAATCACTTCATGTCAAAGAGACTGTATATCGTACTGATCAAATACTTGTACTTGCTTGCCCATTCCAATAACATAACAGAGAGTCACTAACTTTTAACTCACTAACAACAATAGTGTGTACCCCCATGGGATTTATCTATCTATCTACCCTGGTCATATCCCTCGAGAGGGGTGACCGACAGCAAGACAAACACATACAAAAAGAGAGAAAATAAAAAGGGAAAAAGGAGCAAAAAAAACACGCAAATATTTTTGGGGACCATGGCCAACCCAAATGCCCAAACACCCAAACAAGTTAAGCACCTTGGCACCCAAGTTGGTTATTCTTTCGTCCCTCCAGATGAAACGGGACACAAGAAAGCAGCCGTGTCACTCGGGTCAGCAACAGCAGTGCCCGACAGCTTTTACTGGTTTACCCCTGCCGCATCATACGGGTGCCCTGCCCATCCCTTAGAACACGTCTAAACATCCCACTATCCCTTTACAACACCTTTCCACTCATTCCTATTACCAACAAGAGCTCTAGCTTCCACTATATTTAGACGTCTTTCCTGCAGTGCACTCATAACACCATCTATCCACATCCTTCCTCTTGGTCTCCTTCCATTGACTTCTGCTCTGTAGATCCTCTTCAACATTCGCTCCTCATCCATCCTCTCCATGTGTCCAAACCAACCGAGTACTCTCTTATCCACACGCTTGCTCAGTTCCACGACTACTCCAGTTCTGTCTCTCACAATTTCATTTCTCACTGATTTTCTCTTTTAATTTCCCATCAACCCAATGAAGTGGACACATATAAGAAACTAACGTGTATTATATCTTAAAGGGGTAGTGTGCATTATTTGACCTCTAGACATCAGTGCATTGTAAAGTGAGGCTGAAAACGAGTGCTAAAAAGAACAGGAAAGAAAACAAACTACGCACACTCAAGATGACCAGACCGCATCATTTTTCCTTCTCATTATTCTGACCGCCTTTCACAGGGTTGTTGGTTTTTTTTGGGGGGGTGTGGGCAACCGTAGCAGCAAGACGGCAGACAATTATGTCAGCTCCCTCTAAGGGAGCCTCATGGTATGTCGAATAAATGCAAAATGCTCAATTTACTATTCTTTTTTTATATGAATATTTATGTGGTGGTTTATGTATTTCTGCTTATTTTTCTAATCAGTATTGTTAAAAGATGAAGTGTTTTCTACCACTAGGATGTGCTAAAAAAATACACACTGTCTCTTTAATGTATCGCTTGGACCCAATAATATCCCAAAAGCTATGGAGGAGGATTAGCAGCTAAAATTATATAATTGTCAAATATATATTTCAATTTGTATTCAGTTGTATTTGTTAGGGACACCTTCTGGTGTCCCATTTCATCTGGAGGGACAAAAGCATGACCAACTTGGGTGCCGAGGTGCCTAACTTGTTTGGGTCCAAAAAATTTTGTGTGTTTTTTTTGCTATTTATTTCCCTTTTATTTTCTTTGTTATTGTATGTGTGTGTCTTGCTGTCGGTCACCCCTCTTGAGGGATATGACCAAGATAGATAGATAGATAGATAGATAGCTAGATAGATAGATAGATAGATAGATTTGTTAGATAACTGTTTTAAAGAGTATTCCGCTTTTTTGAATTATTCATCAAAATCTGTTAAATTTATTGTCTCATCTAAATTACCAACAAATTTATTTTGAACAGATAATATATATTTTATTTATCCACTTCTTCCAAAATACTATTAAAATTAGTACTATTTGCAGACGACACTAACATTTTCTATTGAAATAATAACTATATTGATTTGGTAACCTGCATTAATTGTGAAATAATTAACCTAAAAGTATGGATAAATATCAATAAAATATCTTTTATATTTATTTAAAACCAAAGTAATATTCTTTGGTAATGGTAAGGAAAAAGATTTAGAGGTAAAAATGGATGGTGATGCAATAGAAGCTGTATCGGAAATGCAGTTTTAGGGGTCATAATAGACAATAAATTAAGCTAGAAAACACTCATCAGACACATACAAACTACAGTATATAAAAGCATTTCAATAATTGATAAGGCCAAATTCATTTTAAACTATTATGCATTGTATTTATTATATTGTTCTCTTGTTCTGCCATACTTAACGTATTGTGCAGAATTCTGGGGCAATAATTACAAAAGTTCACTCCAGCCCCTTTTTATCCTCCAAAATCGTCCAATTAGAACCATGCACCGGGTAGGATATCGGGATCATACTAATATTTTATTCCTACAGCCCAAATTGTTAAAATTGGATGATTCAGTAATTTTTTTTACTCCAGAACTGCTATTTAAGGTCAACAAAAATATAATGCCAGAAAACATCCAAAAATGATTTGCCCGGAAAGAGGGAAGTTATAACTTAAGGCGCTGTGGTAAATTCATAATCCCAAAGGTGAGAACCACTAGGAAAAGTATGTGTGTGTCTGTGTGTGGAGTCAAACTTTGGAACAATTTACAAGACAAGATCAAACAATGTCCAAATATTCACCTGTTCAAATCCAGATACAAAAAAACAACATTGGCAGAATTCAGAGATGAAGAAAATGGGGTATGAGTGATACTAGAGATTCAAAATACTGTGTTTACAACTACAGTATAGTTACCCTTGTTGTTGTTACTATTATTATATTCCAACGGTTATGATTGCTGTTGTTGTTATTATCATTGGTGTCACAATAATGTTTAGTGACTAGTAGCATTATAATGTTAATAGATGGGTACTACGATGATTAGTGTATAAAATATGTGACTTGTTATTATTATAATTATTGATACCTGACCTATGTATTATGTATATCCGTGAGATTTTGTTATATTTAGACACAAAAGAGGAGCTATCTGTAGAATGTAATTAATAGGGAAGATGAAGGAGTAGGGAAAATAAGCGTCTGCTTCTTACTACCCCTTTTCGAACATGTTATGTTAACATTATTTTTGTTGTCATTTTTCACTCCACAACTGCTATTGTTTTATGTCCTGTTTTTATTTTTTAATGTTCGAAAAAAGGTTTTCATTCATTCAAAATACTAAGTTAACGTATTTATGACTTTTGCTTATTTTAAATGCCCTAAGCAGTACTTGGTATGCATGTTAACCATGTTTTAAATAAATGACTTTATAAATGTATTTATGATTTTTAGATTTCTTGTCAGGACCAGAAGGGAGACAGGACCCACTTGCGTTGCGTTTCTCACAACTTTTATTGGAAAAAAGAGAAAGGGTTGCGCCCATGATCTGGTGATTGCTGGACGCGGGAAGCAGGTCGCTCTGAACGCGGAAGTGGATCTTCCATGGCGAGCGGAGGCGGGAGCGGAAAACAGGTCAGTAGCAGGACAGGAGAGCAAAAACGTGGTTGGGGTCGGAAGCGAGTCGTAAGCCAGGAAAGGAGAGTAGACGTGGTCGGGGACAAAAAGAGCTCGAAAGCTGAGACGGGAGAGTAGACATGGTCAGGAGCAAACACGGGTCGAAGCCGGGGGACAGACGGGAGCAAAAAACAGGTGGGAGTCAGGGTTGAAAAAGGCTAGCCTAGTGTTAGATGAGGTTCCCAGACGCACTGACAAAAGGGGACAGATAGGAGTGGGTATAAATAGGGACAGGGAGCCAATCAGAGTCCAAGGCAATTTGTAGTATTTCCATTGCAGTAGTTTGTCATATTAGTGTAGTTGTCTTTGTTAGTATTTTTGGAGGAAATAATTATGCAGTAATATTTTGTAATACAGTATTACCATAGTACTTTTTTTGTTGTAATTTTATATTATTTTTTTATTTTCAATGGGAAAGCAAAATAAATTATGAGGTCCCTGTTTTAAAGCACTATATTTGATGCTCAGTTTTGTAGTTATTGTGTCGTATTTTCTTTGTATTTCTGTAAAAGTATTTTATATAAGTAGACACACAAAGTGACAATGCGGACAGTGTTTGCACAAAAAAAATTGAAAATGTTTGCAAAAAAGGTACCCGCTCTAGGGGGGCCCCTTGTGGGTGGGGGGGGCCTAAACAGCCGCTTAGCTCGCTTATGCCTTGGGCCGACTCTGCCATAATGGCTTGAATGAATGATGATGATTTAAATCGGTAGTAAACTGATTAAACTGCACCTTCCCTTTTTCCCCGCTTGATGGCGATGGTGACACAACTCTTATTACCCCCAAACTGTCTCTGCACGATACTGATTGATGCACGTTAAACTTAAGAGTCAGCACATCCATCAACAGCCACAATATATAAAACAGCCGGCTCCATTACAGACACCTGGAGAGGGATGGGTCCCACCAGGCTGTACTTGCCCAAGACACAAGACAGGAAATGGGATTGTGAAAATATAAATGCTATTATGATTTTGTAGAACAATAGATAAAAAATGCAATTCGTTTAATGCATAAAATGACATTATTATTGGTAATATACTGACCAAAGGACCCCCCCCCCCACAAGCTGTCTTCTTTTCTTCCTTTATTTCCCATTTTTCTCTGCTTTTTTTCCTCGTTTTTTGATCTGCTTTCTCTTCTTTTATTTCTTGTTTTCCGAGCCTTTCACTTAGTCTTGCTTTTTCCCTTTTTACTATTTATTTCCTGCTCTTTTATTTCATTTATCCTAGTATTTTAATTTTTTTTTTTTTTTGCTTTACTGTTTCCCTTTTCTAAGTCATAATGTTGAATAATGGTTGGTAGTGTATGGATTAGAACAACAAAAACAATCTGAAGAGCCGCCTGGGAAGCTAAAGAGCCAGCTACTTGTAGTCAGCCGAGCCGAAAGAGCCGGTTCTCTAAAAAGAGAACCCATCACTCCGACAAAGGAATATGTTGGGAGGGGTTGCTCCGCGGGGACTGACACACACTGTGTGTGCTGCAGAGGGCACGAGAGTCCACGCTTCCATCAGTACTACATACACATTTCTGGGTGGTTAGAGCGTCCCCGCGGTTGGGCAATGCCCAACCCTGTCACCCCCCTCCTCTGGTAACGCCCCTGTTGGGTTCAAAGTCTTTCTTCAAAAATAATAAGTCATTTTTTTCCCAACAAGGGAATGTTGTGTACTCAAAATTTAGGTACCGGTCAAATCTCCACTGCTTTAAAATGACCTTAGGGATTAATAAACACAAAACTGCTGAGTCTGAGCAACGTAACGTAGATTCTGACTGAGTATGACATATTTTTCTGACATTCCTTATGCTTTTTGTCCTTTTATTCTATTCAAACAATGGTTTTCTAAACCAGGCAGCATTAGTGTGAGGCCCACAAGGTCCAAATGTGGGGACTTTCTTGGACAACCTTGATGAATTTCAATGCAACTCTGGAGAAAATGGAGTACCCAAGAGTATGTAGACAAGTTCAGGTTGGCCTTTTCCCCTGCAGATGTGTGCGCAAGTGTAAAGTTTTCCGTTTCCCACTGCGGTCAGCGTGAGGAGTACCAGCTCTCGGCAGCCTTGAAAACTTTTATCAGAGGGAAGACACAATTGCAGTACCAGACACTGCAAGGCAGACTAAATACACCCATGTGCTATATGGCCCAGGTCCAAACATCTCTGATATTGATGTATCCCGGAAACACCGCCGCCTTTAATCTGTTCCGTTAGACCTTTAGAACAATTCTCCGCTTCGGGAGTTTGTGGAGAACGCCTCGTCACCCTTCGATGCCCCGCTCTGGATTTGGGAGGAGCTATTTTGTAGAAATATGCAGGTCACAGCAACCTGCGGTCGCCTTAGCAACTACGAAGGAACGTGGAGTTGCCCTGGCAACAGATGAAATGAGGGGTTACTGTGACAAAAACACTACAGGAACTCATTTAGCAGGACCTTTCTGTCCTTTTTCAGACAGATAGCAGCAGACGTGACGGGCGCAACGTTTGTACAATGTGAGGGAAGATGTTCAGGTGCAGACAGATGCCTCTTCATTTTGGAGACGTCTGCCACACCAACCTGATGAAACGACGTCCCGATGTCGCATACTATGAATATAG
Source organism: Urocampus carinirostris (assembly GCF_059441175.1). Lineage (NCBI taxonomy): Eukaryota > Metazoa > Chordata > Actinopteri > Syngnathiformes > Syngnathidae > Urocampus > Urocampus carinirostris. The sequence goes on from NC_142357.1 coordinate 7,924,882, forward strand.
TCAAAAATAATAAGTTGTGTGTGCAACAATATTAAGAAAATTTGTTTTCAGTCTTTTCAGTACATGGGGCAGGCATTTTGACAGTATTTGCTTCCAGGTTACACTTTGCAAAACAAAGTGAAACTAAAAAAAAGAATTCTGGACAAAATAGCTTCAGGACATGTAATATAGAGTAAGACAGCAGGAGTCTTGGTTCTATCCACATGGTTTGCAAAAAAAAAATGCATTATTGAAGTGTGTGCATTTTTGACAGTTTTTCACATCCAGGTTACACTTGGCAAAACAGCTATAAACTTAGTTTCAAGAAGTAAAATGGAACTCAGTAGTTTAGGAGGTGAAGCGCTTGTCTTGGGATCTAGATGTCGCAGGTTCGATTCCTGTGTTATATAGTGCAAGACACTGATTCCCTAATGCAGGTAGTTGCCTTGCATGGGTGAATGGATAAGTGTGGCTTTGGGAAGTTTTCATTGACTTAAGAAGTGGTATATAAATGCAGACCATTTACATGACTCGCAGCGCAGGGACAAATGTGTTCTTCTATGATGGTGTTTTGGCATCATCAGCTCTTAGCAAAGACCTGTTTGACAATTGTGGCATTAAAGTTACTCTTTAAAAATGGACAAAAACAAAATAAAAAACATTGTCCCAGAAATTATCTGAAACCAGCCTCAGGATGTGAAATGTAACTCAGGGCAGAAACAGTTGCATTTTAGCGCTTTCAGTTCATGGGTAGGGCATTTTTAAATAGCTTTCGCATCCAGGTTGCACTTTGAAAAACAGCTTAAAACTAAAAAACGTGCACTTTTTTCCCCCAAAGGCTTCTACTGAAACTAGGTTCAGGACATGAAATACAATGCAGGACAGCAAAAATTTTGTTTTCATACGATAGCATTTTTAGCGTTTCATGTCACGTGGAGAGCATTTTTGACAGCATAGACATCCAGGTAATACTCTGCAAAACAGCTCAAAACAGCTAAATGTGAACTTGTTTCCCCCATATCGGTGGAATCTAAGTCCAGGGCGTGAAATGAACCTTAAGAAAGCAAAAAAATTGGTTCTAGCCGTTATGGTTTGGTTAAAAAATGAATTCTTGGATGATTGCATTTTTGGTGTTTTCAGCTCATGTGGAAGGCATTTTTGACAGTTTTTGCATCCAGTTTATATTTTGCAAAACAGCTCATGACTAAAAAATGCACACTCTTTACTACAAATTCTTCTGAAACCAGCGAAATGCAATTCAGGACAGAAATAACTCTGGTTCTAGCACTAACGGTTTGGGAGAAATTTTGTCCTTGTGATTGTGTATTCAGCACTTTCAGCTCATGTGGAAGACGGTTTTTGCATCCAGGTTCCTTACCAAAACAGTTAAAAAAAAAAAAAAATTCACTGCAAATTCTGCTGGAACTAACAAAATGCAATTTAGGAAAGCAAACATTTTGGTTTGAGAGAAAATGTTCTTGATTGTGTCTTTAGCGCTTTCAGCTCATCTGGAAGGAAATTTGGACATTGTTTGCATCCAGGGTGTACCTTTTCCAACCCATGTCTGCTAAAACTAGCTTAGGGACATGAAATGCAACTCAGGAAAGCAACAATTCTGGTTGTAAGTTTAATGGTTCAGGAGAAAAACATTTTCTTTTGTGAATACATTTTCGGCTTGTGTATTATTTTTTTCTCATTACAGGAAGATGAGACGTGGGGAGTCTCCAATTGTATCACAGTAGTCGTCCATTTTGGAAAGTTTCACAGATCCCTTTTTCTTTTTTACCGGTCTGGTTTTGTGGCTTCGTTTGTCGCCTCCTTGCACACATTTGAAGCCTCTCGGCTTTTGATTCTCACTCCACGGGGCGTCTGACTTAAAGGAACACTTCTCGAAAAAGACCGTTGGACGTGTGGTATTGCTACACGATTAACAAAAGGACTACATCCTGTGCCAAAAGTCTGGATTCATTTCTGAGGTTTTGCGGATATAAATAACACGTTTGAGTACAAAAGGGACATTTATTTTCATATCACTGTATTAAAACTTATAACACAATTAGTTTTTCCCAATATGGTTGGCATTCACTTTACCACTGTCAACATAAAACATGATTTAATTTAATGTAGAAATAACGCCTTTTTTGGGCACATATCACAACGGACATCACAGAAGCACGCATTAAAAAAATAAAGAATCTACAGTACATCATTAAAGGAAGAGGTGTCCAAACTTTCCACTGAGGGTCACGTGCAAAAAAAAAAAATAAGAGTAGCGGGGGGAAAAAAAAAGCCAATCTGATTTTCTTTTTGGTGTTACTACACAAAAAAGCAGCCGTTTATACATTTTTAACTTTGGGTTGAAAAAAGTTATTACGCGTGCTTAGTCCATTTACTGATTGGGGTCAGTTTTAAAGGGACAGTGTGTATAATTTAGTGCTTTGTATCCGTAAAAAAAACATACAAAAAAAACAACAATACTGATTCAAACAAGCAACAATACAGCACATGAACTATCATTTAAACCTGCATTTTCTTAAATACTAATGTGTCAATGAATTAACATTTATTTTACATGATATGAGCCTCTGAAATAATTATCCTCCACCTTGCTGCTATGGGTACCCAAAAACCTCAAAAAAGCTGGGTTAAAAAAAGAGGACGAAATAGTTTGTTTTGGTCACTTTGAGTCTCCCGAGTTTGTATTCTCCCTTCTTCTTTTCGGCACTCGTTTTCAGCTGCACCGCACCATACAGGGACATATAGTGGTCAAATAATACACACATTTGCTTTGAGAACACACAAATAGTATATTTGCCTTGTTCATTTTTAGAACTAAATTTTCTTTGTGCGAACGGTAGATAATGGGGGGGGGGGGGAATGGTACTGTATTTACAGTCGTCCCCCGATATAACACGGTTCACTTTCGTGGTTTTTGCTACAACACATATTTTCATCAAGCATTGTGTTCTGATTGGCTAGACAGAGAGTAGGTATAGTGTACAGTACGTTTTTAGTTTTTTCTTTTTATTTAAATGTATACAAAAGTATTCTATTGTATAATAATCGGAACAAAAATAGTAAATGTTTCTACTCCACCCATTCACTGATTCACTGCCAGCTACTTTCAGAAGAAAAGACCAAAAGTCAGTTTCAAAGAGTTTATATTTTTAACAAGACTTGAAGAATTGTGCCTCTACGTGAAATCCAAAGATTAAAAAAAAAAACCTTTCCCCACAAAATAAAGGAAGAGAAAGAATATCATCTTTTCAAACGACAACAAAAAAGGACATGTGTTAACGGACTTTGTCCGTCACGGCTTTATTTTGGAACGTATCCGTGCAATAAACGAGGGCTCACTGACATTTTTAGGATCAATTAGAAAATTGAAGTGGGACTCAGATATACTGGACTGTCTCAGAAAATTAGAATATTGTGATAAAGTTCTTTATTTTCTGTAATGCAATTAAAAAAAACAAAATGTCATACATTCTGGATTCATTACACATCAACTGAACTATTTCAAGCCTTTTATTATTTTAATATTGCTGAATTTGGCTTACAGCTTAAGAAAACTTAAAAATCCTATCTCAAAATATTAGAATATCATGAAAAAGTATACAAGTAGGCTATTCAACTAATCACCTGAATAATCTTATTAACTCGAAACACCTTGCGAGGTTTCCTGAGACTTAAAAACACTCAGCTTGGTTCAGTAAACTAAATCACAAGTATGGGGAAGACTGCTGATCTGACTGCTGTCCAGAGGACCATCATTGATACCCTCCATCAGGAGGGTAAGACACAAAAAGAAATTTCTCAAAGAGCAGGCTGTTCACAGAGTGCAGTTTCAAAGCATATCCACAAAAAGTCTGTTGGAAGGGAAAAATGTGGCCGGAAACGCTGCACAACCAAGAGAGATGACCGCAGCCTTAACAAAATTGTGAAGAAGAGCCGTTTCCAGAATTTGGGGGAGCTTCAAAGACAGTGGGCTGAAGCTGGAGTCCAGGTATCAAAAGCCACAGTTCACAGACGTGTCTGGGAAATGGGCTACAATAGCCGTATTCCCATGGTCAAGCCACTTCTGAACTCAAGACAACGGAAGAAGCGTCTGACTTGGGCTATGGAGAAGAAGCACTGGACAGTTGCAGAGTGGTCCAAAGTCCTCTTTTCAGACGAAAGCAAGTTTTGCATTTCATTTGGAAGTCAAGGCGCCAGAGTCTGGAGAAAGGCTGGAGAGGAGCAAAATCCAAGTTGCTTGAAATCCAGTGTGAAGTTCCCACAGTCAGCAATGGTTTGGGGAGCCATGTCAGCTGCTGGTGTTGGTCCACTGTGTTCATCAAGTCCAGAGTAAATGCAACTGTGTACCAAGAGATTTTAGAGCACCACATGCTTCCATCTGCTGAAAAGCTCTATGGAGATGAGGATTTCATTTTCCAGCATGATCTGGCACCTGCCCACAGTGCCAAAACCACCAGTAACTGGTGCACTGACCATGGCGTCACTGTCCTTGATTGGCCTGCTAATTCCCCTGACCTGAACCCCATCGAGAATTTGTGGGGTATAGTTAAGAAGAAGATGAAAGACACCAGACCTACAAATGCAAATGAGCTGAAGGCCGCTATCGAAGCATCCTGGGCATCAATAACACCTCAGCAATGCCACAGGCTGATTGCCTCCATGCCACGCCGATTGATGCAGTAATCCGTGCAAAAGGATTCCCAACCAAGTACTGAGTGCATCAATGGACATTTTCAAATGTTTGATTTAGTTTTGCTGTTATAAAATTATTTTTTTACTTGGTCTGAGGAAGTATTCTAATATTTTGAGATAGGATTTTTGAGTTTTTTCAGCTGTAAGCCAAAATCAGCAATATTCAAATAATAAAAGGCTTGATATAGTTCAGTTGATGTGTAATGAATCCAGAATGTATGACATTTTTGTTTTTTTAATTGCATTACAGAAAATAAAGAACTTCATCACAATATTCTAATTTTCTGAGATAGTCCAGTATATACGTGTCTCCTAATAAGATAGTAAATATACTGTACTACCTCATGAGCAGATAATTAGTGTATAGAATGTCATAATTGCCGATTGGAATCACCTGTGCCTGATCATTTGGCGCCAAACACTGCAGGCTCTGATTGGCTCCCTGTCCCTACTTAAACCCAGTCCTGTCAATCCCCAGTTGTCAGTCCGTCAACGAACCTCTGCCCCACAAGACGTGGGTTTTGACGCGGTCCTGTTTCCTGTTGGTATTCCCTGTCCGGTATCGTTCCCGTCTATTTTTGTCCCGTTTATTATTCCCTCCAGTTTTCGTTCCCGTCTGGTTTGTCCTGTTTATTTTTGATATCCTGTTTCGTCATCTATCATGTCTGTGCCGTCCTGTCCCGTACCAACCCTAACTGTCCGATATCAATTCGGGCAATTGGTATCGATCTTGTCGGCCTCTTCCTATCATTTCACGCCAGACTGGTGCCTAACGTGCATGACTCCCCATTTCCCGTAAAATAAAAGGTGTGCGTAACGTCACGCGTTTGGGTCCTGATCCTGTTCTGGTACATGACATAGAAGAAACCAAATGGTGATCTATTGCTACCTACTGATATGGATGAGTGTTAAACATACCCGTCAATTAATATATTTTGATCATTTCAAATTGAGTAGAAAAAATTTTGTACAGGTATTTACTAGACCGATTTTGTCCTGCCCCTCTCAGCTCGAATCCGGATCGTCTAAGTCACCGGTAGCAGACGACAACGTCCTCCTAGATTGCTAATATTGTCGAGGTATTTTTCACAGTGTGTATTGCTGTGAGTGAATAGGTGCCGCGTCTTGTTTGTTCATCATCACTTAAAAAGGGGAACTGCTATCATAAGTAAGAGGAGCAATTGGCAGAGGTTGACAGGTAAGCATATTGACCCCAAGGCACAGTTTGGACACCCCATTTCTAAGGCAATAAACACGACAAATACAAATGACAGTTGTGTTCCCTTATTTTAGGACTGAAGGATAATAAAGCAAGTTAGGAAACCATACAGTTGCATATAACACACAAGTAACACAGGGGGAAAAACACACACAATGTAGTTAAGCCCCGATCCTCATATCGATTAAGGTACAGTACCGATATTACATTTAGCCAAATGCTAATCCTGGGCCAGCTACTCGTCCGGCTTCCTTTTGGGCTTTTTGGGATTGCGTGAGCGGCTTTTGGCCTTGCAAAGTGGGCAGATGGGAGCGTTGCGGTGAATCTGCTGGTGGCACGATAGGCAAGCCTGTGAAAAGAGAGAAACGTGTTATGTCTGAAAACACAGAACGGAAAATGCAAAACACCGCCGTTGCCGTCCGATCTGACGTGTTTCATGTTCACTACGCCGGTGCAAGAGTATGTGATGATCAAAACAATGGCGGGCTACTTTGTTTGGACTTACAATACGTCATTAAGTAAGGTCAGTAAAGCCACGTAGACGTTTACAATTGCAAGTCTTTACGATTGAAAATATACATCTTGCCTGTTGCATTGAAAAATGTGGACTTCTTTGCTTTTTATCCACCGTTTTTTCGAATGTTTGTTGCTGATAAATGTTATTAATCTACTTTTCATTGCACTATTATTACAAATGAGGCCGGTTGCCAAGCACTAGCTCGGATCTATTTTGGGCTATTTAGCCTGACACTCTTTCTCTTCTAAGTGTTTATTACTCGTTTGTCCAATTGCAAACAATGTTTACTACGTTGGTATCAATGACAACAAAGACCATTAACATTATGAACTTTTTTTAGCCGAGAAACACCGGTATGCACCATCCATCCATTATCTGCATTGCTTATCCTCAGTAGGGTCACGGGGGTGCTGGAGCCCATCCCATCTATCTTCAGGCAGTGGGCAGGAGACACCCTGAACTGGTTGCCAGCCAGTCGCAGGGCAAACAGGGACAGACAACTCACTCGCTCATCCACACTGAGGGACCATTTTGACCGGTTAATTAACCTGACGTGCATGTTTTTGGAATGTGGGAGGAAACCGGAGTGGTTGGAAGAAACCCACGCAAGCACAGGGAGAACATGCAACCTCTGCACAGGAAGGATGGTAACTGGATTTGATCCCGTGACCTCAGAACTGTGCCGTGGATGGGCTAATCACTCATCTGTCGTGCGGCCCTCCAGTTTGCACTGTTCTACATATTTTGTACTCTTTCATTAAAAGGATAATAACTGACCGCTCGATATCACTGTATTATGTAGTGGAACCAAGAACCAGTGGAACAGAGCACAAGGAAGAATACAGACTACGGAGATACAAAGGGACCAAACTGCACAGATTTCCTTCTCAATATTTATGCTCAGCTGTGAAGTGACAGCTCAGCGCCACTACACAGCAGTGTTTGCATAAGTATGCCAAAGCGTGGATTTGAGAAATAAATGATCCCAAAAATGTTTAAGATTTGTTTTTTTTTAAATACAGTGGCTTGCGAAACTATTTGGCCCCCTTAAACTTTGTGACCTTTTGCCACATTTCAGACTTCAAACATAAACATATAAAACTGTAATTCCTTGTGAAGAATCAACATTAAGTGGCACACAATCATTAAGTGGAACACACTTTATTGGATATTTTAAACTTTTTTAACAAATAAATAACGAAAACATGGGTGTGCAAAATGATTCAGCCCCTTTACTTTCAGTGCAGCAAACTCTGTCCAGAAGTTCAGTGAGGATCTCTGAATGATTCAATGTTGACCTAAATGACTAACAATGATAAATGGAATCCACATGTGTGTAATCAGTACTATGTATAAATGCACCTGCAATGTCATAGTCTAAGAGGTCTGTTTAAAGTGCAGAGAGCATCATGAAGAACGAGGAACACACAAGGCAGGTCCAAGATACTGTTGTGGAGAAGTTTAAAGCTGGATTTGGATACAAAAATATTTACATAGCTTTAAACATCCCAAGGAGCACTGTGCAAGCAATAATATTGAAATGGCAGGAGTATCACACCACTGCAAATCTACCGAGATCGGGCAGTCCCCCTAAACTTTCAGCTCATACAAGGAAAAAACTGATCAGAGATGCAGCCAAGAGGCCCATAATCACCCTGGATGAACTGCAGAGTTCTACAGCTGAGGTGGGAGAATCTGTCCGTAGGACAACAGTCAGTCGTATACTGCACAAATTTGGCCTTTATGGAAGAGTGGCAAGAAGGAAGCCATTTCTTAAAGATATACATAAAAAGTGTGGTTTAAAGTTTGCCACAAGCCACTTGGGGGGGGGACCAAACATTTGAAGCAAGGTGCTCTGGTCAGATGAGATCAAAATCGAACTTTTTGGCAACAATACAAGACGTTATGTTTGGCATAAAAGCAGTACAGCTCATCACCCTCAACACACCATCCCTACAGTCAAACATGGTGGTGGCAGCATCATGGTTTGGGCCTGCTTTTCTTCAGCAGGGACAGGGAAGAGGGTTAAAATTGATGGGAAGATGGATGGAGCCAAATTCTGAAAGAAAATCTGATGGAGTCTGCAAAAGCCCTGAGACTGGGGCGGAGATTTGTCTTCCAACAGGACAATGATCCAAAACATAAAGCAAAAGCTACAATGGAATGGCTCACTAAATAACATATCAAGGTGTTAGAATGGCCAAGTCAAAGTCCAGACCTCAATCCAATTGAGAATCTGTGGAAAGAACTGAAAACTGAACACGCTTTCCATCCATCCTCACTGAGCTCGAGCTGTTTTGCAAAGAGGAATGGGCAAAATTATCGGTTTCTCGATGTGCAAAACGGATAGAGACATACCCCAAGCGACTTGCAGCTGTAATCGCAGCAAAAGGTGGCGCTACAAAGTAATAAGTCAATGGGGCTGAATCATTTTGCACACCCACTTTTTCGTTTGTATTTGCTAAAAAAAGTTTAAAATATCTAATAGAGTGTATTCCGCTTCAAGATTGTGTCCCACTTATTGTTGATTCTTCACAAGAAATTACATTTTTATGTCTTGAGATGTTTGAAGTCTGAAATGTGGCAAAAGGTCACAAAGTTCAAGGGGGCCCACATAGTTTCGCAAGCACCTGTGTGTTATTTGGTTTTTCAATAAAAATAATAAATCTTAGCCTATTTCAGGAGAAGGATAACAATCATCAAAATCAGAATCTTAGAATATTACCATATTTTTGGACTACAAAAAGGGGCCTTGGACTGTGAGGCACACCTTTAAAAACTGCCTTTTTGCACAAAAAATATCAGATATAAGGTGCACTTGATTATGGGGTGCAGATTTAGAACTATTTTAAGAGCTAGGGTGTAAAAACCAAGTTAAAAAATGGTTTTACCACCAAAATGAAATGATTCATTTATACATGGGTACTCTAAGTCAGGGGTCTCAAACTTGTGGCCGGGGGATGATGCAGTCCGTGAGTTGACATTTTGAGGCCCCCGCCTTAATACGAAAATTAAAAGGGACTGTGTATCAAGAGCCTGCCAGTGGTAAAATAAATAAATATATTGATTTTTTAAAAAAGCAAAATATGATAATACCTTTTATATTTGAAATTACTTGTAGTTTAAGACATTTGCATTTATTTTACACAACATGGACTAATAGTCCGCCATCTTACTGCTAAAAGAACCACACACAAAAAAATAACCTTTTTTGTTCTTCTCTTCCCCTTTTTCTTTCCTTCTCTCATTTTTCCACCTTTTTGTTATGTTTCCCTTTTATCTAGGAAATAAATAAGTAGCTATGGTCCTTTTTGGTCACTTTAGGTCTCTGTAGTTGATGTCCTTCCTTGTGCTTTGTAGCACTTTTTTGGTTGCATTATTTAATACTGCGACATCTAGTGGTCAGATAATACACTGTCCTTTTCACGTAAGTGCAGCCCATGCAAATTATGGATTGATTTATTAATGGTTGATTGACTTTCATATTATTTTTTTAATGTTTTGTGTTTTAATTGTATGTTGTGAATCAAACTTGGTTAAAAGTGCAATGGTGAAACATTTTAGATCAGAGGTGTTCTGGTGGAAAACCCGATCCGACTCGAGCTTTGACGGCCCCCAAGTAAGTCGAGTTTGAGATCCCTACTCTAAGTAGTAGCATTTCATTGGAATGATGCGTTTCCAGTTTGATTAGGGGACGATTTTTATTTTTATAATACTACCCTTGATTTTTTTTAACTCAGGTATTTAGCTTGTACATTTTCTAGCACCATCAGAATAACACTTTTTGAAGTTGTGCATTCGACAGTAACTTCTATTCAATGTACCCTACCTTCTGGAATATAAGGTGCCTTTGAATTTCTTGCAAACTATTTTTCATTCAGTGAGCCTTATAGTCCTAAAAATATTGTAATTCTCACTAGTGTTCTGTTTTACCATTAAGGTAAAAACATTTTTAGTTGCCAATTAATCGACAAATACTTGACAGATTAATCAAACATCCTCTCTTTTTTGTAGAAGTACTTCCTTCCAAGTATGCATTATTAGCAGAGGAGTAGCTAGCTTAGCCAGCAGCTGATAGCCCTCAGGTTTGACAGCAAACTGCAGCGTAATTCCAGAACTATTTCAACAGGCAGACGAGAAGCACACTGAATGTCGCCGTATAGCTGAAAATGAGATCTACAAAGCACAAGTAAGAATACAAACTACAGAGACTCAAGTGACCAAACCACACAATTTTACTTCTCATTTTTTTACTCAGCATTTTTGAGGTTTTTGAGTATCCGTAGCAGTAAGATGACAATTACAGTATGTCATAGGTGAAGCTCAAGGTTACGGAAGATAGATGCTAATTTGTTGACCTAATAGTACTTTCTTTTTATATTCTTTAACCTGCTATTTATATCAGTATTGCTCTTTGAAGGGATTACAAAAGACCCCCTTTTCCCCAAAAAAGTACAGAATGTGTAATGTTCCTTCCAACAAATCATGCAGATAATGTTTCAAAATATTCCACGCCCGTGGATCTCGAGGAATTAATTTTCAATGTAGACATTTTGATCTCCTATCACCAGATGACCACAACAACCAGAACAATGGCGTTCCCAGTTGAACAATAAATGGCAATTGCAGTATACAGCGAATGCATAAAGCTCATCGTCGCTTAAAGTAATTGGAACTTAGCTGACCGTGTCACTGGGGGACTTCTGACCATTTGCCCGAGGCATGTGCTTTGATCGTCTTAAGCTGCGCGCGGGAAGTTTACCTGCCGTATTGTATAGCGTGCATACCTTTTTTGTCTTTTGCTTCATTTTAGGTATGTGATTGTGACTTCCCCTTTTTGTTTTCTTGTTTTTTGACATGTGTCTTGAAATCAACATAATATAGTCCAGATAATTCCCCATTAGCATGGGGACTCCCAAAGGCTTCCAGGATTGTTTGGTCTAGGTTAGCCCTGTTAGCAGTTGCCTAGCTGGCTTGCCTGCCGTTCTCATTGTTTTTCTCCTGGCTGGGTTAGTGTTTGTTGCCATTTCCCCCCCTCCCTGTTATCCTGGCTGCTTACTGCATGCTTTTATCCGACCAGCCTCCAGTTTTCAACGATTTGCCATTTTTAGCAGCCGGCTAGCCTGCCGTATCCTGGCTGTTAGTGCTCTATACGTTACTTTTGCCGGTTCACCCCATTTTGGCTGCTCGCCATTTGTTGTACCATTGCTGTAATCGTCTGTGACACAAGGCCTAGGCATTCTCCATAAGAACTACCAAAACCTGGCTAAAACACTCAAAACCTTTTTGACTAGTTTACATGTAAACCAATATGGTGACTGGCTTGCTAGGGTACTGGTGTGCTTCACATGTAATCAGAGCTCAGGAAGTCGAAGACGAAACAAACCCTCTTAAAATGCATTATCTCTGAAAATAATTACAATAGACCCATTAACACATACATACACACAAACAAATGATTATATTATACTGGACTGTCTCAGAAAATTAGAATATTGGCATAAAGTTCTTTATTTTCTGTAATGCAATTAAAAAAACAAAAATGTCATACATTCTGGATTCATTACACATCAACTGAACTATTTCAAGCCTTTTATTATTTGAATATTGCTGATTTTGGCTTACAGCTGAAAAAACCTCAAAAATCCTATCTCAAAATATTAGAATACTTCCTCAGACCAAGTAAAAAAATAATTTTATAACAGCAAAACTAAATCAAACATTTGAAAATGTCCATTGATGCACTCAGTACTTGGTTGGGAATCCTTTTGCACGGATTACTGCATCAATCTGGCGTGGCATGGAGGCAATCAGCCTGTGGCATTGCTGAGGTGTTATTGATGCCCAGGATGCTTCGATAGCGGCCTTCAGCTCATTTGCATTTGCAGGTCTGGTGTCTTTCATCTTCTTCTTAACTATACCCCACAAATTCTCGATGGGGTTCAGGTCAGGGGAATTAGCAGGCCAATCAAGGACAGTGATTCCATGGTCAGTGCACCAGTTACTGGTGGTTTTGGCACTGTGGGCAGGTGCCAGATCATGCTGGAAAATGAAATCCTCATCTCCATAGAGCTTTTCAGCAGATGGAAGCATGTGGTGCTCTAAAATCTCTTGGTACACAGTGGCATTTACTCTGGACTTGATGAAACACAGTGGACCAACACCAGCAGCTGACATGGCTCCCCAAACCATTGCTGACTGTGGGAACTTCACACTGGATTTCAAGCAACTTGGATTTTGCTCCTCTCCAGCCTTTCTCCAGACTCTGGCGCCTTGACTTCCAAATGAAATGCAAAACTTGCTTTCGTCTGAAAAGAGGACTTTGGACCACTCTGCAACTGTCCAGTGCTTCTTCTCCATAGCCCAAGTCAGACGCTTCTTCCGTTGTCTTGAGTTCAGAAGTGGCTCGACCATGGGAATACGGCTATTGTAGCCCATTTCCCGGACACGTCTGTGAACTGTGGCTTTTGATACCTGGACTCCAGCTTCAGCCCACTGTCTTTGAAGCTCCCCCAAATTCTGGAAGCGGCTCTTCTTCACAATTTTGTCAAGGCTGCGGTCATCTCTCTTGGTTGTGCAGCGTTTCCGGCCACATTTTTCCCTTCCAGCAGACTTTTTGTGGATATGCTTTGAAACTGCACTCTGTGAACAGCCTGCTCTTTGAGAAATTTCTTTTTGTGTCCTACCCTCCTGATGGAGGGTATCAATGATGGTCCTCTGGACAGCAGAGAGATCAGCAGTCTTCCCCATACTTGTGATTTAGTTTACTGAACCAAGCTGAGTGTTTTTAAGGCTCAGGAAACCCTCGCAAGGTGTTTCGAGTTAATTAGATGATTCAGGTGATTAGTTGAATAGCCTACTTGTATACTTTTTCATGATATTCTAATATTTTGAGATAGGATTTTTGAGTTTTCTTAAGCTGTAAGCCAAATTCAGCAATATTCAAATAATAAAAGGCTTGAAATAGTTCAGTTGATGTGTAATGAATCCAGAATGTATGACATTTTTGTTTTTTTAATTGCATTACAGCAAATAAAGAACTTTATCACAATATTCTAATTTTCTGAGACAGTCCAATATATATTTGTGAAAAAAATATGTTTTAGTATTTGGGTATCCCTTTAAATGAATGAGGTTTTTTTACCACTAGGATGAGGCAAATAATACACACAGTCCTTTAGAGATAATGAAGAGTACATGGAAGCTTCAGAGGATGAAAGTGTCGATAGCAAATTGCTAAAGCTGGAAAGCACCTAAAAGCTATTCGTAAAAGCTATTCGTAATACTATCATGAGGGCAAAGAAAGGTTGTCAATATTAATAGCAAGAAGTAAAAATTTAGACCTTCATTTTGACAAAGGAAGTATAGTAATTGGTTGACATCTTGTCATATTAACAGGTAATTATGAAATTCAGAGGTGTATCCATCAATGATTTTGTGTCGGTTATTAGCAGTTTCCTAATACTTGTAGTTAGCAGAACAAGCCGGAGTTGTTGCGAAAACACTAATTAAGTCGCCTGCTGGGCTGACATGAATGATTCATTTTTCAAGTCATTTTTGCTTTGTGTTGGCCCATTTTTGCAAGGACATTTGATTATAGATCTGTTTTGTTGCTTTTCATATTTAAAGCTTTCCAAAGACATATCAATATTGTATAAATGTGCCTGTCATTTTTAATATTCATTCACTTCTGTTTTAATTAAGTAACTAAAACGGATCAACCCCGCGACCCTAATGAGGATAAGCGGTGCGGCTAATGAGATGAGATGAAAACGGATCAAATCACTTCATTAACAACAATTATAACAGGAGATGAACTGTAACTGCGAATCAAAACTGCGTTCACGAGTCAAAACTTTAAATAATTCATAAATCTTACCAGATTTTTAAAAAAAATCTACTTTCACGAATTATTCTGAGCAATTATTCTTGGTGAAAAACTGGAAGAGATGATGGTAATGGACCAAATATATTTACCAAAGCCAAAAGAAAATTACAAGATATGGTGAAGGAAATAAGATTCATTGTCACGGCAACAATTGTGTGAAGTAACATGTAGCATAAGTCATTTTATACCCAAAGAAGGATTCACCGCATTAAAAACTGTAATAACAGTCAGTGGTTTTACGACATAATGCTGTGCATGTTTGATCTTCCTGTTTTTCAGTATAAATTGTAGTTAAATTATCCCACAAAAGTAAAAAAGTCTCAGCAGACATATTCAAAGTGTAATTGCACAACCACTGCAGTAGGGGGGCAGTGACCAAAGATACAAACAGCACTAGCAGCTCTACAAAGAGTCTCTTAAACTATTTGCCCCAAAATGATCATATTTGTAGCCGGGGACGTGAGTCAGGGGGAACAAAGTATTTTCTACTTTCTGGGGAGAGTCAAAATGTCTTGAGAGGGGATAATGTCAATCTGATGCATTGTACTAATGATCATTATACACATGCAAGTATTACAGAGTGCGGACAGGTTTGCTCTGATCTTTTAAAATCGTGTTCGTTTTAGTTCAAAAATACACACGAAATAAGTAAATGCGCAGAGCATCAAAATTAATTTCCCTGTTTTTTTGTATAACATATTTTCACAACGACATATGCTTGTCTGCGTGCTTAGTTAGTGTAAGCTGGGCGTAGGAGAGGACAACATGATGGCAAAGGAGACAAAGATAAAATAAGGGTAAAGGATTGGCACCTAAAGGTAAAATATTAACGTGTGGATCACATATAATGCCCACGCCTTATCGGCAAGTGTGTACTGAATACAACAATGGCACACATGATTAAGACTGCGCTTTTTAGTGCGGTGTGCTTTATGATTGTGATAATGCGATAATCACTGTCAGTATAAACTGCTTTACTCTTAACAAAGTAAACAAAACAAAGAAAAACATGTGAACTTCCAACTGAGTTCAATTAAATATTATGTCTTGTACTTTATTTACTGTACCTTGCAATGAATTACAGACGCTGCCCTACTTACAACGAGATTGCTCGTAAGTTGAATTTGTTCGTAAGTTGCTTTAGTGCTATATTTTGTATGTTTAAGGTTTATAAAAGTATGTTTAAGGCTTGTATTAGTAACCTGTATTGTTTTGTACTAAAAAATAAACTTTTCATAAAATAATATGCTTTAAAGACAAATAAAGTTAAGTGTAACTTACTTTTGGAAGATGCGCTTTAAGATCGGTGGTAAAAAGAGGCCGAAAAAAAAGCGTCCCGACCATTTTCTCAACCGCATCAGGCTTTCTTATTCCACTCTCATTTAAAAAGAAACAAGTCGCCTCTTCTTTACACGCTACACCAACCATATTGAATGAATGCACGAGATATCAAACAATAAAAACGTCCAAGTTCTTAGCGCGTTACCGATACGGTACACCTTGCCCATGTTTACACACGAACCAGGAAGTAGAAGCCGGATTTCTTCTTCGGGGTGGATGCTGGGTGACCTCTTACAGAGCTATGCAGTGGAAAGAAGCACTACAATTCTGTCCTCCACTCGGAAAAAGGTCCACACAATACAAAACCTGACATACAGCAATGACCGGATATTTTTCGACATCCTGAAAAAAAATGTTCGAATCTACCAAAATGGTCGTAAGTAGGGGAGCGCCTGTACACTTTTTTTCTGCCAGAAAAAAAATGATGAGTTGTAATTTCAAAATGCCTTGGATATTTGGTTTATAATAGCACTGTTTCATTAAACCCCCCACATTTTAATCCTAAGAACTTTTCATCGATAAATATAGCTCAATATAAAGAGTGAGTGTTATTGGCCAGCTGAACAGGAGCATACAAAAAACTACGATCAAAGATGGAAACCATCAGGTTAAATTTTATTTCCTATGGATACTTTTCTGGAAATGTTTTACTCGAAATAAATAACAGAGCAACTCAATAATGCAAAACAGGAAAACATTGTAGAAATTAATACAATTACAAATGAGGCATTAAGGCAATAAAAGTCAAACTAAGTCGAGGATTTAAATGAAATGTATTTGATGTATCAACAATAATATTTACGAGTATATAATTTTTCTCTTTTTTTTCTCCGGTTGTTTGATAGCCAGTTTGAGTGTTTGTGTGATGCACGTTTTTTTACTTTTGTTTTTTAACTTCAAAGAATACATTTGATTTTTTTAAGAGACATGTGCATTATTTGACCACTACATGTAGCTGTATTGTGTAGTGCAACCGAAAATGACCAAACCTCAACATTTTTCTTCTCGTATTTTTCCCAAGCCTTTCGCAAGGTGTTTGGTTTGTGGCTATCCGTAGCAGCAAGAGGGCAGACAATCGTCTCAGCTTCCTCTAGATAAGCCACATATTAAGTTTTTTTTTTACCACAAGGAAGCGCTATATAATACACACTGTCCCTTCAAAGATAAAATCTAAGGAAAGAAATGTAAATTTAAAAAATGGTGACAGAAAAATGTATTGTAAATTTGTTTTGCTCATTTACTGGTAAAAAACGTGAAACAAATGGATTGGTTTTAAATGGGGCGTCGACATGTTATGAACTACAAACAGCCGCAGTAACTATTAATGTTTAGAAACCTTATTGAAGTTGGGGCATTTTTACAATTTATAGTTTAGAAAGTCAAATCTTGTAATTGGTTTAAAATGTGTGAGGTATCAATTCTCAAATTGTGTCACCAACATTTTTTAGAACACCCCGTTTTTGTATCGTTAGTCCAATCAGACTATGTTGTATTATCTTGTCAATAGTTAAATTTTTCTGTGGTGCGGGAACCGGTAAATGGCATGAACTGTTTTCAATGGTTAATCTTGGTTCACAGATTCCTTTACCACCTGGCTGGTCGAGTCACAACTAAGGACGTGACTTAGTCGGTCTCTGTCCTCTCCTTCTTGCCCCATGGTCCGTAACCTGGAGAATCTTAGCCAGCCCTGATAATCTTGTGATATGACAGTGTGTCTGCGCACAGTTGACATCAGTTCCTTGTAGGGTCCAATGTGCACCCCTTCATTTGTCAAAAGGGCTTTGTAGGTGATAGCTAGAAGTTTCCTGTACCAAAACATCGCCATGACCTGGATCTTACCTTCCACCTCTGCAATAAGAGTCTAAGACTCTCAAATAAAAAATAAAAAAAATAATGAAGTAAACGGCACTTGAATTAGTTAGATATATTTTTATATTTCTCTTCAATGTTCCCGTCTATTCAGATGGATTTTAGCCTGGCAAGTGTGGCCGTGTTTTGAGCTATTCTGGCCATAATTTCTTGTTGGTATCTTATGATATGAAAGCTCCAAGCTATTTAAAATTTGTGACAAATTCAAACTCTTGGTAGATGATGGTGATGTTTGTGGAGATACCTTGGAGGTTGTTTAACATTACCTTGTTTTTTACGTGCTTACTTCCATCCCATGATGGGATGCTGAATGATGAATACTGATTTTGTTTTATGAGCTTGCCCGCAAAGCAAACGAAACGCGTTGAGTGAATTTTGCGGATACCTTCATGGGCGGCGGCTGCTGTCTAAAGGTGGCCGTCTGACGGGCGTCTTGTTTCCGGGACACCTGAAGCTGCTGAGCGGCGGCTGCGGCCGCAGCAAGGGATTCCGGGATGGCCGGCTCGTGCGGCTCTTTTTGCCACTCCGCTTTTTGCTTCTCAAAGTAACTGTGGAAGCAGTAAAACAGACATGTGAGTCTCATCGGCAGAAACTCACTAACTCCATTAACACTGAAGAGAACGAGCTCACTTATTTTATTCTTTCTTTTTTTAAAGTACTATTACGGACCAAAGTACAGCCAGTGAGAGTATTTTAAAGTCTTTGTGCATGAGCTGGAAGGAAAAATGAAAGTGATATCCTATTTCATTATGCTCTCCGATTTCATTCAGGATTTGTTCGTGATGGAGTGCAATTCACTAAAGACCATATCTAATGGCTGGCTTTCCTGAAACCAAATCCATCAACGGTAACACGTATTAACATATTGCATCAACACAATACAAGAATCTTCATTAAATATGTATTCTCCTCCAACTGTGTATTTCAAATTGATTTTGTATTTGATCTTTTTTTGTGCACCTCCTTTTGGTTCGTAACACCCAAATGGCTTAAGAGGTGTGATTTAATTTGCTCTATCACGCCTTCAAGAGGCCAATTTGAATAGAAAGTTGCCAATAGGGAGAAAATGAGTGCAGAATGACTTTTCCATCAGTAGCTGAAGCAGTCTAACTTGAGAACAGACTGAGGTTCTCAGCAACGGATCGATGATCAAAGTCTTGCCACCGGCTTCTCGATTAGAATTTGGAGTTGTTGTGTTAGTGTGTTCCCAAATGAGCCAAGCAACAACCAATATATGCAGATGCGCTGCTTGGTCCTAACCACAAAGACCACAGATGAAGCACAAGTTCTGCAATCAGCATTGATCTGCTTCATAAGTGTAAGCCACTGATTTTTGACCTTATTAATAAATTTCACTAAATGTATAATGCATAGTTGGATCCACTGTACAAAAACATTATGGGGACCAATCTTGCCATATGTAAAACAAAAAAACTGAATAAATTCATACAAATATATATAAATGAACAAGAAAATTGTATTCAAATGTGAAAGGCAACATAGTTACCTGAGCATTTCACAAATTGGTTCATCTGTGATGAATGAATTGGCAATTGATTCAACCCTGATTATTCTTTGGCACTCATTTACGGTGTCACTACACAATACAGCTACAGTACATGTAGTGGTTAAATAATACACACGGTCACTTTAAAAAAAATCAAATGTATTTATTGAAATTAAAAAACAAAAGCAAAAACCAGTTTGACCTAATGTAAAAAACATGTTGTGACACAATACATGACAAAGTAAATGTCAAAATAAGTGATGAAATGCATAATTAAGTTATTTCTTCTCTCATATATTTAGGTATTACGTGATGTATTCATGTGTTCCTTTTTTGTATGGCTTACATTTGTAGGTATTCATTGTTTAATACATTTCTATACGATTTTGCCAGGCCATATGCAGGCACTTTTTAATTGTCGTTAAAACAATATTATACATAGTAGTACAGGATTAACACAAAGACTTAAAATAGGAAAAAACATATAAAAAAATAAATAAAAAGAATATCAGAATAAATAGGCGTCTTCACTGAAATATGCCACTTATCATTGGAAAGCTTGAACTCTTGGGATTCAAGATATGATGACCATTTCAAAATGTACTCATTACAGAAACATCACGCTCAGTCTGAAACGAGGTACCCAAAAACTATAAAGCCGATACAACTCACTCAGAAAGTGCTGTAGTATTCCACTCATGAAACTATTCATAAACATGGTCTAGTTACATTCACGCGAGTCAAGTGAATCCAAGTATAGTATGGAGTATAATATTTACTCGAAAACAAACAATAATGCATATAGATGAAAAAAATTGGACTAAAAGCATTCCTGCATTGTTTGACGATCCTTGCTGAAATCGGTTCCTTTCGGTCCATAATTCCCCTTTAAAAATAAACACTCATCAGATGATTTCCAAAATGGCTGTTAGCCACTTTTGATCGACAATTGGCCAATTGCAAGCTTATTTTCACAGTCCTTAGCCTGCCAAACCCTATGAATGCCTGTATCAAGAAAATCGACATGACAACTGTGGTAAAAAGTGACCGATTTAAATGTTGATTGACACATTGGTTAGCCAATGAAATTCCCAACATCATTTTATGTACAGTGCCTTGCGAAACTATTTGGCCCCCTTGAACCTTGTGACATTTTGCCACATTTCAGACTTCAAACATGAAGATATAAAACTGTAATTTCTTGTGAAACATCAACAAAAAGTGAGACACAATCATGAAGTTGAACACATTATACTGGATATTTTAAACTTTTTTAACAAATGAAAAACGAAAAAGTGGTATTCTGCCAGCTGTTTTCGAGCTAAAAATTCCATGTTACACTCTTTTGCAGTGTCTGTTCCAACTTAGATTTACAACTAGTAGCACTTGCAGGGATTATTTCAGAGTCTTACATTTCAAAGGAGACCAAAATCGTCCATATTCTACAAACGGTTCAAGACCAGAATTCAATTTACTGTGGGTATGTTTTGGATTGGGATTGGAATAAAAAAAAAATCCGAAAATTATTTTTAAACATTCTGAAATATGATTTCCAGTGTTTGGCAGCTCTGCGTTATCTTCTAAAAAAGACCTCTTAAACTATTCATATGCAAAGGTGATTGTCCAAAATTATTTTCGACAAAAAACGATGTTCTGGGTCTAATCGTTGCACTTGTTTATTTCATTGCATTGTTTAAAAGTAACATTATACTGAATCTGTGAGCAAATATAATAGTGACAGCAACTCTTTGCAACTCTGTAAAAATACGCTTTGTTTGAAGAACAGGGTAAACTAAAAATTGTACTATGTCACTTGCAAAGGTCAAACATTAAAAATCCCAAAATTCATATTTTAACGAGACGCGCAAGTCTGAATCGACATTTTGGATCTTTTGCCATTTTAAAAAGCAAAGTCTTCCCTGAAAACACAGTCTACGTGGTCTTTGAAAGCACCGCAGTTTGCCAGCGGCTACTTCGTCTGGGAGAGGCGTGGTTTTTGGGAACAAAGTGTCCTACTTCCTGGTGAGAATCATCTCTACCAAAATAGCTATTTTATAAAAAGGCATCACTCTTGTGTCATAAGTAATATATAATAATTGAATGCCTTTACTTTAATCAGGCTTTTAATCACAGGTTGTGTGTCATTAAAATCTACAATAGACACCGGAGGTCTCCAACGTGGACAACTGAGGTGCCCGCGGACCTATTCTGAAAATCGTGCTGGGCAATTGTTATTTTTCAGGTGAAATTATTTTCTTAGTGGTTGACGGAGTCTATTTGACTGTACTTCAAATAATTTACTTCATTCTATCTATCTACCTTGGTCATATCCCTCAAGAGGGGTGACCGACAGCAAGACAAACACATACAATAACAAAGAAAATAAAAGGGAAAAAAAAAAAGCAAAAAAACACACAAGATTTTTTGGACCATGGCCAACCCAATTGCCCAAACACCCAAACAAGTTAGGCACCTCGGCACCTAAGTTGGTCATGCTTTCGTCCCTCCAGATGAAATGGGACACCATAAAGCGGCCATGTCACTCGGGTCAGGGTGACACAACACACTCTTTTGTTCAACAGCAGGGCTCGACAGCTTTCACTGGTTTACCCCTGCCGCATCATATGGGTTCCCAGCCCATCCTTAAGAACGCGTCCAAAATCCCAATATCCTTTCACAACACCTCTCCACTCCTTTCTATCACCAACAAAATTTACTTTATAATGACAGTAAAACATGATAAGTTGTTATTTTATATTTCTGGCACTAATTAGTAACAAAAAGTATCTCTGGGCTTGAAAAGGGTTGGAGACCCTTGGTATACACTCTCAGTGTTTTTCAACCAGTGTGCCGGTGCACACTAGTGTGCCGTGAGACCTTGTATAGTGTTCCCAAAAAATCAGGCCATTATTCAGTATTTTTGCTATCTTCAGGCGAGGAATTGTAATAGTCATCCATATCAGTAGGTGGCAGTAGATTTGTATATACTTTTTAAATACTAATCTGCTCATGAGGTAGCATGGTACATTTAATAACTTAATTTGTTTAACAAAGCGGTTTAAGATTGCACTGTAAAAAATAAAAACATAAATAAAGCACATCATTCTTTTTAAGTATTATTTTCTTTTTTATATACTAATTACCTTCTTATGAGGTAGTACAGTGAAATATTCGACATAATTTCATTTTCAAACATTTTCCACAAGCGGTGTGCCTCTGAACTTTTTTATAAATAAAAGTGTACATTGCTTCAAAAAGGGTTGAAAAACACTGCACGATCTACACATTTGTTTGGCTGTGGAAAATATGAACGGTCACTAATGGAAGCGTTTAGCTGGGAATCCTCAGTTAACAGGCAGCCTAAAGAATCTCAGTGTGGATTCAAACATTTTTTTGTTAGTAGATAAACTAACGATACAGTAAAATTCAGACATGCCGCCAATAACCAGGCAGGGTAAATTATTCTTGTTAATTTATGAGTCTCAAAAGTAACGATCCCATGACTTTATTGGAACAAAATTATCATTGCGAGAGCCAAAATGACCAACCTCCTGTCATTAATTTTGTTAAGCGGTGTGTCTTTGGAGGGCATAATGAGTGCTCCACTGCAGTCGATACTTCAGCTACCTTTTCACAGCTTAATCCTACCTGTTAGTTAGATCACCTCATTACTTCTTTATAGAAGGCTGTGTTAACACTAGTTGACACTGCTTTATTTGTAAATGATCAATTCCTCCTCATTCAGATTCAGATTCAGATTCAGATCTACTTTATTGTCATTCTAGTACACGTGTATACAGAACGAAATGTCGATGGATCTGACTCCCACAGTTTCCCTCAGTGTCCTTCAGTGTACAGATATAAATAAAGCTGTATTGTGTTATTTACCATAGTGCCGATAGTGCAAGAAGAGACGCTAACCAGATGTGCAGGATGGGCAGTCAGGTTAACAAGTCAGGTACACAGTACCATTATATTGTAAACAATAACACTGTAAGTAATAACACTGTAAGTAACATTGACAGGCTGTATACTACAGTTACGCGCTGGGCGTGCAACCTAATATGAAGAAGCGAGTTGAAATTTATCCCAGATGACAGAGAGCGAGACAGAGAGAGTGAAAATTTGGGCTGGAGTGGTTGCCGCTGAGGCACATATAGACAAATTATTCATCCACACCAGGGGATAGTTTTAATTGTTTCATTAGCCTAACAAACATATTTTTTAATGCACAGGGTGCATTGATGTTCAATCAGGGGAGGAAGGTAAGGCTGTGCCTAACCTGTCATAATGGAAATATAAAATATATGAAATGCTTCAATTTATTCAGTGTTAACAATGTTTCTCATTTAAATTCACCATTTTGGGATTTTATTTTCAAAATTGCTGAATTTTCGCACTGTGAATATCCATGCATCCATTATCTACACCGCTTATCCCCACTAGCCTTGCGATGGGGCACCCTGAACCACCCAGCCACATTACAAATATTATTGATCCAATTAGTACACAAGGTATTACTGTGCTTATTGTCTGCAGATATAGAGCGAGGCACACATTTATTTTGGCTCATGGCAGGAGGCAATATTGAGACCAAGAATTCTGATTTGACACACACGTCAGAACTGAATCATAGAATCAGTAATAGTACTTGCAAGTTTAAAGGAAGACTGTATTTGTTTTTCTGACTGCATCATTTCCCTGCTTATGGAATCTCTAACACCTATAAGTCTCTTATCAGCCTCTTGTTTTACATTTTCATTAGCCTTTGTATGTGTCTTTCATGTAGATTTATTTATTTTCTGGTATATTTGATTAGTTTTTCCTTGCCCTCATGTAGGTTTCAGATCAGGGGATGTTGTATTTGTGCTCAGAGCAGCCCTTTGAGAATTTTTGTGATTAAGGACTGTAAAAATAAATAAAACTAGACTTAATTGTCCCCTGCCCACTGCCCGATGATTGCTGGGATGGGCTCCAGTACCCCCGCGACCCTACTGAGGATAAGCGGTGTAGCTAATGAGATGGGAGATGAGACTTAATTGAGGACTGCCTAGCTATTGGTGCTTTTATTCCAATGGAGCAGCACATTTATAATTTACGAGTGAAAGTAAGACAATTAAAAAAAAATATGCTGGAGTTAACATGTTGCTTTCTTATTCTGTAAATCAAATAAAGAATAAGTTGAAGGTTCATCTATTTGTAAATCTGACTGCCTCACCAACATCACTGAACTTTCAAATCAAGCTATGACAGCCATTTACAGATAGGGTTAATAAATATGAGGACATCAGCACAATTCTTGTTTCTTACACCAAACACCAGAGCCATAGATTTCACATTAAACGAACGAACTAGACTAATTGTCAGGTGCTGGCTCACTGGACGGTCCAAACTTAAAAAGCTGAATTAAATGAGAAATCCTTGCGCTCATCTATAAAGCAACAAATGTTCATGCACCATTCCCAACACCTTATAGGCACGGTGATGCTTTATCAAACTTATTGGAGCGTAACGCTCCGAGCTTTATGTGGGACTTACTAAAAGTAAAATGACAGCTACAAAACTAAGTTGAACTGAGGAACCATTTTATAGACATGTGGTTACTGTAAAGATTAGAAAAAACACTCACGCAAGCACACACAGGGTTAGGCAATGTGGCAAAATATTTTTCTAAGAAAATCAATCTTTTTTTTTTATATACTTTTACCAATAAGGTCATTTCTGCCCATATTCCTCTAATGTTTAACAAAAAGAAGAAGAAAAAAACTGTATAAAGCTACTATGCTCTCTCTCAACAGATTTGAATCTGAAAAGTGTGAACGTGCAAAATTGTATCAAATGTGCATACATGCCTGATTTAAACAAATTACACTATTACCACTCACTATTACCCCAATGTGAGACACTTGACCACTAGATGGCACTGTGCTGTCTGGTACGAGTGAGGGTCAGTGATACACCGCGCAGCGTAGTGGCAGGATGTTGGACATAAATCGCGCCGATTTAAGTGTGTAAAACAAATACATGTCTCGACCCATGATTTTTTTTTTTAATATATAAAAATTAACATTGATATGATGGTTCATGAATTTTTTTGCTTAGTACTGAAATCAATGGTTTTTACTGCTTTTTTTCTGTGCCACTTGGAGGCACTTAATGTAACACACTGTCCCTTTAAGATCTTAGCACACCGGCCCTCAAAAAAAAATGTGGGGGGCTCTTGTTATATGGTAAGCCCTTCCCTCTGGGTATAACATCTCACATTTGATCATCATCATAATAATAATGATTCCTTGTATTTATAGCCACTTTTTGCACGCATTTAGTCAAGTTCAGATTCAGATTCAGATCTACTTTATTGTCATTCTAGTACACGTGTATACAGAACGAAATGTCGATACATCTGACCCGCACAGTTTCCTTGATAGATAGATAGATAGCTAGATAGCTAGATACTTTATTCATCCCCGAGGGGAAATTCACATTTCCAGCAGCATCCCTGAGCTGAGAACAATACAAAAATAAAGCAAAAAGAATACAATATAAAAATACCCAGTGTGACGTGCAAATGCCCACTGTAGCGTGTTATATAGAATATCTAAATAGTGCTACACAGAATACATATTGCAATACAATTCGGTAATATGCAATGTAGGTGGTGTGGTTTAATGTGGGCTTTTACTCTGCCGGGTAGAGTTAAAGAGCCTCATGGCATGAGGAAGAAAAGATCTCTTCAGTCTGTCCGTAGTACAAGACAGTGACAGCAGTCTGTCGCTGAAACTGCTCTTCTGTCTGGAGATAATGCTGAATGCACAGATATAAATAAAATGTTGCATTGAGTTGGAGTATTGAGTACTAATAATAGTAATAATAATAGTCAAGTTGTTTTATTTTTACAGTAAAGCAAAACCAAAAAACTGACCCGTCCTCACACAAGCAATCTGTGCCTATGTATGGACTTCGGATTTTGTGCGTACACTCACTTGCATCACACAGAGGTTCTCTGTCACAGCTATATTTAATATCATAATATGAATAGATAAATAGAATGAAAAGCCCTATGAAACGCATTACCAAAATACATTAAAATATAAGAAAACACTGATTGCTTAGAAGAATGTGGCTCATTAAAACTAACTTGTATTCTTAGGCCACATGATACTTTTTATTTTTTTCTCAAAAAGTGTGAAATAAATGTGTAATAACCACAAAATGAGTGCTGCATTTGATTCTTATAAATTCAAATTTGAAAATAAAAGCAGACATCTGAATACATTTCCAATTAATGCTGATAAAACAATTTGCTTTTTATTTTTTTTTAAATGAAAGACAAAAAATTGTTTTGTGATAAAATCATGAAATGGGCCCAAAATGCCAAATTGACTTTTGGGTTTGACACCCGAGTATTACAGGCAATGGTGTCCTAGAATGTCATCATATCAAATGGTTTTGGCATCCCATATTTTCTTTCTTTCTTTCTTTTCATAACCATCAGAACCAAATAAGTCTTATATGGCCCGACCTTTGTCTTCTATTTTCAGGGATCAGAATGGAGATTTTCATTTTCAGCTGAAATAGCCAGGGTCCAGGGCGGAGCCCGGTGGGGGGCTCAGGGGGGCGAAGCCCCCCTGAAGTCAACAGCATTTATCTTATTTGCTATGTGAAAATAAATAAATAAAAAATAATAATATATTGACATTAAAAGCATTCGTAATATTGAACATGATCATGATGATACAAAATAATCTATTTTAATCATGTTTATAACAAATTTTAAATTTTGTTTATCCTGTTCTAAATATTGTATAAACACAAAAGATAAAATCATTTCATAAATAAATAGATTTATAAATACCTCAGATTGGGATTTTCTGTCACACAGGGGAACCAGTGGTTGACTGCTGCTAGTATTTGAAGTGGAAGGATTTGAAACGGCCAATAATGTTGAACCGGTGGCTGCCGATTTTAAATGCGGATCCGAGTGCATAATTTGATCGCCGGCAAGCTATTTTTGCTTTGTGCTTGTTCATTTTAGCATGATCGATCAGTGCCACACAACCTCGCGTACCATAATTGATCAGATCGACACAGTATAGACACTTTGCTTTCCCTGGAACATCACACTTTGCGACGAACTGGCTCAAAGTTTCTGTAACTTCCTCGATCTTTGCGCCGATTTTAACGTTTACTGTGACAGTCTTCTCCAGCCATGACCACTTAAATGTATTCTTGATTCCTTTATCAGTCTCGGAGACAAAAGCCTCGTCTTCTTTTCTTAGTATTTTCATATTTACTTTTTCAAAC
Source organism: Urocampus carinirostris (assembly GCF_059441175.1). Classification (NCBI taxonomy): domain Eukaryota; kingdom Metazoa; phylum Chordata; class Actinopteri; order Syngnathiformes; family Syngnathidae; genus Urocampus; species Urocampus carinirostris. The sequence continues at coordinate 7,952,216 of NC_142357.1, forward strand.
ACTCATTTCACCGTTTGAAAAGACCGGAAGGAGCGCCATGTTTGAGAAAGCCAATGCTCTGAACAAAAGCTCCGCTGATTGGTTATCAGCGAACCTATCGACCAATGGTCTAAATGCTAACTTGGGGTGATGAAACAGTCACGTATCATACCTCACCCCCCCCCCAAAATATTTTCTCATCGAATTTAGACGATTTACGGGAATGACCTTTGGGGTTCAAAAACAGCGGAAATCCGCGGATCCGCGGAAAATTCTGATCCCTGTATTTTTAAAAACACATATTGGGTGTTCCATTGATTTTTATTTTCCAAAGCGTTTAGTCTCTTTGAATTGTTTGCAGATTTTCTTAATTTGCAAGTCGGCCCCAATGATCTATAGCCTAGGATTGTGTAGGTGTGCATGTAAAAGTGTGTTTTACTGACTCGAGAGAGAGCTTCTCCTCTTCTTCGTTGAGGTGAGGGAGTCTATGCAGTCCCAAAGTCATCCTCAATGCATCCACATGCTCCTTCAGAGGTTTGTACTCATCATGCAGGCGGCGGGTTGTTTCCAGAAGCTTGTTTAAGTCGTTTTCAGACTGCTTGATTGTACTTTCCATCTTTGGAAAAAGAAAAACACACAAAATTCTGAATTTGGCTAATAATAATTTGGAAAAAGATATTGTTTTCTTGTCTCCCTATATAAAAGTTAATATACAGTGCCTTATGAAAGTGTTGCCCCACAAGAACTTTTTGAAATACAGATGCTCCCCTACTTACGACCGTTCTACTTACGTAAAACGGTAGATACGAAGATTTTTTTCGGGATGTCGAAAATATCTGGATATTGCTTAAAGTTAGAATTTGTATTATGTGCACCTTTTTTGGAGTACAAGACATTTCTGTAGTGCTTCTTTCCACCACTACCGGCGTGTGGTGGCGCTGTGAGAGGGCACCCAGCATCCACCTTTAAGAAGAATACCGGCTTCTGCTTCCTAGTTCGTGTGTAAACATACAGTTCTACATGTACTGAATCTCCAGCGTGCTCAGAAGTTTGACATTTTTATTGTATATTATCTTGTGCATCCATTCAATATGGTTGGTGTTAAGTGTAAAGGAAAGGCGAGCCGTTTCTTTCGAAATTAAAGTGGAAAAGGAAAGCTTGATGCGGTTGAGAAAATGGTCGGAACGCTTTATTTCGGCCACTTTTACCACAAAGGAGTACCTCTTGAAGCAAATGTTCCAAAAGCAAGTTAAACTCAACTTTTATATCTTTACAGAGCATATTATTTCATGAAATATTTATTTTTAGTACAAAAGAATACAGGTTACTTATACAAGCCCTAAACATACTTATTCAAACCATAAACATACAAAATATAGAACTGAATCAACTTACGAACAAATTCAACTTACGAACGATCGCCCGGAAGTAGCCATGTTTTAGGCTTCAAACTTACAGATAAAACAATACTCAAAACATTCTCCAAGTATCAGCAACATGTGAGACATAATTATTTGATATTGTGTCAACAAATTAAAAAATGAAAACCAGGCGTAGCCAAAATATTGCCCCCTTTGAGTTAATACTTCTTTGTACGACCACCTTTTTCTGCGATCACAGCCATAGTGGGTACTTCTCTTAAGTTTTGCACATCTTGAAACGAAAATATTTACCCATGCTTCCTTACAAAGCAGCTCAAGTTTCTTAAGGTTTAATGGTGATCATTTTTGTGCACTGCATTTTTTAATCTTTCCACAAATGCTTTATGCGATTGAGGCGTAGACTTTGTTGTTGCCATTCTAACACCTTTATATAGTTCGTGTTAAATCATTCCATTGTTGATTTTGCTTCATGATTAGGGTTGTTGTCCTGTTGGAAGGTGAACCTAAGCCCATTCTTAGGTTTCTCCCACACTCAAACTGATTATTTGGCGGAATGGTCCTGTATTTGGCTCCATGCATCTTCCCATCAACTCTAACAATCTTCCCTGTCCCTGCTGAAGAAAAGCAACTCTACAGCATGATGCTGGCACTGCTGGGATGGTGTTTTCAGGGTGATGTGCATTGTTCAGGGTTCACACAGCTTTAGTCAAGTTAAATTTAAGACTTTAAATTACTTTTTTATACCTTTAAAAATCAAATGTAAGACCAAGTTGACAAAAAAGACACAATTAAAACAAAAAAACAAAAACAAAAAAATGTTTGCACACAATACATCGTGCCTTGTACACATGACCTGGCACAGCTTTTAGCCACAACGAAAAACATTTGTCGGACAGCCACTTCTCATTACTTACCCATGGTCCAAAGTTGCTATGTGTATTGTGGGTAGACCTAAGACATGTGTCTGCTCTGAAATTCCCAACTGAAACTACATCACCGTTTGGATAGGTCTGTAATTGTGGTCAGGCGATGTTGCCAAGAAAGTAAATCTTAAAGCCCTTCAAGACTTGTTACTATTACACCAAACGCAAGGCTTTGCATTCCGCCCAAAAATACTAATTTTGGTCTCACCTGACCTGAGCACCCTGGTTTTTTGCAATTGCCAAACAGGCCCTTTTTGGTTTTCTTTTCTGAAATTGATTTTTTCTTGCCAATTTGCCATAAAGAGCAGTTTTATTCAGAGTATAAGTAACAATCTTATGCACAGATAGTCCCACCTCAGCTTTGTATGCCTGCTGGTCATCCAATGTGATCATGGTTGCTTCTCTGATTAGTTTACCAGGCATTGTATTATTCTAATAGAACATACTAGGTACCTGTGACTGTGCCCATACTCACCACATTAATATCTGCATGGATGAGCCGAAGCTCCTCCACATGGGCCATTTTCTCCTGCAGGAGGAGGTCCATTTCCTGCTTGTACTCTTTTAAATGCTTCTCCTCAGACTCCAAGGCCTCAAACTCAATCTTCAGGCGAGACTTGATCTTCTGCATTTGGACTGTTTTGTTCCTGTTGGCACAAGAAAGCGGCAATTTGCTTGTCTTGTTCACAGCGGGAAAAAATTGTGAAGTTGCAATCAAAGCCATTTATGATTGTGAATGCCACATGGTTAGTGTTTTTATCAATTGTCTCAATGAGTTTCTTATTCAATTTTTTTACTGCTCATTTGTTTGAGGCTAGTCACACAAGATTTATAATAATAACATTTCAATGTGGTTATGTTTCAAAAGTAACATGTTTTCGGCCACTTTTAACCGACACATTTTCTTTATAGAACGATTCACAATGACATCACACGTTATTCCAGGCAGAAAAATATAAAACACTTTATACAAAAAACAGCACCAAAACAAGGATTACATTGCTTGGTCTTTCTCATTTCATTTAATGTGATTTGTTTACGTTACCCTTTCTAAGAAAAGGGGCAGAAACAAGTAAAACATTTCCCCCTAATCAACCAAAATCATTTACAGAAACTGTCACAAGTCGTAAATTATATGATTAATTGGCAACAAGACAACGATTTTGTGCTACACACTAGCATTAAATAACAATTGTGCATTCATGCAACTTGTTAAGAAAAAAATTATCTGTGATTTTTGTCTTTTGCCAAAAAGATGATTTTAAGAAATTACATCATGGACTGCATATTTTATTCAGCCTTTGGGTCCAAAAAAAAAAAAATAATATTTTTTTGAAAAAAATCTGTCAGGGCTTTTCTTTTATTATCTTTCTTTTGAAATGTGTTTTGGGATATTTTTTCATGTTGCGCTTTTGACCTACCGGTAGTTTTAAGGGGGTTATACTCGGACAACTCCTTCAATCTTAAAAATGGCTGCTTTGTAATTATTCCATTTGTGTTTTCCCTGCATCTAAATTAGTTATTGATGTGAACAGTATACTGTGTGATTCTACCATTCTGTTGTCTATTTTATGTTGTGTAGTTCCTTAAAAATGGCTCCCATACTGCAGCAACAGTCTAGCAACACAGATCTAAAATAAAAGCAATTTTGGCCACAACCTTATCTCACAACTGTCAACATATACGATTTTATCATATATATATAATACAAACTTTTTTTTTTAATTACAGTTTAAGTGTACCTTTTTTTGCTTGATTTTTCCACATTTACTCACTTATTATTGACAGGTTTGACACATGCATGGCAGTTTGTCAAAAGAGCGGCAATATGACACCAGAAGATATCTTCAATGCATTCATTAATTGAAATTTTACCTTAATGTTCGTGCATCACTACATGTTTATTAATTTGTTGTACAATATATCGGTCCAGCACCTGAACCTGATACATGCCATCATTTAGAACCTCTAAGATTTCGGACAGGAATTTTGTCATTGCTGTCAATTGGGCTTATGGCCCAATTTCAGTTATAACTTATGTTAATTGTTCATGTTGACTGTGTATTGTGTGTTAATGCCTTTGTAACAGCGATAGCAGCTTGAACATCCTGAAAGGAGGATTCCCTCATGTGTGAACCCTTCTCAAGGTTTATTTTACTAATGCTATGGTATTTTGAGTTTTGTCCTCATATAGATTTCAGATCATAGGGACATTGTTTTAACCCTTTTGAAGCTTTTTGCTATTAGGAGCTATACAAATAAATATGACTCGACTTAAATGAGCTGCAGGTAGCTGCAGGTCTGTGTGCACGCAGTAAAGTATGCATACTGTGTAAGCAATAACATATTCTTAATTAAATAATGTGTATTAGTATGTAATAATGAGTATCGCTGTGCACCGTTCAGTTAGTGATCACTACAGCGAATTGCAAAGAGTCAAGACCGCTGCGGGCTGTTAGCTAGCTCGACCGCAACAGCCACATCTGGATTTCCCCCCACACATCTGGACTGATGACAAACATTCTCTTTACGTTAGTTTCAACTGCAGCTTATGTGCAACCATGAAAACACGTCAATGCGCGTTGAAAATAAACAAAATTAAATCTTGGTCCGTATCGGGAGCTGCTAGCTAGTGCTAGCCCTTGTTAGCAAACGGGCTAACAAAGCAGCCAACGGGGGGGCTCCTTCTCGCCAGTCTACAGATACCTTCGTCGACCTTTGCTTAACGTCGGAATTTTAATCGTTTTGACGCGTTTTCTAGACTTACCGTACTTCCAGGATGTTTTCTAACTTGCACATGATTTCTTGTTCGTCCGTCATGATGAAGAAATCCCTTTACTCCTCGCCCAAATTGGTGCCGCCGTGTTGCCCGGTGGTCTCGCTTGTTGATTTAAGAAAAAAAACAATAGGCGAAGTGGACGCGCACGTGAGCGCGCACGTCAATGTATCGGTCGCAAAGACCAGAATATTGTTTCAGCTACACACAATTAAGCATAGTTGCTCAAATACAAATAATGAACTTAATTACATTTGTTATTTAAAGTGTGGGAAACTAAGAGTGCACTCAAGTTACATGTATTTGTACGGCCCTTAAGTCTCAAAGATCTTTACAGGCCACAAAATATGGTAAATACAACATCCCCTCAAATTTACAGGATTCCAAAGAAAACCTAAAACAAAACCCATCTTCAATGCAATGCAGAAAAGTCCAAAACAGTGACAACCAAGCATATGTGAGGAATACAGTTTTTCCCACAGACAGCAGTGCTGTGAAAAAGTAGTTGCCCATTTCCGGATTTCTGTGTTGTTGGTTATTGGATGAGTGGTTGGGACGTCCGCTGCACAGTTCTGAGGTCATGGGATCAAATCCAACTACCAGCCTTCCTGTAGGGAGTTTGCATGTTTACTTCATTCTTGGGTGGGTTTCCTCCGGGCACTCCGGTTTCCTCCCACATTCCAAAAACATGCATGTCAGGTTAATTGGCCGGTTTTAATTCTCCCTAGGTGTGAATGAGCAAGTGAGTTGTCTGTCTCTGTGTGCCGTGCCGCTGACTGGCAACCAGTTCAGGGTGTCCCCTGCCCACTGCATCAAAATAGCCGGGATGGGCTGTGGCCAGTCTATCCCCTTTACCCATAACCCCTTTGGAAAAGCCTTGGTCATCTTAGAAGTGTATTCTCGGTCATTGTCAGGCTGGAACATTGCCCTGCGACCCAGTTTCTGGAGGGAGGGGATCATTCTCTGCTCCAGTTTTTGTTTATGTTTCCCTCATGAAATGCAACTCCTCTATTCCAGTTGCACTCATGCAGCTCTAAACCATGACACACCCAACACCATGCTTGACTTTAGGCATGACACAAATATGTTTGTACTCCTCACCTGTTTGCTACCACACATGCTTCACACCATTCAAGCCAAATAAACTAACCTTTGTCTCGTCAGACCAGAGAGTATATTTCCTTGAAAACCATGGCCTTTGTTTACATACTTCATTTAATTGTGTCAAAGCAATGTTTATTCAGTGATGTTCTATTAGATAGATAGATAGATAGATAGATAGATACTTTGTTCATCCCCGAAGGGAAATTCACATTTCCAGCAGCATCCCTGAGCTGAGAACAATCGTCGAAAATAACACGGGAGCTGCTGGAGTGGCTGCCATTCGTGAACATTATAATGAAATCTCTGCAGAAATGAGAGGGGTGTAGTCACTTTTGTGACATACTGTACCTAAGCCATATCCCCCTTGTGGCAGGGGGTTGGAGTCAACAACACAATCCCATTCACCAAACATTAATTCCACTTCGCTCCTCCCAACCTGACACCGAACATTAAGCCTACAGCACAATAGGGGGTGAGTTGCTGTGCCATGCAACCCCTCAATGAGCAGAGGGGCCCAGCAGCATACACTGGTTTATACCCTCTGCATCATATGCGTCAATATCAGTCATTCTCAACTATCCTTTGCCATTGACATCCATTAAATTAACTAACCTCACATCTAGAGCACGTTTAACTATGTCCCTCCAACCTTACTTAGGCCTTCCTCTAATATTTCCCACTTTTTCTGCAGTACATACTCTTTTAGTCAAACGTCCTCCATCCATTCTTTCCGCTGTCCAAACCATCTCAGAACACCAATCATGGCCTATATAATATAAGTATGTCTTAAGTCTATATCTAAACACTTCCAGTGAGGTTGCAAATCTTATCTGTTTGTTTGTTCCAGAAACATTCTACAGCACCAGAGCTCGAATGGAGGACAATCTCGAGCCTGCAGATTTTTTCTTGGCTTTCAAGTAGTCCAGCATTTCCTGAGCGGAGGATTTGAGCAGGATCATACAGCAGAACTAAATCATGAGGATAAGAAGGGGCAAGGCTAAATGTTTGCAAGTGACTAACCAAACCTTAAAATCACGTAATAAACAGGTAGGAAGCATGTGCATGTAAGCTTAACTTGGGTTAATCTGCTACAATCTTTTGATGATAGATGTAAGGAGACCAAAAATCAATACGGTACATAACAGTCATCAAGACGAGATGTAACAAACGCACAAATCGATATCTTTGCATCAGATTTGTGTCAGAAAAAGTTCCAGGTCTGTTGTCACAAAAGGTGACACAAAATGTCAAATTCAAACTACAAAAGACACTTCCCACTTCAAAGTATTCCCCCAAATCTCCCACGCTTTTTCCAAGGCTTCGCTGCCATTCTTGCACACATTCCCAGAAGGATTCTATACTCTGCCAGCCACTGTCAGATAGTGTTTTGTTGTTCTGGAGATGCGCATGTACTGTATAATAAATGTGGCCAAAGCCTAAATCTCTGTTGTACACTATATTCCTTCTGATACCGTACCTAAAAGATCTCTGATTCTAAATTGCAGGATTGACTGTAAACATTAAAAAAAAAAACAGCTTTAAAAGTATCAAATAGCTTTACACATTGTTTTTCTTCATGAATTTCGATTTCAGTCAATTTTTTTTCACATGTTTAATTAACTCATTCGCTGCCATTTATTCGGATAGCCGTCAACAAAAATGAATTAGTTACCACAGTTAACATCTATGACTGTCAATGGCAGAAAATGATTTATATTGAGATGTAAAATAGGCAAGTGTGCCTACCTCCAATATATATCTTTTAACCACTTTTATTCTCACCTTACATGGCCACTATCAAGTTAATGTACATTCCTAGTACAATTGTGTTTTTGATTTTAAGGTTGTGTGATACGATGACATAAAATCACTGATTTAAAGCATAAGATGAAGTCTTTCTGACACATCTGAACTTTAGAATTAGAATTATCTTTGTTTTTATTGAACACAATGTAGTTAACATTGTTTACAAAGAGATTGGACGTGGCACTCCAAGACATACATGTACTAAATACCTCAAGTAGAAAAATAAGAAAATGTTAGGATAAATAGTCAAAATAATATACTAGGTATTACTTTGAGAAAGGCCCAAGTCTATTGTCTTTTGAGGGCTGGGTCCATGGAGCACTGGTGGGCCATCAGGGCCTGCAAGGTATTTTCTGCTGGCCTAAAAGATAGTTGTGATTAATTACATTTTGTCCATGAGAACTCATTAAATAATTCTAAATTACTCCTGAATTGTAGAAGGCAAAGGGAAATGTTGGCGGTTTCACAAACAATGATTGGCTACGGGGTGCTAACAAAAGTGTAACAACGAAAAGGTGAAGAAAAACATTCCTGTGTCCACTGCCTTTGTTAAAACTGACATTTTCAAGCCTACAGCAACTAAAACCTTTCGCCAAAATTACGACAGGTCACGCTCGATTTTTAGCAATAGCTTTGATAGCTATGGAAAATAACTTCTTGACGGAACTGAAATGCACGGATAAAATGTACGACAGAGTGATTAGAATGTTCTTGAGTAAATAAAAGAAGGATGGATTTGGAGCAGAAATAAAAAAGGATTTATGGTGAATACAATGTGGCTATATTCCTAAATAGTATAGCAATTTTATTATTGATGCTTTTTATATGTTTGGCAGCTTTAGACACAGTAAATGTTTCATAGCCATGAAATAGTTATCGAGGGTTGGATTTATTCAGATGTAGCACTAATGAAGGCCTAGGTGTGAAATGCACGACCCGTCACTGCAATTGATTATGTCTATAGGTGATACTAAAGCTCATGCAGTTATTTTCCCTATAAAAAAGTGCCTTTTGGGAAATGTCTTATTTTCTATTGTAATATCATTTCTTTTGTGGAAACATTTGTTGGCCTGGAGAGGGTTTGGCGCCAACAGGCAAATCAGATTTACTTTACATTTGCTGATAAACTGTCTATTGCCTAAGACACACCACAGAAAGTGGTGCTCCTATGACCCTAGTTGTTAGGGGAATTCACTGACCTAAATATTGACTGACACGATCTATTGGAAAAGTTGCACCGTTAACGCTTAAGAAAAATGTTTACAATTTTTTTTGTGAAGATTTGGTTTGCATCAAAAAAGGAAACATTGAGCTGAAACTACCTTTTGTGTAAAAAGTGGCACCATACGGTCCTTCCTAAACTATGACAGCAAGTTGAAATTAATCTTTGTTAAAGGCAAAACATGGGAAACCTACAACTTCTGTAGCATATCTTCACATCTTCATTAATAATTTTTAATCCGTTGTAAACTTTACACCACTTATTAAAATGAACAACAAATAATGGAAAAAATGAAGGGAACTAGGAAATAATTAGGTAGGTACCAATGCCAGACACATTAAACGTTGTATATCATATATATCAGCACTCATGACTGCAACCGATACAAGTATCAGAAACTCTCTTGTGGCTTTTTTATATTCAGAAACAAATTATTACAATAATTTCAAATTTTCATATTTTGATTGAATGTGACACAGTGTTATGATGGGTGGGTGGGTAGGGGTGGATCCCTTACTACTAGGGTCATAGAGGCACCACCTCCTATGGTATGTTTTGGGCAAGTACAGCGCAGAGGCACGATCTCTCACCCGGCCAACTAAAGTACTCGTGACATTGGAACTTGGTATCTTAAACTACTCCAGTGTTGTGTTCCCACACTGGCATCAGTCGTAAAACAATTGTTCTTGTTAAGCATCCCTAATCACAATTATGAATAGTTGGAATACTGCCACTGTCTAAAATACTTTTTTGGGGGTTGAATTTGGCTCTGTTCATCCAATTATTGCATCACAAAATACTTACCCAGTCAAAGTAGGGTCAACACACAAAGGACACACACAGAAGTAGACGATTAAACTGATCATAAACCCGTACTGCTCGTGAAGAAAAAGACTAGAGGCAGAAAATGAAGAATTCATAGAGTTCTGTCACAAGATGATTATTTATTTGTTTATTTTGACGTTTTACAACTTTGCGATTGGAGCCTTTTCAACTGCAATAAAATGTGGTATATCTCTATCTGCGTGATTTATATCACAGTTGTTACTTTGTTTTTATTTGTTTAAACAGATACTGTGATGTTCAGACCATGAAAGCAGCCTTTCAAACCCTCACACTCAATGCACAACATCACTACGAAATGCAAATGGATCCCTTTGTTATACCGTCTTCTAAAAAAGTGACCATTGGGCTCTATTATTGTGCTTTGTCATAGACAAAGTTACCTGCTGATCAAGGGTGACGTCTTATTTTGCTACAGACGGCCCAAAAAAAACCTCAAGTGCATTTCAAATAATTGTTGTTACCATTTATTTTACCCTAGTACAAATAAAGTATCCCAACGACTTGATAAATGGATCCATGGCAACGCATCTGTTTCTCTCTGTATATTAAAAAAAACAAAAAAAACAAACTTGAATTCAAAATCAAACAATTTGCAAATGATTGAATCTCAATCCAGGGTGATGAGAAGTTCTTTGGAATGAAGTCTGCTTTTAAGTAAGGCTTGGGTTCCCGGCCTGGGATTAAACGAGGGAGAGCTACACGTTCTTGGGAACAATGCAATGGTCTTTTCTCACTCTGTCTAATCCTTGTTGGTATTGCAAGCAGTTTCATATGACTCCACAGAGAAAAAGGCGACACAGGTGCCCAAGAAGAGTTGTTTAACTACGGACTTTGCATAAGTGAAAAAAAGAGACATGTCTACTGTGAGTAGTATATTTTCATTGTTTGTGTTAGCATTGTGTTGTAAAGAGTTGGAGTAACAATGGATTGAAAGCAACTTAATTTTAGTAGAATGTTGCATGGTTTATGCAGAATTTTGTCTGTGTTCTAAGTTTGGTTCATGGAAAAGTCTTGATTTGAGCTAGTCATTTTTTAAATTATTTTTGTCTGATAAGAGGAGAAAAAGACAATGCATAAAAATCTTGTTACACGAGCAAAAAAAAAATCTTTTTTTTTTCTTTTTAGTTTATTTTATATTAACTTGATTTTCCAAGTGATAAATTTGCTCTTTTTAAGTATTATTTTTTCAAGTAAAAAGTTCTTTATTTTCCTGTCAAATATGAAAACTTATACCCCACAAGGATAGCCAAATCTATTTAGTTTTTTTCTCGTAAAGTGAGAGAATCAAATTCAAATTAAAGTATTAGTTTTAATTTAATCATTTTAAAATGAAGAAATGTACATTAATTGACAGGGAGCCGATAACCTTGCTCATATTAAGTATTATTTTTATTCAAAATAAAAGGACAAAGATATATTCAATTCAAGTATACTCTTGAAATAAAGCACATAAGAATAAAATAATATTTAAATAGTCTGCCGTTGATAGACAAAATAGTATTTAGAAAAACTATCTGTATATCCTGTATTTATTTTTATGTCTCCATTTTCTAGCTGAAGTTGAGTTTTTGCAGCTTATTATTATTATTATTATTTCGTTTTATTTATTTACTGTAGGCAGTGCACAAAAAACAGCATCAAACATAAATAAATACAAGGAAAAAAAAAAACTATTTGCAAACAGCCGTAGAATACAATAATGTAATACATAAACATGTGCCCGAAGCCAAAGCGACAGAGGTGAATGGGAAACTTTGTTTTGAGTGAAATTAGGAATCACTGTTGATAGTATACTACTATTTAGACAATGATGACAAGATTATCACTATATGGAATTTGTCTTTAAAGTTAATGTCCTGGATGAAAGCAGTCTTTCACACCTTAGGTCATTTACAAAACAGGAAAGGAAGAATCTAAGGTTTTTCCAAAAGTACATTGACATACAATATGTTAGCTTGGAGAGTGATGGGCGCCACCAGGCTGTACTTGAATAAATGAAGACTTTATTCTGAATATTAAAATAAAAACAGGACCAAACAATAACTCGGCACCAAAATAATGTTACATAACATGTTCGAAAAGGGCTACTAAGAAGCAGATCCTTATTTTACTTGCCCAAGACACACCATAGAAAATTGTGCCCCTACTACCCTAGTGGTTAAGGGAACCAACCAAGCAAGCAACCAACCAAGCAAGCAACCAACCAAGCAAGCAACCAACCAAGCAAGCAAGCAAGCAAGCAAGCAAGCAAGCAAGCAACCAACCAACCAACCAACCAACCTAACAACCAAACAGCCAACCAAACAAACAATAAGCCAACGAACAGAGACCATTTAAATGTATTGCTATTGTATTGTAAGATATCTTTGTAAGACACCACAATATTGATATTTTACCTCACACCTATAGTTATGACGAAATAATTCTAGAATTTATGACGGAATGAACCCAATCTAAAATCCACTGTGGGCTTCATTTTTTGATTGTAGCCTCCACCTACCTCTTGTGAGTGGATGCTCCTGGTTGAACAGAAAAATGTAAGAAACACTTTTTTTGGCCCCTTTCCTTTCTAAAAACCAAAACATTGACTTTCATTTAAAATATAATAGAAAATAAATAGCGTCCAGTTATACTTGTATCATTGTTTATTGTGTTCCTCTACGCTTCTGCAGTCACAGCAGCGATTTTCTCCTGTTGTGTCTTTTGTTTGCCGGCAGATAAATGTTCGTGTTACGAGCATGGACGCCGAGCTCGAATTTGCAATCCTGCCCAGCACCACTGGAAAACAACTTTTTGATCAGGTATGCTGCTTACAACACCAAATCAAATATCACAGACGTCCAGTGACGAGCTGTGCATTTCACAATTAGGCTTTCCGTTGTGCTACGTCTTATCAATCCATTACGGAATATCTATTTTATTGCTTTAAAACATTTACTGCAGCTACAGCTGCAACACATATAAAAGACCTTCAATAACAACCTCATAAAATTGCAATATTATTTAGCCACATTTTATTTTGCCAAGAAACCTTATTTGTGAAAATGTAAATCCATCCTCCTTTCTTTCCTCAAGATAATTTCAATTACTCTGTCGAACTGATCATCAGTGCATTCCTGTCCCATTTAAAAGTTATTTTCCACCGAAACCTGCCCTTTTGTTTTTGCGGCACACGTTTTTATCCGATGCAGGACTGAAAATGTCTGTTCAACAGAAGCAGTGGATCTTTTTCTTTTTTTTTTCTTTTTCATTGTCATACCTCTGTTACCGCCCACTAGCCAATTATAGTTTCCAGATGTTTTCTCAGGCCTTCTTGAAGGCCTATTTTCTGCTGACCCGAAATCTGATTGGCTAAAGTTCTAAACTACCAGTTCTACTGTGTATCGTCATGCGTTGGCGCCAGCAGAACTGGTTGTGAAGGCCTCTGGTAAGGTTCCTGACCCTGACAATGGCTGAAATATGATTGAATAAATGCTGAAATGTGAAAGCACACAACTGGAAGCAGTGCAACAAGGGGTAAAGCAATTAAATGAAGCTGATAGACAATTTTGAACCATTTAACTTGTATTCATGGACAAAATCTAATTAACATGACATAATTCAGATATTTGTAGGCCAGTTCTGATGACCTACCACTCCAGTAATCTTATGCTACGTTCTTCCATTTAGATTGTAAAAACAATCGGGCTTAGGGAAACCTGGTTCTTCGGTCTTCAATACCAGGACAGCAAAAGCTTTTCTACATGGCTGAAGCTCAATAAAAGGGTAAGAACAAAGTTCACGTTCCAGGTTGTTGGCATGTTAGTCATATGCCACTCCCACTTGCCGCCATCCACACTTAACAGATGCTCACAAACGAACGTGACTTTTTGATCCACTGAGGTTAATTAACTGCTTGCCGCGTCAATCCCTTTGCCGGTGCATGCCAACCCCAGGTGACCGCTCAGGATGTAAAGAGGGACAACCCTCTGTTGATCAAGTTCAGGGCTAAGTTTTACCCTGAGGATGTTGTGGAGGAACTCATTCAGGAGGCAACGCAACGTCTCTTCTTTCTGCAGGTTAGTGAATCAGTGAGAGCAGTGCTTATAAAGCAAAGACAATGAACATGATTCTTAACTTACCTTATTTATTTGTGAATAACACTCATTTATTTAGTTTTTACTCAAAAAAGGACTCAAAGTTTGGGTGCGTTATACACAAGGTTTTATGGTATCCTAATTGAGCAATCACTGATCAGTCGCAAAAACATCGCCAAACACAATTGCAAACCATCGATGCTATGGGATGCGAACCTGGGTCACAGCGGTGAGAGCGCCAACTCTTATGCACTAGACTATCAATGATATGAATCACTTTCAAAAAGGCATTAGACTCAATCTCATTATCACACTATTTTCACTCATGGTACCAGAGATGAATGTTAAAACATGGTAAAGCAGAAAGCTGTCCTGAAATATATAAAAAAAAAACACAAAAATAGCATGACAAGGGATCAACTCTTTGGTGTATCTGATGATGAATCAGACTTTGAAAGACATAAAATTAATACATTGTAAAATGTATGTTGGAGTTGTGTTCATAGTTTAAGTTGTAAATAAATTATCTTCACCATGGCCACACTTATTCAACGACCTTTTAACATACCCAAAAATGTGTTCAGTTTGTAAAAAAAAAGATGTCATTTATTGTTTACATAACTATTAAGAAGTTTGAATTAAATCGTAGTGAACCAATATATTTTTTCTTACCCATATGGGTTCTTTTTACACAGGTGTTTTAAAATGTATAAAGTGATGCAGAGAGATTTAAAGAAAATTGAGGCAATGAACAAATGATGAATAAAGAATAACACTGAAATGTGTAAATGACTGTAAATGCATTTCAGTGTTGCACTTGCATCCATATATTCTTCTGTATGTTTAAAGACCTCTATGTAATTGAAAAGAAATATTGGAAAATGACAAGTCTGACTTGAATACTTAGCATAGGATTTAAATTTCCAAATTGTACAGTAACCTCTAAAGATGAACACAGAAACATACAAACCCAAAAAATACTTCAAATTAATACGTTTCTAGTTGTATGTGTGTACCCTGTTGGCAAATGACACATACAAATCTCAATCAAAACAAATGCCACAAAACCACTGGGGGTTTCCCGATGCTTCGGCATAAGGTTATTCTCTCTGGTTTTTCACAGGGGATTTCATGTTCATCAAAACGGATCCATGAGCGCAATAAAAAAAACGTGAAGTGTCCTAGTTTGTTTCTGTATGTTACTACAAACACAATAAAGAAAAAAAAACATACATTTTCTTGCTTTAGGTAAAAGAGAGCATCCTAAATGATGACATATACTGCCCACCCGAGACCGCTGTGCTTCTGGCCTCGTATGCCGTTCAGGTCAAACAAGGAGACTATAGAAAGGATTATCATGTGGCAGGCTACCTAACAAGAGAGAAGCTTCTCCCCCAAAGGTAGGCAATCCATCCTCTGGATCAAAATTTACCTTTAGTCAGTCATCGGAATTCCAACCGTGTGTCATCTTCAATGATAAACCCAGGGTTTTAGAGCAACACAAACTGAATCAAAATCAGTGGGAGGAAAGAATTCAAGTCTGGCATCAAGAGCACAAGGGAATGTTAAGGTAACCCAGAGTCAATGCAACCGTCCTTCCCCCTCCCCCGACTAAGGGGTGACGTGACTCTTTGGCACAGCGAGGACGCCATGGTGGAGTACTTGAAGATAGCCCAGGATCTTGAAATGTACGGGGTCAACTACTTCAGCATCAAGAACAAGAAAGGAACTGAACTTTGGCTGGGCGTGGATGCACTGGGCCTTAACATATATGACAAAAAGGACAAGTAGGTCTTTAAGTCCCACCAGGGACAATCTTTTTTTTTTTTTTTTTTTCAAACTAAGATATTTTCATGCAGGGAATAGTTTCCAGTTTTTGGACCAATACAAAGTCTCATTTACATAAATAGAAAAAAACTGTCAACTCTTTAAGTGCGAGAAGCACGTCTTTATGCAAATAGTTGTCGTTTCAACATACATTTAAGTTATTGATAAGTTTATGGTTGAGTAAACACTCAAAATAAGGAGAGAATGCAACAATGGATTTTAAACTTACAAGGAGAACAGCGGAGAGAGCCCAGACCTCAAATAATAAATGCAAACTTGTTGTAAAACTTGTCCACTAAGCCCTTTCTTTTTATTAACTTTTTATTTTATCTCCTAGGTTACAAGAGCCCAAAAGGGTGTTGGAATCAAAGAACAGCAACATTATTGATAGTGAAAATGATATAAACAGTTCATGACAGTCAAAACATGTCAGGGACCAGGAACGGAGACGGGAACCCAATTGCGTTAGTTTCTTAGTTTTATTGAAAGAGAGTGAGAGTAATGCTTGCTTGGTAGCTTGATCCGAGGCCTGGCGGAGAGCGGGAGCAAGCAAGGCGGGAGTGACACTTCCGTGTCGGAAGAAGAAAGGCGGGAATGCCAAGTCGTTTGACAAGGGCTGGAGATCAGAGGCGATGTCAAGTTCGTAATAGAGGTCGTAGGCAGGCGGCGGGCAGAACAGGCGTAGTAAGGTTCAGAAACGGGTCGAAAAGCGGCAATCGTACGGGAGTCAAAAACAGGGAGTCAGTTTCGGAAGGCTTGCCTTAGCGGGAGCTGAAGGTTCTCAACGATCGGATGCCGGTAACAGGGAGTCGGGGTGTTTAAACAGTGGCTAGGAGCCAATCAGCGACCAGGGCTGTTGGCGCCACCGGGGCAGCCGCAGGTGTCCCGAATCAGTAATCATGACAAAACAAGGAATTACAGTACGCAATAATGGTCGAAATAACAAATGGCATCCTATTCAATCTCGTTTGCAAGTGTCCAATATTAGAAAACAGAATAAACTTCAGGTGTGGTCATACGCTGATTCTCAGAAAGCGAGATTGACACAATATATGCATGCATACAACTGTGATATTTTTGCCGTAGTGACAACAAATAAAATGAAAGTGTCGCTCAGGAATCAACCAATTAATCTGATGTTTGTTAAGCGAGTTAACCAGAGTGAGCATGTATATTATTTTTCCGTAGTCAGGACCAAAGTGTTTTGAGGCACCAACAAAGAAAAACAAATAGATTGACATTGAGCGTCTGCATAAGGCATAGGATAAACCAAGAGGGTTTACAATAATTCCACTTTTAACAGGAACAGTAACTAAACTACGTTTATCGGCCTACTAGTACTCCAAATAAAAGCATATTCAGATTTTTGTGCTAGATTACAAAGCCTTACAAAACCCACATATCGGAATTATTTTTCGTTTTATTATTATCTTAATTCAATTGTTTGCTGCATGTAAACATAGCCTGGGTTATTGATATCAAGAACTGACACTAGTTAGTTTTAACACATTTAACACATTTCTAAAATATCTTAAAAAGTAAATGTATCTCAATTTGTTTTTTTCCATTACAAATATTTAAAATAAATGAGTTTTTTTTAGTTTTTTTATATTTGTAGTTTCTGATTATAGACATGGGAGGTAGTATTTGTATCGGCTGCAGTTACATCTACAATACTTTTGGATAGCAGACCGATAACTGAAATTTCACACTCGTTAGTTTATTTTTGTGTCCGATTCCTCAATGACACATTTAAAAAAAGAAACAGAAAACAGCAGCTAAGGAAAGTTTTAAAAAATGTCCGCAAGGTATTCTACAAAGCACTTTTTAAAATACTAGCATTGTTTTGGGTGTTTTTGTGTGCACTTTGCATTTTGAATACTGTCAAATGTTAAAGATGTTATGTTTTCAATTTGAGTTCAAACTTCAAATATGCTTTAAATCAAGAGTTTAAGATACTTGCAGTTTTAACTCAAGACTTAAACTACTTTTTAAACTACTTTGTCAGAAAAGTAAAAT
Organism: Urocampus carinirostris; assembly: GCF_059441175.1. NCBI lineage: Eukaryota > Metazoa > Chordata > Actinopteri > Syngnathiformes > Syngnathidae > Urocampus > Urocampus carinirostris. Next base: position 7,970,176 of record NC_142357.1, read on the forward strand.
TGTCATCTGAGTTGTTAACTCAAAAATATCTCAAAGGTTAAATAACATTGAGTTAATGTTTTACAAACTATACCCCACTAATCACACTAATCAAGACAGGAAGTAAAGTTCTTTTCTTTATTTACTGTATTCCAAAATGTGATTCGAATTAAAAAAAAATTAACCCCAAAATTTAGTAAACAAATACAGAAGATGATCTATCATCAAGAGATTTAAGATTTATCCTCACATTCATTATAAAAAAGTATCTGCAGTTCTGCTCCTGAATTTGCTACTGATTATCATTGACATCAAGGTGCACAATCTTGCACATAGAACCTTTATCTGAACTATTGTAAATAATGTTACATCAATATACGATCAGTACACCTGATACCAAATATCTACGGTTTCAAAGGAAGTGTGTGATTTATTCTGCACACTGCTAACTCAGTCACTTCATTTCAGCGTGCCTGTGTACAATGGCATTTCAGCAGGGTGCAAATGAAGTCATGCGGAGCCATTTCAGGTCAAAACAGCCCAATTGTGGTTAGTGATGTTCGAGGAAACTCAAGAAAAACCTTGTGAAACTCCTCAGGATAAACCACATTGCAGAATACATACAGACGGAAGAGAGTAGCACATTGTCGTGCCTTTTGCTGCTGCAGGCTGGATTTGATTTACTAACAAACTGACCTACCCCATGTGAAATTTGGCTTTGTTTATCCGGACAAAGAGCAGATATAGTTGTCGGATGCAGTGAGTTATTTTGTTCTATGCACGTTAACAGACCCCTCTGGCCACAACCAGGGGAAATGTAATTGTACAGATTGTCATTACACGACGAGAATCACTGTATTGATGGCAGTATTATTGCAAACAACTATAAATATTGCTTTAAACTGCTTTTCTGAACTCACTATACTTCCCTTTGTCTATTTTTTATCTGCTTTGTTTTTTTCTCTGGTTTTGCTCCTTAGTCACAGCAAATAACAGTCTATTACATTCAACTAAAATCCTAAAAATAATACTCCATCAAATTATAGTAAATTACAGGTCTAGTAATTGTGAAAAATACAGAATACACAGGTTATCGTGTGTGCGGTGCACATGCTTTTGAAATTGTTTCACTGTATTTCTTCATCATTTGATGACACTATTTTTTACACACTCTACCATCAAAAAGATGGATAAGATTACTTAAAAAATGTAATATATATTTTAAAAATCCTCTCATGGTTTTTAAAAACGTATTAATTGATATGTGTGTTATAGTAAAAGTGCCCTCACAACTGTATTCAGTATTATATTTGTGTTTCTTTGTGGCTTTATATTTAGGCACAACACAAAAAACAACACCAACCACTAATTCATGAAGGGAAACAACAAAAACAACTGTACAATACATTAATACATAAACTATACAATGAGAAAATAATAACGGTCCTAACTCAGACCCTTGAAGGATTCCACAGCTAATGCTCATAGGTCTTGAATTGCTGTCGCCAATCTGTAACTATTGTAATCGTTTTGAGATCCATGATTTCCCCCATTGATGAGCAATTCCTCGTATTCCGTATTACCGTAACCTTTGAAGGATTATATTGTCATATTTTGAGTCAAAAGCGTTCCTTAAATCTATTGAAAAAATTCCAAAGGAATATAGCTTGTTGTTTATTTCATGCGTTATATCTTCTGCAGAATCAATAAATGCCAAATCATGTTTTTTCTCTTAAGCCATACTGACTATTCAGTAATCTATCGTGCTAAATGAAGCTTTTCAAACATCTACTAAACAGATTCTTCAGAATTTTTAATAGGAGTGTTGATATTGGCTGATAATTTGTGAACTGGTAACTGTCGCCATTTTTAAATACAAGAATGATCTTGGTAACTTTCATGAGTTGAGGAATCTGTCCAGTGGCAAATTATAAATTGCAGATGCATGTTATGGGGCGGGCAGCATGGCAGCGCAGGGGTTTGCGCGTGTGCGACACAGTTCTGAGGTCATGAAATTGAACCTTCCAGCTTGGAGTTTGCATGTTCTCCCCGTGCTTGTGTGGGTTTCCTCTGGGCACTCCAGTTTCCTCCCAAATTCTAAAAACATGCATGTCATGTTAATGGGCCTGTCCAAATTGCCCCTAGGTGTGAATCAGCGAGTAAGCTGCCCATTGCCCGAAGAAAGCTGGGATGGGCTCCAGCACCCCCGGTGCAGATATTGGATGGATGGATGGATATTATGGGGCTTCCAATGGTCTTAATTACCGGTACTTGTTTGATAACAGTCATCTCCAGGACGTTGCAATCAGTTGATTTTTTTTATCTTTACTCCTTTACAATTTTTACAATTTCATTTGTTGCTTGCATAAAGACAAAGTGTTCTATATTGACAGTATTTACTTTGGCTTCCCAGTTTTATGTATCAGTGATTTCAGATGCCAGCTGTGGTCAAATGTTTACAAAGAACATATTGAATGCATTAGCCACAGCTTCATCAGCTGCAATTATTTCTTCATTTTTTATTATGTATTCGGAGAGGTTGGGGTGAAAAGGAAATTATGGAATGAAACGTCACAACCTGTTTTTAGTCAGAGTAAAAAATAAAGATATAAATTGACATCAACTTTTTACACAATTTCATAGTTTTTTTTTTTTTTTTTTAGTTAAAAGCATTCAAACTTGACCGGAAAAGTAAAGCTATAGAATTATTTAACTCAAGAGTTAGTGGACACAGGTTTAAGCTTATTTAACTCTTGAGTAAAAGTACATTTAAATCTTTAGCTCAGAGTTTAAAATCATGTCATACCTTAACTTTTGACAGTTTTTCTTAACTTATTTTTAATTGGTCTGTAACTAAATATTTTACCACAGAAGTCAGAAACTTTATTCTACCTCTCTGTGGCCAAATTCAAAATACCCGGTTCAATAAGGGTTTTTTATAAGACATAGGCTTAGTTTGAAAGAACAGTCTCTGAGTGCAAGGGAAGTTTACCAAATTGCCATATTTTCAACTAAGGGCGGGATAAAATGACTCGTCTGAACTAAAGAGTGTTCTCTCAACGGCCCAGACACGAATCATAAGTACTACAAATGCACTCAAATACATACATAATCAAGAAGTTAAACAAAAACCAAATCAAAAATGTGATTTCTTTCAAGAGTCAAATGGATATAACTGAAAAGCTCACATAATTTTGACCATTTATAGAATGACATTTCACAATATTCTAACATTACTTTGCAGGCTAACCCCAAAGATTGGCTTCCCCTGGAGTGAAATCAGGAATATTTCCTTCAATGACAAGAAGTTTGTGATCAAACCTATTGACAAGAAATCACCGGTATGGAATGTTATTTTACTAATTATCCCAATTTTGTTCAAAAGGTAATGTCTAAGACAACCACAATAGTATGACCGAACGTTTTGTGTCCAAGGATTTTGTATTTTATGTGCCCCGTCTTCGCATCAACAAACGCATTCTGGCGCTGTGTATGGGAAACCACGACTTGTACATGCGCAGGCGCAAACCCGACACCATTGAGGTGCAGCAGATGAAGGCTCAAGCCAGGGAGGAAAAGAACAAGAGGCAGAAGGAAAGGTAAAATACGTTGCTCATGTCTTGTCTTGTTTATAGTCTACAGGGGTGGGCAAACTTTTTGAGTAAAGGGCCACAGTGAGTAAAAAAAATGGCAGAGCATCCAGACCACGAAGAAAAAAAGGTTGGATATGTTTTGCACCTGTCGATCTGATACTTTGTCAATGAATGAAGGAAAAATGTATCCCATTTTCTAATATAAATTTGTGAAAAGTCATACATGCAGGCATGTATGTGCACATATTATATTTCATTTTAAATGTGTTAATTCGTGGTTATTTTCATTAAATTGGTTTTAAAAACACTCACAATGATATATCAGTCCCTTTTTATTTTTAAACCCTCACATTCAAAACCCCAAATGGATGTTCTTTTGCATGATATTTGATAAAAATCTTGATGAATACGGCAACAACATAATAACAATTCCAAACACCCAAAATGCATATCAAAAATGATATAAAATAGTGACCTTAACATAATTTCAATGTACACATTGAAGTAGAAATTAGTTTATGAATAAAATCAAACAAAATAGTATGCCCCTTAATGGACTCAATTTGAATCTATGCCTCAAAATGCTGAAAATGCAAACTGATTTCTTTTGCAAGGCGTTGATAAATGTCTCGATAAATACAACTAGAATTGCTGTGCGCCATTAGCGCATCACTCGCGTTAAGAAGCAAAACCATTTTGGGTGACATTTCCCTTTTTTGCAGGGTCATTAGCACACGAGAATGGAAAACCCAAAGAGTCCAGATGGACACTAAAATCCTGAAATGGGGGTATGAACGGCCCAGATATGTATTTGTCAACTCATATATTGTTTGGCAAAGATTAACCTTGCTCAATTTTGTTGAGCCAACAAAACCAAATGTATATATATATATATATATATATATATATATATATATATATATATATATATATATATATATATATATATATATATATATATATATATATATATATATATATATGCGTGGGTTCAAATCCAGCTCCCAGCCTTACTGTGCGGAGTTTGTATGTTCTCCCCGTCCTTGCGTGGGTTTCCTCCGGGCACTCCGGTTTCCTCCCACATTCCAAAGACATGCGTTTCAGGTGAATTGGCCGGTCCAAATTGTCCCTAGGTGTGACTGAGCGCCCCGCGATTGGCTGGCAACCAGTTGGGGGTGTCCCCTGCCCACTGCCCGATGATTGCTGGGATGGGCTCCAGCACCCCCGCGACCCTACTGAGGATAAGCGGTGCAGCTAATGAGATGAGGAGATGAGATGAGATATATATATATACATACATACATATATCTATGTGTGTGTGTGTGTACATACACATTCACATACCAATACACATACATACATGCTTAATATACATACTTAGAGCACAAACAAAAACATTATCACCATTACAAATACCCAGATATACATAATTGACAAAATTATATTAAAACATGTATGTAGACAATGTTTATGAAAAAAAATACAGTGTATAGAAGAGGGGGCTACAAAGGGACACTAGGTCAAGAGTTACATCAAATAAAATGTTTTATTATTTGTAGTGCTTTTTTTAAAAAGCGTGTTTTAATTTGATTTTTTTTTTAAAAACCCTCAGGTTGTATGTTGTTTGCTGGCCATAGTTTGCCCACCCCTGGTCTACAATGTATTCTATATACTAAAGAACTGTCAAGGGATAGAATTGTTATAGTTGTGTTCTTATGCACATTTCCACTGTCAGGGCACTTCTTGAAAGTGAGAAAAAAAAGCGTGAAAATGCAGAGAAAGAAACGGAAAAGATTGCTCGTGAGACCATGGAACTGATGGAGAGATTGCGTCAAATTGAAGAGCAGACAAAAAGAGCCCAAGATGGTGTGACAGCTTTCTTTGAATACAACTATTTTTTGTGTCTGTTTGCTAACATAAAAAAAAGACCAAAAACATCAAATATTCATGATTTGAAAATTCTTCCTAACACGGTAGTGTAAATACAATGTCGCATACGCTGCATTTTGTAACATATTTCAGAGCTGGAGGAGCAGACTCGCCGGGCGCTGGAGTTAGAAAAGGAGAAGACGCTAGCTCAAGAAGAAGCTGAGAGCTTGGACCATGACCGCAAGGCCGCCGTGCGGGCCAAAGAAGCTCTGCTGCAAAATCCGCAGTCCCAAATGAAGACTCAGGAAGAGCTGGTACATTTTCACAATTCTCTACCAGTGTTGGGCGTGTTACAGAAAAAAATAAGTAATTAGTTATCGATATAAGTAACCTCATTTAAAAAGCAATTCTCTTACCACCAATGGATTAGTGACACCCATTACCCTAACAGAAACTATCTAGTTACAAATTACCGTACATATTTGCTTTAAGCTGACCACCTAGGACTGCTTGAAAATAGACACATAATAAAATAAATGTAAGAAAATGTGCACACCACCCCGTGGAAAAGGTGAACCCTTCATATTTGTTGTTTAATCTTGAGAACTTGCAGGCGAACACTTAGCCAAGACACTTCATACCTATTTTGTCTGTGGGCTTCAAACCACTCAAAAATTTCTTCCGCCATTGCTGAGTACTGTCCTTTTTTTCCAAGCATGGTGTCTTGGAAAAATAATTTTACAAATAAAAAGACCAAAATTCAAAACATGTTTATCATACATTCTGTGCTAAAGTTTGCCCCATAGATTTAGTGTTGGTTTGTTGGTTCTGAATAAGCCTTGCTCCTACCCAGGCGCTGACTACCATTTGTGACACACATCTAAACTTGTGCTTAAAACTGATTTCAGTATTTTGTTTTATAGTTGTGAATACAGCTTGGATGTGAGTATATATATGGTAGGGAGAGTATCAGTTGGGAGAAATTCTGAGAATTGTTTTTTTCTCTGTACTTGAGATGGTACCACCCATATCTGTAACAAGTTGTACTTAGTTGTGCCATAAAAACATGCAAACCCCTCTCTGACAACGTGATAGCGGTCCTATGCTGGTAGACCATGAGTTCATTCATCTGTCCTGAACGAGGGGGGAACAAATAACGTGTTGTAACGACGTTTGAGTTACAATATTTTATTGATAACTCGTTACAGAGAAAAGTAATTTCATTCCATGAATTTGTTACTCCTGACACTAATCACCACTATACAGTCCAGCATTTGCATTTGCAGCATGTCTGCATAACTTCTATGTCAATAATTCTCAAATGGGGGTACTGGTCTGCCAGAACGGATACGTAAGTACTTATTATTTTAAATTATGTTTGGAAAAGAAGCACAGCCCTTGCTTTGATTTTATCTGCAATAAAAAAAAAAATCCATCCATGCATGCATCTGCACCGCTTATCCTCAGTAGGGTCGCAGGGGGTGTTTTTACCCATCCCAGCCATCTTGGGGCATTGGGGAGGGGACACCTTGAAGTGGTTGCCAGCTAGTCGCAGGGCACACAGCAACAGACAACTTACTCGCTATCTCATACCTAGGGACAATTTGGGCCGGCCAATTAACCTGACATGCATGATTTAACGAAAAAATTATGTGCTTTTGAAAAATAATCCGAAAATTGTAAATATAATAAAAAAAACCTTTAATATTAAATAGATATAACCATTTTCTATATTCTTAACTTATATTAACACGAGGAGTGCCTCCCTTGCCTCCAATGAGTGCATGTCACTGCTTAAAAAGCAGTGGGCTATTCCATTCCTACACATATATGCACTTGAAAGTGGAAGAACTAATATCCGTCGGGGATAACGCATCACTTTATCGTAGAAGAATCTCTTGAAAACTCATCTTCTACAAGAGCAACTCCATTCCTTTTGAAAATCTGAACAAGTCTGCACAGCCTCCACCTTTCACTGCCACCCTTTTGAGACTCGGTCCTAACTTTAAGTACAACTAATATGCTACTGTGTGAAATGATTTAAATTTTGAGTAATATATTTGATCATTGAAATGGATTAAAGTTTGCCCTCGAGACCCCACTTAACTCCATCCAAACATACACACACATAGATACACACAAACTAAACCATTGTCACGACAGAGCACAGTGACCTTAGATCAGGAGCACTCTTAATGCTTTCCCCTTTTGTGTGCACATGTGGATAGGCCTCTGAGCTGGCGGAGCTTACATGGAAAATCTCCCAGCTGGAGGATGCCAAGAAGAAAAAGGACGAGGAGGCGATGCGATGGCAGAAAAGGGTGAGAATTAATAACGGAATCCAGATAAAGCCAGATAAAGGATGAATTGGAAATTGAACGAAGACGGATGTCTGACACCCAGACGTGAACAGGATAAGCCAAGATAGATAAAAGCAAGGAATCCATCAGTGTCAAGAAAATCATAAGATTGAGTTGTTTTTGGTATTTAATATATTCCAAAGTATACTTAAAGTAATCTTGGATACCTCACTTAAACAGTTCATCTTTAATATGTCAACATATCAATTTAGTGCGATTTATCTAATTCCTGAAAAAAGCCAAACAATTTCATATCTAATTTCTACCTGTCAAACTCAGCCAACACCTTCACGTATTAATGGTGGCAATTCCCCCTATCAAGCGATAATAAACCTTACAAACACAAGACGGCACCTGTTTATTCAAAGCAAGACAGATTTTGGAGAATACCACAATTATATTCGCAATCTACGATAAAGTTGTCGTCTTCTACCAGTGACGAGAGCCAAAATGGGCGAAAATCGGCCTTTAAAAAAATATAGATTTTCTCGTATAAAAATTGTCTTAAGGTGTAAACAATTTAAAATAATTGAAATACATGGTTTTTTCAACTATAGCATATTGGGTGAGGGGTTTAAACTTCAGCTGCAGTTTTGGCATCCTCATCTGAAGATTTTCTTAAGGTAATCTAATGTTCTCATTCAGAGGATTTCACATTTGAAAAGCAAACACAAATTACAAAATTTAGATGGGTTTTTTAAATTTTTATTATTATTTTTTTTTACATTTTATCTATAAAGTATGTGTAGTAACTACTCATTTCTTAAATTTACTAGACCACACCAATTAAAATGAAAAATATTTTAAACATACAGGAAAGAAACAGATAAGCTATTTACATCATGTACACTATCCATCGTGAAATATTGTGATTATTTAACATTTGTTGAAATGTTTGTTTGTTTATCGAAGGTATTGTTGGATACATTAATCAAAACATGACACACAAAAAAAAAAAAAAACTAATTCTGAGAGTGAGCATGGCCAAATATGGTCACCTTACGCCCCCTCGCCTAAGGAAGTTTGACAGATCTGTTTCTGCCAACCTTTGCTTAAAGGTTTGCACCGTATTTGCACTAATAACCCGGTCAGGCAAAAAATTCAAAATTTTTGGTATCCTGAAAGAAATAAAGTTTCCATGCAAGTTGCTGGTAGGTCTTAGGCCCCCGTAACTTATATCTGTGACCACGTAAACCATCAACACGACAGAACTCAAAAAATTGATCAAAAGGCACATCGATCATTCCATGCAGTACTTTGAACACAAAAATTAAATCAAATTGAATTCTACGGAGCTCCAAAAAGTCCAAGTTCAGTCTTTGTAGTCTTTCCGGATATGACAAGCTGTGCATCCCAGGTATCCGCTTCGTATACCGTCGTTGAACTCCTTCCAGTAGGTTAATGTCCTTAAGTAAGTAAGGGTTCCACTCAACGCTGTTATATTCTAACCCGGGTCTAACATAAACGCAAAACATTCTAACTAAGAATGCTGGGTTCTTGTTGTAAAAGTTTCTGTAAATGTTTGATGCTATGTTATTGGCTTTGTTGGTAATTTTGGCGATATGCGTGATAAACTTTAAGTTTGAAGAAAGAGTGACACCCAGATCCTTATGTTCAGTAACAACATGCAAATCATGATCATTAATGTTATACAGCGGAACAGAACCATGTAAAAACGACTGTGCTAAGCATTTATGAGATGACAATTACAGTTGCCACTTTTCGGACCAAAGAAAAACTGATTTAATGTCATTTTGGAGAGAATCAATTGTTCCTGTCACCTGGGTTTTTGGTAAGAAAGCCGACAGTTTAGCATCATCGGCAAAAATTGAGATGTCACTACTTTGAATGGCCTCAGGTAGGTCGTTCACAAAAAAACAGAAATAATAATGGTCCTAGTACTGAGCCCTGCGGTACCCCACTACAAACCTCCGACCACGCTGAAAGAACATCATCAATTTTTACGCATTGTTTACGATTTGACAAATATGCTGTTATCCATTCAAGCAGTTTTCCACTAATACCATAGCATTTCAGTTTTTGTAAAAGCTTGTTATGAGACACTTTATCAAAAGCCTTGCAAAAGTCTAAGTAAACAACATGACCAGCCATATTGTGAACAAAAAACATACTGGTAATATTATTCAAATGAGCTATAAAGTTAGTCATGGTAGAATGTCCGGACCTAAACCCATGTTGTTTAAATGTAAAAAGATTGTGCTCCTGTATAAATTTCCATATGGCATCTGAGATAATTTTCTCAAACACTTTACAGACGCAGCTAGTCAAGCTAACTGGTCTATAGTTGGCTGCACTTGTTGTGCTCCCCCCTTTAAAAATCGGTATGACAATAGCACTAAGCCAGTCCTCAGGCAGCTGTGAATCCTCAAAAGATCTAGAGAACAGGTAAAATAATGGTTCACATAAAAAGTCAGCTAGCTTTTTAAGCAAGAAATTTGGAATTTTGTCAGGGCCGGCTGAAAATTTGCTGGGAAGTTTTATCAAGTATCTATGAATTAACTCCTTTGAAAGTTCCACAGAATTTAGAACAGCTGAAGTTCTGCTGGGAAAGTCGGGTGAAACACCATTGTCACGACCAAAAACACTGGCATACTGATCATTTAATATACGGACATTGCCAGCATTATCTGTAGCAACGGTACCGTCAGATGCCTTCAGGTTGGGAATAGATGCCCTAGAAATTAGTTTACGGTTGATGTATGAAAAGAATTTACGAGTATTATTAGCCTCTAAAACTTTATTTTCCTCAGCCACCCTTTCCCGCCTGATGGCCCTCCGCAGTTCCCTTGAAGCATCTTGATAACTTTCCAAGTATGCCAACTGATCACGTTTATAAAGCTTGTGAATAAACTGCTTTCGCCTACGCAATTCAGCTATATCACGGTTGACGTGAGGTGTAACAGCAACTGAGGGTACGTATACAGATATCAAAGTGTAAACAACAGATTTAAATATTGCCCACATTTCTTCAATATTCCCACAATTATCAAATAAGAGGTACCAGTTGACACTAGACAGAAAGTGTCTCATGCCATGTAGATCACAGTCTTTAAAATGTATGTAATTCTGAGCAGCGGTGTCTTTTTTAAGAGCCAGGTTAAGTTGGAAAGTAACAGAATCGTGATCACTGGTAGAGAAACTCGGCCCAACGTCAATGTTTTTAATCAGATATCTGTCAGTGGAAAACACAAGGTCTAATACGTTGGACCCCCTGGTTGGTTTATCGACATGCTGAAAGAAACCTGCATTTGAAACCAAGTTTTTGAACATTGAAGTTAGATTAGTATCAGAATTTTGAAGAAAACTGTGGTGAAGGTCAGGAAAATTAAAATCACCCATAAGTAGAATTTGCAATTTAGTATCAAAAATAGAATTCAGATGTTCGAACATAGCGACGTTGGCCTGAAAAGAGCTCAGACCAAAGCGATATACAAGCACTATTCTCAGCTTCACCCCAGAAATAAGAATATCACATCTCAATAACTCAATTCTATCGAATTGATAATTAGCGACAGAAAACAGTTATACCATGAGAAACCATGAGCAAAACTCCTCCATGTTGGGCATTTTTACGGTCAGTTCTAATGGACTGATATTTCTCTATAGTTGGCCCTGTGTCACCAGCGGAGTACCAAGTTTCTGTAATTGCCAAAATATCAGGGGTGTAGAAATTGATGTACGAGACCAAGTCATCTTGTTTCTTACTTTTTTGATTCCATAAGGCATATGTCTAAATTATCACATATTTCACTTATATGTCTCATGTAAGGCAACACGGCAACTGAGTGGTTAGCGCTTCTGCAGCACAGTTCTGAGGTCATGGGATCAAATCCAGCTACCAGCCTTACTGTGCGGAGTTTACATGTTTTCCTGTGCATGCGTAGGTTTACTCCGGGCACTCCGGTTTCCCCTTACATTCCAAAAACATGCATGTCAGGTTAATTGCCCGGTCTAAATTGTCCCCTAGGTGTGAATGAGCATGTGAGTTTTGTGTCATTGTGTGCCCTGCAACTGGCTGGCACCACTGCCCAGTATGGCTGGGATGGGCTCCGGCACCATCGCAACCCTATTGAGAATAAGCAGTGCAGATAATGGGTGGATGGATGTTTTGTGTCATGGTGGCGGTAAGTGAGCCCTCTCCCATTAGCTTGGTGGTAAAAGGTTTATTTAAGGCTCATAGTTTTCAAAAAAAACTAAAGTTTGGGTGGGGGCAGAGTGTTCCAAGTGTAGATTTTGTTATTATCTTACTTTTGTTTACAAACAATCACTCCCTTTTTTCATTGAACATCCTAGCAATAATAGAAAAACAAAATCAGAATAAGAATAGGCAATTATTAAAACTTCAAGCACAAAGTAAAAACATCAATCAAAATCAACAATTGTGTTCACTCGAAAACATGAAAATAACCAGGAAACAACAAAAGCTAGTTAGATTGGCGCAACAGGAGACGTATAATAAAGTAAAAACAAACCAAAAAAATAAGGACATTTTAGTAAGTCAAAACAAAATTCCTGCTAGTGACACAATCTATACCAGGGGTCAGGGACCTATGGCTCTTTTCATGAGAACATATTGCTCAAAGTTAAAATAAACTGAGTGACAATTCAATGTATAGCTACACAAAGAGCCAATTAGCGCAGACGCAAAGCTGAAACAATACTGATTTCATACAGGGTTCAGTACAGTATACAAAAGACACATATTTTACCACAGTTTACAGTCAAGATGTCACACCAACAGACCCTGTTTTGGCTGCAAATCACTAAATAATCCTGCACATGGAAGCTCACTAAGCATTCTATGTTCATTGTTATAACGAAAAGCCACTCAACAAACTATAATCAAAATCAAACGTTTTACCTTAAAGCTCTCGCAAAGCACCTAGAGCAATTTGATTGGGTGATCGGTAGGAATTGGCTATACACAGGACAGGACGCGTACTTCCTCTTCTCACCCAGCGCCCTCTGCACAGATGATTATTATGTTGATAACCTCGTTTGCAATATTTTGTGACATTTTTAACAAAAGTACTTTGCTCACACCTTGTTTCGAAACTATTATCTACGACAAAATGGCACACAAAATGAGCCTCAACTGTCCTAGGTAACTGCAGGAGGGAGTTGAATTGTAAGAAGTATATTTATATTAATATGGGGCAGAGGCTCTATTATTATTATTTTATAAATTTAATAAAATCATCAAACATCATACAGTGAAATAAAATGTGCTGGGGAATTATATTTTGTCTGGAGAGCAGGTTTGGCCATTTTGTTGTATTTTGTCTTACAGTATGTGCTCTCAAAATAATAAAAATATTTTTGCTTCTATGGCTCTTTAGGTCAAAAAGGTTCCCGACCCCTAAATTATAACAAACATATTTGTTTGTGTTTGTGGCCTTTTTTTAGGCACAGCACGAAAAAAGAAGATCAAGCACATATTACCAAAAGGAAACAAGAAAATGTTTCCACAAAAAACACTTGTATAATACATAAAACACTTGTATAATACATTAATAAAATACATATACATGTGCCTAAAGGTCGTAGGCTGTAGAAGAGCGGTGTCAAACTCATTTTCACTCGGAACAAACAAACACAGGACAAACATTCTCTCGGGGGACGGACTAGTAGATTAGAGAGAAAGAAAAAGAGAGAGAAATAAATAAGAAAAGAGAGGGAGAGGAAAAAGAGAGAGGGGTGGGACAAAGAAAGAGAGAAAGAGGGACAGAGAGAAAAGAGAGAGTGAGTGTAAGAGAGAAAGAGAGAATGTGAGAAACAAAATAGATAAAAAGAGAAATAGTGAGAGAGGGGGAAAGAAAGAGAGATAAAGTATAAGGTCCAAAAAGAAATAGAAAAAGAGAGAATGAGAGAAAAGAGGCATAAAGAGAGAAGGATAGAAAAAGAGAAGGGGAAAGCAAGAGAGAGGGAAAGAGTCAAGTCGAGTCAAGTCAGAGAGAAAAGAGAGATAAAAGGAAAAAGGAAGAGAGAGAGCAAAAGAAGGTAAAAGACACACAGAGAGAAAGAGATAATGTGGCTTAAAGAAAGAGAAAAAGAGAGACAGAGAGTGAAAAAGAGAGATAGAGAGTGAGAGAAAAGGGAGGAAGGGAGAGAGAGAGAGAAAGAGAGAGAGAGAGAGAAAGAGAGAGAGAGAGAGAGAGAGAGAGAGAGAGAGAGAGAGAGAGAGAGAGTATGAGAGAGAGTATGATATACAACAGCGTCTTTTTGAGAGGCACCTGGCTTTGGCAACATCAAGTGGACCTATTTCAACCTGCGGCTCATTTTTCTCTTGTGTTTCCCTCAGCATTGTCTAGCGGGCTGGATTCAATCCCTTAGCGGGCCTAATCTGGTTTGACACCCCTGCTGTAGAAGAAGCTTTTAACTGCCTATCCCTATCCCTATCCCTATTCCATTTTTCTCTTGCAGGAAGAACACATTCAATTCAAAACAAGCAAGCAGAAAACTAAAAAAAAGAAATTAGCTAAGATGAATGACAATTTTAGGCTTGCAATTAGGCTGCTAGAGACTCTTATTACATATAATACACAAAATATGATTGATATTAATCATATTTAGCATATTCATCAAAAATGTGTTTCGTATATATATTTTTTTTAAAATTGTTACCTGTTTTAAGTTTAGAAAGAAGAGAAAAAACATGAAAATAAACTGACTCAAAACCACGCGAGTATAACAACAATGATAAAAATACTGAAATATACATGTACAATGAAGAAGGGATGAACCACTATACTAAGAACTGCAAGATGAAGGAAACACAATTTACAAGATAGTGAACGATGAAAGAAAAAAAAATCACCCAAACAGATTTTTAGGACAATGACAACTATCCTGTTCTTTCCTGTCCTTCGCAATGCAGCTGTCGAACTAGCGTCTGTAAAATCTTTTGTGTAATATATAGAAGTTTATCAGCAGGTGTGTGGGTGCAAATTGTTGCCATTGTTTTCTGAGAAAGTATGGGAGCTGTTGGTGAACTAGGTGGTCTGTGTTCTAGCTTATTCTGCTAATAGGAACTTCTCCATCTCCTCCCCTTTGAAGGTAGAGGCCTCGATTTGTGAAGTCCATGATCAGTGTGATAATTTGTTGTCCCTGAGAAACCCATGAAATGTAACATGTTTGGCAAATTATATTTGTTGTTGATGGTAATAATTAGTGAGGGCTCGAGTATGGGTGGAGAGGGGGTATCACAGCCGTTGGTGTTACCATGTTGAGGACAAGTCCAGAGCAGCTAATAGCCAAAAATTATTGTATACAGCTAAAATACTTTCATGCTCTCATAAGGTGGTTTTTGAGATGTGTCAAAAAAGAACTTTGAGTCGAAAAGCGAGATAGAGACACTTTTGTTCACATTTTCAGCCTTCGTGTGACCCAGTCAGATGACATGTGTCATAAATCACATTTTGTTGAGTACTTAATGAAAAATCAAAGAGATAATAGCACCTGAAATATGTAAACCGAAAAAATAAATCTATATACTTATAATTAGCAATCGCTTTTTTATAATTTTGAATCGCTGCACAGTTTTGACTTATGTTCAGACAATAGATTCTTGCACCAGAACTACTTATCTGTACCTTAGTTTTCTGTATAAATTCTCAAAACAACGGCAGTAGCTGTGGAGGGTTTGAACTGATTTGTGCTCTTCATCAATCAGTGCAAGTGCAAGGTCTGTTTTTCCTGTTGTTGGCCTTCCCCTTTTTTCGTGACGTTTTATTTTTGTCTTTTTCAACTCTATCTCCTTTATTGCATCTTATATATTTTCATTTTTGTCCTTTGCTCAGCTGGTGAACCTAGCCAGATTCTTAGATGTCACCCAAGACGCTAAGGAATACTTTTTCAATGGAAACACATACAAATATTTCTTTAGGTTTTGCAAATGTTGCCTGTCTTTGTGAAAAAAAAATCATGAGAACACATTTATTGCTACCCATCAAGTTATTCTCAGTTTTTTGTTGACCCTGTTCAGTTTTCAGATCCACAATAAGCTGCGATGCTAAGGCTGCTTGTTGATTATTTTAATGCTCGATTAATCCGTGAGATATTTTGACCATTCATTGATGAAGCAAATCAAATGCAAATGCTGCAATTTAAATGCCAATATTGAAAGTAGACTATTAGTTAAAGTATTTAAAATAGAGAATATCAAAAGTGACCGGTTGTTCCCAAACGATGTCACAGGCAAACATTTGTAATCGTTATTTTCCAAAGTTGAGAAAATCGCTGGCGTGAGGAAGTGACAATTTAACTCAATTTAACCAGTTTTTGTTACTAGTACATTTATTGTAAAATGTTAACAAAGAAGCAAACATCCAACATCAGCTCAATGTTAGGCTTCTATACAAAAAGAGTCTTCGATCACGACAATCAATACAATTGAGAAATAGAATATATTTATAATTTTTAGCTGCTGAAGTTTTTAGGACCTGGAAAATATATCTAAACCAACAATCATATAAGATTTTTTTTTAAAACACTGGCCCAGCCCAACCTTTCAGTCACGTCAGCTGTCTTTTAAGAATGATTGCATAGTGTCAGATAAACATGAACAGAAGATTTCTGATGCACACAGCGTCTGGCACAATATTTATTATTTCAGATTTTAATTCCTCATTAAACACAATAATAGCACTGAGAAATCAAAGATTCAGTTACGTCTCTTCTTTCTGATATAGCGACCACTTATACTGTAGGAACAAGTCATTTTAATGGACGATAAATACTACAAAAATGTTTTGTTTTTCTTGCCTTCATTAAAAATCGTGTTGCGACTATAGGGGTCAATTAACCATTTGAAAAAATAATTGATCAATCTGAAGAAATGTGTTTAATGTTTGCATTAAACCATTTTGGGACACCACAGTCATTATTAAATAGCTTTGTCTATAGAGCGGATGGAAAACCTCGTAATCAGTCATTAATATTAAGATGGTTTACATGTCAATTTAGGTGAATTCTTGGTACTGTTTTCGCAGTTCATGGTATTGTACAAGTACTCAATGATGTTCGTATCAACTAACACTAAATCTACAAAATGAGATTTATGAAAACAAGAGAATAGTATCTAACTAAGGCTTATAAGTAGAAGATGAAATTTTGATAAACTAGAATTAGGCTAATCAAATAAAGATTAAGGAACACCACAGTTGCATGAATCTGTGTTTTTTCGAAGCTTCCTGACGAACCAGTGTGAGACAGGTGACATCGAACGGCCTACTCAAAAACCTATTTTGCACCAACTAATTCTATCTGGTCTGTAAAGTTGTGACTCACGACAGGTTTGACTCTAAGCATGATTCGGTCGTGATCTGGTAAGAATGGTAATGGAACTTTAGGTTGGTAAAAGACAGTACAGTAAAGATGAAAGTTCTTCAAGATAAAGCATCCATTACAGCCCTGGAATTGCAACTTAAAATCCTAAAGTCCACTGGTTTGCTGCAGAGCGGGATTCAGCCCTCTTACAGTCTTGTTTAATACTTGGAGGCAACCTGGATTTGACTTTCATTTGCAGCTTGCTGGGAGCGTTTTTAGCATTAAGGCAAGTTGCAAGTCAATTCAAGTCAAATCATGTTTATTTGTATTGCCCTTGATCACAAAAAGTTTAAAAAGGTTGCATGGACTACCATGACACCATCTGCTGATCTCAAACCAACATGAGGGCAAGGGAAAACTCAATATATTAGCATGAGGAAAATAAAGAAACCTTGAGGAGGGGCTGCGACATGAGGTAATTCCCGCTCTAAGATGACGAGGCTACAATGGGTGTTGCGAGGGCATCAATACACAACACAAATGCATCATCAACATGAAATTTAGGTAATAACAGAATGTCCAGGAGACACCGTCCTGTTCCAAAATCTTGACTGATGCTGCCTTAACCAGATCCTAAAACCCGTGTGATTGCTCAAAATGCATGCACAAAGACAAGCAGACAAGGGAATAAGGTCAACATCACTCAATGTGTTTTAAGCCTAGATTTAAACACTAACTGAGGTTGCAGATCGGATGTTAAGAGGGCCAAGCATTCCACAGCACTGCGACCCAAACGGAAAACACTCTTGAACCCGTGGATTTCTTCTTGGCTCTTGGAACAGTAATGGTAGCACGTTTGGAGGCATAAGAAGCACGCACATTTTTTTAAAAATCAGCTAAAAGATGGAGAGTTCAACTGAGCCTGACCGGATCAGACCAGAGATTAAAAGCAGACTGACATATTAAAACGGTGCCTTTTCAACTCAGGGTGGGAACTCCCTTTAGGAGCCTTTCCCCAACATTGTGCTCTCACAAAGGTATGAGGGACAGCCTTTTTAAATTATTTGACTATGTCTTAAAAAAGAGAGTGGTACAATTACTTTACTTCAGAAAATTATTGATATTTTATAGAAAATGGACATCAAATAATTTCCACTGTCAAAATTCAATTTAATTAGGGATTGCCGTTTGCAAAAAATAGGACTTTCATTTACCTTGCTATATTTGTCAACATTATTGTCGGTAATTTTCAAGTGCACAGAAATAATCACAAGCAAAATTCATAGCTTTAACACATTAAACAGAGAAGACATATAACATTTCATAATTCAGTCTTCCGTTTGGGAATATGTTATAATGAATCTTTAGCTCAGGCATGTCAAACTCAGTTTGGCTCGCGAGCTGGCTCCAGACTTTCTGTTCTCAGGTAGGCACGATTAGTAAAAAAATATGTCCAGCCTACAGACCTAGTCCCTCCAGCGTATCCTGGGTTGTCCCCTGATTTTTCTGACAGTGGGACATGTCCGGAACACCTCCCAAGAGAAGAGTCCAGAAGGCATTCTTATCAGATTCCCGAGCCACCTTGGCTGGTTCTTCCCGATGCCGAGGAGCAGCGACTCTACACTGAGTCACTCATGGGTTATTGAGCTTATCACACTATCTCTAGGGGAGCACCCAGCCACCCTGCGGAGGAAACTAATTTCAGCCGCTTGCACCCAAGATCTTGTTCTTTCCGTCATGACCCACAGTTCATGACCATAGGTGAGGGTAGGAGCGTAGTAGAGCCTTTCAGGTTAGCTCGATCCTCACCATGGTAAAAAAAATGTCAACTCCAAGTATTTTGCCTGGTTTTTCAGTACTATTCGTTTTCATTCAGCCTACATTTGTAGCTTACCCAACATATTATAATCACGAATGATAAGGTTTTTTTTAAGCACCACACATTTATTCACAAACAATGTAATCATTAGTTTCAGTTTTGGCTTTGAATATGTTTACAATTTGTTTATTTCAAAAAGTTGAGTATATGCAACTTTACATCCGAACAAACTCACCACAAACACCTAAAAAAGAAACAAATTCAACCATGAAAATTTGCTTGCCTTAATCGTTAAACTGCTCTGGAAAAAAGAAATACAAAATAATAGTTTTTGCAGTTAGCGGGCAATAACATCAGATCAAACTACTAAGCTGAACCTACTAAAGCTGAGTAAATACTGCACAATATTGTCTTTAACATGAAACCAAACTGGACGTCAGCCCTTTTATACCTTTACTGCCCTCTAGTGGCGGGACAGAGCATTTGATTCTTTTTACATAAACAGAAATTCACGGTGGGTCTGATTAAATCATCAGACGGGCCAGAGTGCAGTTCGCATGCCGTACGTTAGACATACCTGCTTAACCAACTTATCAAACTGACCAACTGGACAAAGGCCTAAAACTAAGATACGAAATAGCTTTAAAAAAAAAAAAAAACGTCTTTCACCTCCTGATCTTGAACCAGTTGGAAGCCAAGGACAAAAAAACAAGAAAAACACTTAGGGGGGAAAATTATAAATCATAAGTTTAAACCGCACAAAGGGAGAATCCGCCATCCTAGTGAAAATTCAAATTTCAATGAATTTAGAATCTTATGAGTATAATCTCCCATACGGAAAATTTTCATCATATAAAATGTAACCGCACACTACAGTTCCACAACCAACCACGGCAATGTGCAAGGACTTTGAGTGTGCACAGCGGAACAATCAAGCGGCCCGGCCAGAATTGCTTTCGACACAATAAAAACCCCGCAGCCTGAAGGCTGCAGCATGTGATTATGCTTTATCCGACCATTGATGTTTTGCATTTAGGCATAGTAAGACACCAACTAGGCCTCAACAAGTCGGAGCTTCCACCATTTTGTATTTGGAAGGACAATTATCCTTCCATTATCTGCACGGCTTATTCTCAGTAGGGTCGCGGGGGTGCTGGAGCCCATCCCCAGCTAACATCAGACAGTGAGTAGGGGACACCCTGAACTGGTTGCCCAGCCAGTTGCAGGGCACACAGAGACGGACAACTCACTCGTTCATTCACACCTAGGGACAATTTGGACCGGCCCATTAACCTGACATGCATATTTTTTGGGGAATGTGGGAGGAAACCGGAGTGCCCAGATGAAACCCATGCAAGCATAGGGAGAACATGCAAACCCACACAGAAAGGCTGGTGTCTGGTTTTGAACCCATGAACTCAGAACTGTGCTGCGAACACGTTAACCACTGCTCTGCCGTGCCGCCCGGAGGACAATTCATGATAAAATAAAAGTTGTTCTCATTTTGGCTATAATTTTTCCTTGCTTTAGATATTTTCACTTTTGTTCTCTCATAACATGTAAAAACAATCCTTCAATCAGGATAAAGGCTATTCTGGTGCTGTAACAATGAATTTTATGTAGATTAAAAAAAGTCTGAGTAAAGGTCATTTCCAATACCATTCCATCTTGATTTAGTTTTTTTTTTTTCAAACAAAGCAGAATCACTTGTTCAAAAATATAAATGAATGTGAAAAAAATAATTATCTAATTGCCCCATAGATTGCAACAATAAACAAACACTGATTAAAGGTAACTCCAAATATCATTATAACACAGATGGATTTTTTTGGGAAACAAAACAAAATTTCTTATAAAAAAATAAATACAAGTTATATCAGAAAAAGCCAGTTATCTTATAATTGCAAGACAAATAAACTACTCTAAAAAAGTCCACTCATATCTTAATTATAAACTCTTTTTTAAATTATGTTTGCTGCTAAATGTTATTGCACTATTTTTCATTGCACTATTCCATACCTATCAACCTCAGCTGATTGTCCCTCTTATTATCATTGCAATTTCCCTTACTAAGCGATAAAAAACCTTACAAACACAACATGGCACCTATTAACGAACAAGACACACTATGTGGAATAAAAGGAAAGATAATTTGTGTAAACAAGCAGATTTTATTTACTGAATAAGCAACACAGACAATTATTTCAGAATCTTTCTTAGTCCTTTCCCCACTTGCAGTGAATTCAGTTTTGCCTATTATATGTAGCATTATATTTCTTTTAAATCCTGTACAAAAATGGTTTTACAGCGAACACGTCTTGAAATGATAAATATATGCAGTGGCTTGCAAAACTATTTTGACCCCATGAATTTTGTGACCTTTTGCCAAATTTCAGACTTCAAACATAAATATATAAAACTGTAATTTCTTGTGAAGCATCAACAATAAGTGGGGCACACTCATGAAGTGGAATGCATTTTATTGGATATTTCAGACTTTTTTAACAAATCAATTTTCAAGTCTCTATTACGTGTTTATCTTGGTTATCCTGAAGTGTCATATGTGATTTTATTGCAGACAATGTTCATTACGTTGTTATCAAAGACAATAGAGACGATTCAAGAAATCCTTATTCCTACATGTATTTTTTTTTCTTTTTTTGTATTTCATATTGTTTCTTAGACGAAAAGAGTCAAAACATATTTAAAATAACTTAATGACCTAGTAAATACTTTTGGTAATTTCTTACCAAGATGAGTAAAAAATGTTTACTTAAAATAAGCAGCATTCTGTGCCTGCAAGGTATTTTTTATTTGGCAGTGTGCATTGTTGTCCCCAGTATGCAGTTCAGTGGCCATGACCCACTTGTTTAAAACAAAACTTCTCGTTATGTACATAGCATTACAACTATTACAACTTTTTCGGGAGTAGAAATGTTCTACCTATATTTTTTGTTTTTTAACAGGCGATGATGGTAGAAGCAGATTTAGAGAGGACCAAGGAGGAGTTGAAGTCGAAAATAATGGGAATCCACATCCAGGATTCAGTTCACCCTCACATGCACGATCACGATGAAACAGATGAGAGCAGTGCGGAGGCGAGCGCTGAGTTAATGTCTCCCGGCACGGTGCGTGACCGCAGTGAGGAGGAACGGGTAACGGAGGCCCAAAAGAACCAAAGACTGCAGAAAAACCTCAAGGTATGAAGAAAAAAAGATAGAACGCAACCTCCACTTGTTTGCTGCCGTACTAGGAATTCTGTCCATCACTGAAATTTGCCGTGAAACCATGAATCCTACACACAACACCGGTGTTGGGCACATTACTAAAAAAAAAGGATTTCATTACAGTTACCTCATTTAAAAAGTAACGATCAAAATGTCTCAGCATTATCTGATAGAAGATTGGGTTTGGCTGCTTGGAGTGGTTGGTGGTTGGGAGCTACAGTACTCATTTGGCCGCCAGAAGGCAGATGTTTATCAATTCTGTTGGTGTTCATTTTTGGTGACTTGACACGAAAATCGGTTCAGCTGTTTTGGAGCTACCCCCTGGATTACTGACACCAAAATGAATACATTACTTGAAAGTAACTTTCTCATCAGAAATTACCGAATATATTCGCATTGAAGCTGACCCCACTGCTTATAATAGCAACATAATAAAGTAAATCGAAAGAAATGAGTACAAAAGCCTGTGAAAGTGGTGAACACTTCACATGTCTTGGCATGTCAACCCTGAGACCTTGCAGGTGACAGAAGAAAGCTTAAGGTTTTTGAGCTTCAAACAACTTGACGATTTCCTTTTCCATTTTTCAGTACTGCCCAACATTTTTTATTTTTTCTCTCACTAGGCGTTTACAAATAAAAAGACCAAAATTTAGCACACGTATACTGTCAATCATGTGCTTGCCTTTGCCCCATTTGTTTTGTTGTTCCTGTATAAGCCATGCAACCAAAGTGCATACTGTATAAACTGACCCCCTGATTTCATTATTTTAATTTAAAGTTGTAAATATGGCTTGTATATGAGTATATATGGTAGGGAGAATATGTCCATGAGTAGAAATTCAATGCTCTCGCACTCTGTTCTGCAGATGGCATCATCGTAACTATATTCACTTGTACTTTGAAAGTAAATAAAAACATGCCAACCCTTTTTTGCTGGTGGATTGAGGCTTGTATATTGCATCGTGAGTGAAGGATGAATATTTAGCAATCAGAGGACGTTGTACTTGAGAATTCAGAATCAAAGCAATTATTGTCATTGTCAAAGACCATCAAAACTTCATTTGGAGTATCCGTTCGTCTGATAACTAAAATAAAATACAAAATCCACTAAATAAATATCCAGAATAAGTATCGATAAAACCAAATGCCTATGAATAATCCAATGTAAACATTTAAAGGGTGGATATGGTACCAGAAAAAAATTAACAGCAGCATAAGTCAATGTTACAGTGCTTTTAATAAGTAGCGGAGTAATGCACCATGTTTTAAGAATAGTTGAG
The DNA here is from genome assembly GCF_059441175.1 of Urocampus carinirostris. Taxonomy (NCBI): domain Eukaryota; kingdom Metazoa; phylum Chordata; class Actinopteri; order Syngnathiformes; family Syngnathidae; genus Urocampus; species Urocampus carinirostris. The sequence continues at coordinate 7,993,591 of NC_142357.1, forward strand.
TTACAAAATGGTATTTATTACATGTTATTGTACAGTACTCGTTACCGAGCAAAGTAATAATAGCGTTCCATGAATGCGTTTTAGTCCCAACACTGCCCATCAGGGGCAGCGAACAAGTTAGTTCAAAACCAGTACTTGTCACGGTTGCCATGGCGCCCAATTGGCCCCACATGTGTGGCGCCAGCTGTGGCTTGTTGACGGATTGGCTTCCCTTCTATTTAAGGTCTGTGCTCTCACTCACCCTTTGTCAGTCCGTCAACGAACCTCTGCACACGCAAGACGTGGGTTTAGACTCTGTCTGGTTTCCTGCTTGTGTTCCCATCTATTTTGCCCTGTTTAATATCAATCTCCTGTTTCCCTCCTGTCTAGTTTGCCCTGTTTGATTTCGATGTCCAGTTTTGATATCAATCCTGTCTGTCCCATCCTGTCTGGTATCAAACCCCATCCGTCCGATAACTGCTCGTGCAATTGGTATCGATCCTGTTGGCCTCTGGCTTCCTGTCATTCCACGCCAGACTGCTGCCTTACGTCTTCCGCCCAACGATCGCCGAATCACTGGCGTTTGGGTTAACGTGCCCCATTTCCCGTAAAATAAAAGCTTGTGTGAGAAATGTCACACATTTTGGTTCTCCTCCTGTTCCGGTTCTTGATACTACTAACTTTTTTGACTGTAATCTGATGCATTTACATATTTTTTTCCATTACTACTGAACAGTCGACCTCATTGACTTCAACATGTTTTCAAAAATTGCAATCAAATGATAATTTATGCCGTGGTTTACGACTTAATGGACCCATTCCCAGCTGAAGCAATAATGTCAAGTAGTTTGCGTGCAACGATGCCGCCTCCTCAGCAACTTGTGGCGTCCATTAGGTCCGCTTCATTTCTTGGGTTTTATGTTAACATGCACTGCGTATAGTTTCAATTGTGTTTTTAAGTTGACAGTTTAATTCCTCCCAAAAGCTTGTTTGTCCAGGAAGGAAGAGCACTCTACATAATTAAACATGTTGCAGGTAGTATGTCAGCTTGCTTCCCGCCGTAGATGCCATCTGCAAAGTCTATTAATAAGAAACCGGACTCTATTTCCCAAGCAAAACAAGATATCGCACGATAGTGCATTGCATCTCAGATTCCAAAATGGATTTAATAACTTTGGACAAAAGGATGTTTTCCGATTGCGACTGAGGGAAGGAGGCCTGAAGCTTATGAATAGTCGCGGCGGTGAGAATTTCATTCCGCCTGTTTGCGCTCCTTTTCAGTTTCTGAGTACCGAGTTGGCTCACGCCGTGGACGAGAGCAAAAAGACCCCGAACGACCTGATCCACGCCGAGAACGTAAAGGCTGGCCGAGACAAATACAAGACCCTGCGCCAGATACGACAGGGTAACACCAAACAGCGCATTGATGAATTTGAGTCCATGTGATGAACTGTATGATAAGATCAAGTAGAACAGAATCAAATTGATGGCAATGTAATGTCAAAGATAGAATCACTCCACTAAATATGTAGATTAAAAAAGTATGATGACACTACTTGTTTTTTTACTTGAATAGACTGTTTTGATTATTATGTTTACATGCATATTGGACACTGTTTTATGCAGGAAGGAGTCTGATTGCGATCAGAATCAGTAATCAAGTTTAAAACGGTATTGACAAGAGTTAACCCCGCATGCATGGCATTTGGGAATAAGACAAAAAAAAGTCATTACGCCAATGGCCGTTTTTCTGACATTTAAATTTTGTCGTGAAATGAACATCAATTTTTTTTGTAAATCACCAAAATCAATGAAGTACAGTAGTTGTTTCCTCCTCACTCCAAAAGTGTGCATCATTGCTTTTTTCGTATTTTTTCAATTGTGCTTATACAGTATGTCACTTTCCAGAAACATGGACTTATACTATATATGTAGTAGCAGTTGTGCCAGAAAAGCTATGGTATAGCATGTATAAATTACTGGAAGATTACCTATCTATTGATGCTTTCATTCAAAAGGAGCTACACATTGACTATATTTTTGAGTAAAAGAAACGGAAGAAAACGTTTGCCAATTTAATGATGAATAAGATGTCAGTACATTTTTTTTGTAAATCTGCCTCAGCCTCACCAGACATGCAACTCACTGCGCTGATTCAACTGATACATTTGAAAGGAAATTAGTTAATGAAATTAGAAATACATAGTCGCAAATATTTCTTTCAAAGCCCATGATAAACTCAGCATGTTAAATGGTTCCTACAGTAGCTCATGGGTCGCCTTTTTTCTCTCCACCCACCAAGTACACGTAATGGTTTTTCTCAGCTGTCACCAAATTAACCATAATAGAAGCCATCTGTCAGGCTGCCAAATAATTGTTCACACAACTATTTACAGAATAGCTGTAACTTAATCCGCCAGTTTGGGAAATGTGTTTTATTCCACTGAGGAATAGCACAGAGAAGCCGGAAGCCCTTGGTGTTAATTCCAACTGCTATTAGTCTGCTCAGCATCTTCATTCCAAGAGCATCTGTCTTCATCTGTTCAGTCTGTCCATCGGTGATGATTTCTTCAACACTTTTTTTTAGGAAATTATCCCAGCTAAAGCATATTCCCTATTACAGCAAATGTGTCACATTCCCCACAGTTTCTGTGGTTGCATCCGGCTTCAAATCGTTTTTTATTGCCTCCTTCTTATTGTTGATCCGTGGGAGATTTTCTGCTGCCATTCTAACTTTAGAGCCTCAACTTGAAGCGTTGTAAAGGTTTTATTTAACTAGGATGACGTACTAAAATGGCTGGGACTCACACAAGATATTTCGTTTCTATATCAGAAAGCTGGTAATGGTTATTTTAAAAAGGAATATATTTTTTTGTTTTAGTTCCAAAGGATTGTTCTTTCCAGATTTCTCTCCATTAGTTATTATTTTATTATGGATCACTGTTGTTTATTTCGTTCTGGCGTTATTCGATTGTTTTCAATATTTCTCTAGCACAGAGGTTTCCAAACATTTTTCCTCTGAGGGCCACTGATAGAAAAAATGAAGTACCAGTTATCATTTTTTCAGACTGATTTTGATACAATTGCTCAGCTCTTCTGTTGAGAAATACCAAGTGTCAGTAATTATTACATCTGACAACTACAACTTCCCTTAAAACAAAAAATTAAGTGTGCAACAATCGAAAAATGTTGCAAAATTAAAATTGAATTTTATTCTATTGTTTATCATTTTGGACAGCCTCACAGTTCTGAAGTCCCAGGTTTAATTCAAGGTACTGGCCTCTATGTAGGAAGTTTGCATGTTTTCCTGCGTGGTTATTCTCTAGGCACTCTGGTTTTCCTGCTACATCCCAAAAGCATGTCCAAATTGTTCTTAGGTATGAATGAGTGTGTGAAATGTTGTCTGTCTTAGTTTACCCTCTGATTGGATGGCAACCAGTTTAGGGTGTCCCCTGCCCACTGCCGATAAACACCGGGGATTGGATAAGCAGTACAGAAAATGGATGGATGTTTACCATTTGATTAATGTGTGTAATGAATTGGCAGCAACATACAACCCTCATGAAAGGAAATTTTGGTAAGAGTGCCGGTTAAACGTTTTTCCTTGAAGATGTGAGGATATTGTGCATGTGAGGTTTATTGGTATTCTGCCGAGTCAATTCCATCAATTTCAAATATTTGTCCTTTTATTCTTCCAAAATTTGTTTTAAATTTACCATTGAAGTAACATTTGATGCATCAAAGAGAAACATTGAATTCAAATAATTAAAGCTTTGCAGTGTTAAACAGGACGTTTTTTCTGTTAGAATTATTTCTGCACCCACAATGTCTGAAGATTTGTCACTATCTTGCTCTTTGATATCCCTTTCTATCTCTTCTATATCTCTCTCCTATCTCTTTTTCATCTCATCTCATCTCATTAGCTGCACCGTTTATCCTCAGTAGGGTCACGGGGGTGCTGGAGCCCATCCCAGCAATCATCGGGCAGTGGGCAGGGGACACCCTGAACTGGTTGCCAACCAATCGCAGGGCACACGGGGACAGACAACTCACTCGCTCAGTCACACCTAGGGACAATTTGGACCGGCCAATTCACCTGAAATGCATGTCTTTGGAATGTGGGAGGAAGCAAGCACGGGGAGAACATGTAAACTCTGCACAGTAAGGCCGGGAGCTGGATTTGAACCCACGCAGGAGGTTCCCACGACCTCAGAACTGTGCCGCACACGCGCTAACCACTGCGCCGCCGTGCTGCCCTATCTCTTTTTACCCTACCTTATTTGGTCACTCATTTATGGGTTTAACTTTACTCCTCAAAGCCGCAGTTACATGTGTTGATTTACCCTCCTATCACGACTCTCCCTTGCCTCTAATTAAACACTCTGTCTCCTTCGATCTGTGCTAGTGTTGTGTTCCATGTCACTTCCAAGCCCTTTTCTCTCAGACTCTTGTTATTCTAATGTACCAAATCCTTGCCTGTTCCTTTCAGATCACACCACTTGAAAAACTCTTGACCTATCATTTTAGCTGTTTAAGTTTACTGGAACACCTATTCCTTTACTGCATCTTGGACCATGCTCGTCGCCTCTGTACCAAACCCTGCCCGGATAAAAGGCCACAGTTTTATGAACTAATCAGTGTTCCTGCACTTTACATCCGCACCATCCCAATAGGTTTATGACAAACCTGTCTATCACACTAGGGGTGGGTATTACTGAGAATTTTAATATCGCGCCAGTCCAAGTAAATGATCGTTGAATAATTGAACCCTCCCTCTTTGAGTTAGTTTATCATTATTTTTACAATACAAAAGATAAACAGAAGTTAAAACAGTTTCAGAACAAAAGCTGAGAGTCACACGGAAAAAAAACAATAAAAAACAATAGCAATGTTACAAAACTACAAATACTGTGTAACAATGTCAACTAAAGAGCTAAAATACCTTCCGTTGCACACTATTTAAAAAAGAAAATCAGTAATACAAATACAATGTCAATTCTCACTTTGGCTGTGTTCGCCGAGTGACAATGGATTTACAGGTTTTTATTCAGAACCAGCATCATGTTTACATTTTTGGTTGCAGCTCGTTGCGCTCTACAGGGTGTTTTTTTTCATGTGTTTATGCACATTTGTATTGTTGTCACAGTAGCAGACCACTTTACCACACCAATTACACCTCTCATTGTCCTTGTTCGTAGATGAAAAAGGCCACACAGGGCTGCGCTTTCTTTTTCCCTCTTTCATTTTTAGCTTATGGCACATAGATTTGGCCTTCTCCTCTGCCAGGCAAGCAGGATGGAGCAGCTTACCAGGTAGAGAGATTTGTTAAAAAGATGCCCATCAAACGAGCAGGTGTAATCTTATAGAAAGCGCTGAGTGAACAAGAGAAGGGCTGTGCTATCTACATAGAGAAGCGGTGCTTTGGGTTAATTGGAGGAGGAGTAAAGTATTGATCATAGGGGAATAGTATTGATCCTGTCCAAGTAGTTGCCCAGTATCGATCTGCCCCATCCTGTCTCCCAGACATCTGGTCAAGCACACTTCAACTCCTCCCTAAAAAATAGTCACAGCCTTAATGACATGCTTTGTTGTTTTTCTGTTAAAAAAAGTAAAAATACAGATGCAATACACTATATAAATTTGTCTGAAATGGGACCTTGTATACACAGCTTGGCAACAATTTAGATTGTATTCATTGTTGGGGAAGTACTTTTGTATTACTTTACGAAAAGTTCTTTACAAATGAAATATCGTTTGCCTTAACTCAAAGGTACATCTAATGACCTTTTGCAAAAGGGATTACGGTCCCTTAAACGTTAGTGTGGTTACATAAAATTCAATAACTCCCCAAAGACCTTGAAAAAGACTAAAATGTGGTCTTGGTAGCGGTTAAGATAGCAAAAGGCATCTCGCAAAAGCATCACAAGTGATCACTAATCATTAATTTGGGACATTCCAGATCTACAACTAACAGTTAAAAGCCCATTCTTTTTTTCCCCAAAACAAATGTCAGACAACCCAACATTGCCTAAGGGCAAATGAACAAACACACAAGCACTTATTTCTTTTTTAGTCTAATGGCATTTTTGGCAAACTAGCAGTGGTTAAGAAGAAGTTCCGTACATTTTTTTAAACTAATATCCTCAGGATTCGAAAATGGGGCTATAATAAATCCAAGAACAGGGGATTTACTCTTTTATCTGTCGCCATCATTGGTTCTGACCGCACATGTGGCAGAGCTTCAAGCATGGCATGCGGCAAAAAAGGCTGGTACGTTGCACACCATGGATGAGTAGTGTCTTTGTGCTGCAGTATTTTTTTTTCCAGTAAAACAGATAAAATATCAAATAGGGAGTCGTACATACGACATGACAGTCAAAGTATCAATCAAGTAATAATTCTTACATCTTTAAACGCCTACTAACCTATTTTTCTACGTGAGGGGAGCCTGTTCGATGAGCTGGAGTCGGCTGCGTTACCTTGTAAAGAATGTCTATTTAAGGCATTTTAGCACATTGCTTTTGATTTATGCTAAAATGAAGATAGCGGTCTGAAGGTTCTAGACAAGGCTCTCGAACGTTTGTAAGCCAGAGCTACTTTTTGTTGTTAATTAGCAAAAAGGGCTACCAGTTTTATAAACATCTCTAAAATAACTTATCATGTTACTTTGTTGGTACTGCATTATTAACAGGTTAATTATTGCAACTTAGGTTAGATAACAACCCAGCACTGCTAAGCGATTTTCAGAACTGGTCCTCGGGCCATTCAGCTGTCCCTAGGGGGCTACCCGGTGCCAGCAGGCAGCATGTTGGAGACCCTTATTCTAGACCACCGTACATACTTAAGTGTTTGTTTTATATTATTACATTTGAATTGTTTGTCTTGTCAAAGTGGCACACATGCACATTAACTCTAATTTTACTTGTTTTACTCGCTGTCCAAGAAACATACATGTTAAAGGGGGCAAAATTATAAAATGATATTGTATCAGATGGCCAATTTTAGTTTTTTTTTCATGTTAGTAAAAAAAATGGCTTTAAAATTGGCTAAATTAAGTGTTATGCCTACATGTGATGATTTAAAGATTATTCTTATTTTAATAAAGAAATTATTTTAAAAAATAGGTAAAATGTAGTTAAAAAGAAAATAGTCCTTAGAATGAGAAAATATTCGACTAAATCTTTAATTTCGCAGTAAACATCGATATCCTTTTGTGCTAATTTTAAAGAGTTTTTCTTTATGCGTTTCTCAAAACAAATAAGAAAATCCCATGTTAGGTGAGCAAAATTATATAACAGATAGAAGAGCTCAGTAGCCTAGATGGTAGGGCGCCCACTCTGAGACTGGGAGGTCGCTGGTTTAAGCCTCGGCCGAGTCATACCTATGACTTACAACATTGGTACTCATTGCCTCCCTGCTTGGCGCTCAGCATTAAGGGTTGGAATTGGGGGGTTTGGTCACCTAATGACTAAAATGGCTGCGCCATTTTTCTTTGCACTACTCCAGCCCTGTTTGACTGCGGCTGCATTGGCTCGCTACAGTTAAACTGTACGGGTCAGGTGTATCGACATTTCGTTCTGTGTGCATTGTTACAAAGAATGACAATAAAAGTAAATTCTATTCTAATTCTATTCTCTTTTAAGAAATGTTTTCGGTTAGATTAGAAACACTAATCATCAAAAAGTGAAACAAGACAATTTTGTATATTTTAAGTACAGTTTTTCTTATTGAAGGGAAACTGTATGTTATTTAACTCCTCCTTGGGGTAATAAAAACTCCATTCATTAAAAAATATATTTATTCAAATAATGAGTAAAAATTCATGATCAATCTTTCAAAAGTGAATTTTTAAAAATATGTCTAGGTCGAGAAATTATCTTTTATCTTTAATGAAATAATTGTCTCACGGGTACCAGAAAACTAAAAAAAGTCTGGGCAAAGAAATGAGAAGTAAATTGACACATTTTGATTACGTCGAGTCTCTGTAGTTTGTCTTTTTCTTTGTGTTTTCCATTTTTCTTTGCACTACTCCAGAAAGCGACATCTAGTGGGCAAATAATATGCACTGTCCCTCTAGGTACAAATAGTTATATCTTAGTAAGTATGTTAAAGATCTTATAATGAAAAAAATCCCTTAAACATTTATTTTTCTTGTAATGCTATGATGCAATGTTATCTTTCTGTCCTTTCCTGAGTCTAAACTGCACAAGAAAGAAATTGGCGCTGAGTTCTGTTTACTCTGTACATTGTTGGAAATGAATTCAGAATCAAAATTCAGAATCAGAATAGTGACTGTCGTTGGCAAAAAGACCAACATAATTTCGTTCAGGGCATCCAATCAATTAAAAGAAAATACAAAATCCACAGAATAAATCCCCAGAATAATTATTCATAAACTCCAAAACCCATAAATAACCAATGTAAACAACTGAAACATTGAAAGTGTGGACATGGTACCAACAAAAACTTAACCAGCAGCATAAGTCCGTATTAAAGTGCAATCGTGTCGTGTAGATTAAGGTTTTCTACTTAAATTGTATTATTTTAAACGAAGATTAACGACTCTCAAAGGCTGCTGTAATCACCAGTGTTGACTGATATGCGAGCAGTTTTCTTCCACGCCAAGCTTTACTTCAGGGATTTTGAGCAGTCCACCTGGCCAGCATGAAGCAAACAGCATTTTGCTTTAACGACATCACCAGCTCTGCTAAAATTTCATTCAGAGGAACACATGCTGGAATGGATGGATAGGTAGCTCTTGGAAGAGTTGCCGCTTTTTTCCAACATGCAAGTCTCAAAGAATGTGAGGCAATCGTGTTTTTTACAAAGTTCTGCAAAAACAAGGCTACAATGCCTTGCTGAATGGCTTTCATGTAAACGTTAGCTTACATGAGTGAGTAGCCACTGTTACCTGTCCGTGTCCAGAGTTATGGAGGCAGTTTATTGTTTGATAGCATGCCTTTGTTTTGAATAGTTACCTCAGTTTACTTGCAACACTAATGAACTTAAACTTTTCCATACCCATTGACGGCTGATAATAAACTCATTCAATGCAATTTGAGGATGCAGACGTCAACAAACCTCTATTCTTTTTTTGCTATTTTATTTTTATTTTTATTTATTGTTAATGCAACATCCATTGCATCCTGGTCATCCTGGAAGGGGTATTACTTCATGTGCGGTCTCTTCTCAAGGTTTCTTCATTTTCCTTATGCTGAGGTTTTTGAGTTTTTCCTAACCCTCATGGAGGTTTTAGATCAGATGGTTTAATAATAGTCTGTAGTTTTCTTTAGTCTGTGGTCTGTGCAGCCCTTCAAGATTTCTTGTGATTAAGGGCTATAGAAATAAACATAACTTGACTTTACTTGATATTCGTGGCTATGGACGACAACAAACCTTAAGTCATTCACTGCCATTGACAGGTACAGGCGTCAATCAGCCTTTACTTGTTCTCTGCGATTGACTTCTATGGACGTCAAGGATTCATTTGACCTGGACTGGAAAAATGAAATTCGCTATTGATAAGAATTTTTTTGTTTTAAGTCAGGTAGGGTCGCATTTATTTGTATAGCCGTTAATCAAAAGATGTCTCTAAGGTTACAATGACACCATCCCCTGATCCTAAACTAACATGCAGGCAAGGAAAAACTCAAAACCATAGCACGAAGAAAATAAAAAACCTTAAGGGGAATCACAAGTGGTAATTCCCCTTCCAGGATGACCATGGTTAAATAGATTTAGCATTGGGTAACAGTACACAAAACATAGTAAAGATCAATAAAAGAAAACAATAGGTAATACGCTGAAATTTGTACAGAAAGTGCATGACAGCAACAATGCCTTAAGCCTGTAAACTAGTCCAAAAAGTCCATAACAGCAACGACGCAGCTTCCCATCTCTGCCTGCTGGTCAATGCAGGCGTTGACATGCTTCAGGTCCAGATGCTGGTCTACTGACTCATCTCAAATTGTGTTTCTCCCTTGTATCACCACCATCCAGGTAGTTGGAAAAAGATAAGAAAAGAAAATTATGGGTTGGGCATCAATAATAAGCTATTGAATAGAAGTGGGTCTTAAGTCTAGAGTTAAAAACTTCCTCTGAGGTTGCAGATCATATCTTTAGAGGCAGAGCATTCCACAGCACTGGGGCCCGGATGGAGAATGCTCTCGAGCCTGCAGACCTCTTCTTGGCTCTTGGAGTCACAAGTAGACCGGCATATACCGAGCAGAGGCTCTGTGCGGGAACATAGGGGGATACCAAATCTGAGAGATAAGAGGGTGCAAGTCTATACAAACATTTATATGTTAGTAAGAGAACCTCAAAGTCACATCTTAAGTGGACTGTGAGCCTTGCAAGTTAGCTCATATAGGAGAAATATGCTCAAACTTTTTTGTCTTAGTCAAAAGTCTCGCTGCCTGTTTGGGAAAGATTAAAGTTTTTATTCTCCTACAAATATACCTTAACATTCTTTGACATCTAGTCAAGTCAGTGGCAGTCAACAAATCAAGATTTGTTGTATTCTAAAGTGTCAATGGCAGTAAATGAGTAAACACGGTTTTTAGACCTGTACTAAAACTGTACTAACACAATGTGGCACCACTTTACTCACAGCTAGAATACCGCAACAATATTAGCTATTTACGATGACATTTTTGCTTGTTGCGATCCGTATTAGAGCTAAAATGGGCAAGAGGAAATCATTATAACCAAAATAACGATTTAAAAAAAAATGAAAATCCCATTAAAAAAAAATATTATACAGAGTACACAATTTGAAATGATCGAAGATGTACAAATTAAGGGAAAACATATAAATTTGACACGTATGTCTAACATTCATCCACATCAGTAGGAAGCAGTAGATTACAATTTGTTTTCGCTTATACACTACCTATATGCTAATGAGGTAGTACAGTATATACAGTGCATCCAGAAAGTATTCACAACGCTTCACTTTTTCCACATTTTGTTATGTTACAGCCTCATTCCAAATTGTATTAATTTAATCTCTTATCTCAAAATTCTACACAGTATACTCCATTATGACAATGTGAAAACGTTTTTTTTTACTTTTTTTGAATTTATTAAAAATAATAAACTAAGAAATCACATTTACATAAGTATTCACAGCCTTTGCTTAATACTTTTTGGCAGCAAATACAGCCTCAAGTCTTTTTGAATATGATCCCACAAGTTGAGGACACCTATCTTTAGGCAGTTTTGCTCATTCTTCTTCGCAATAAGTCTCAAGCTCAATCACGTTGGATGGGAGACGTTTGTGCACAGCCATTTTTAGATCTCTCCAGAGATGTTCTATCGGATTCAAGTCTGGACTCTGGCTGGGCCACTCCAGGACATTCACGGAGTGGTTCTGAAGCCAATCTTTTGATCTTGGCTGTGTGCTTTGGGTCGTTGTCCTGCTGAAAAATGAACCTTCGCCCCAGCCTGAGGTCAAGAGCGCTCTGGAGCAGGTTTTCATCCAGGATATCTCTATATATTGCTGCATTAATTTTTCCTTCTATCCTGACTAGTCTGCCAGTTCCTGCTACTGAAAAACATCCCCACAGCATGATGCCGCCACCACCATGCGTCACTGTAGGGATGGTATTGGCCTGGTGATGAACGGTGCCTCGTTTCCTCCAAACATGTTTAGACAGTTCAATCTTTGTCTCATCAGACCAGAGAATTTTGTTTCTCATGGTCTGAGAGTCATTCAGGTGCTTTTTGGCAAATTCCAGACGGGCTTCCATGTTCCTTTTACTAAGGAGTGGCTTTCGTCTGGCCACTTTACCATACAGGCCTGATTGGTGGATTGCTGCAGAGATGGTTGTCCTTCTGGAAGGCTTTCCTCTCTCCACAGAGGAACGCTGGAGCTCTGGGACCTTATATAGACAGGTGTTTGCCTTTCCAAATCATGTCCAATCAACTGAATTTACTGCAGGTGGACTCCAATTAAGCTGTAGAAAGATCTCAAGGATGATCAGAGGAAAAAAAATGCACCTCCGCTAAATTTTGAGCTTCATGGCAAAGGCTGTGAATACTTATGTAAAAGTGATTTCTTAGTTTTCCATTTTTAATAAATTCAAAAAAAGTAAAAAAAAAAAAAAAAACGTTTTCACATTGTCATAATGGAGTATTTTGTGTAGAATTTTGAGATAAAAGATTAAATTAATACAATTTGGAATGAGGCTGTAACATAACAAAATGTGGAAAAAGTGAAGCGCTGTGAATACTTTCCGGATGCACTGTATATGCACAGTATATATACAGATTTGTTTGATGAAGCTGTATAAGATTGAGATTTAATAAAATATTCAAATGAGGTAAAAATCTTGCATATGATTTTGCTGATTTTGATTGCTTTCTTATGTTAGTAAAAAAATAAATAAATTAGTTCAAACCTAGTAAAATATTTTTCCGTTTGTCTGGTAGATCTTTTTTCATATTTTAAGTATTAGTTTTTGGTAGTTTTCTAGAGAAAATAATATCAATATATATAGTAAAACTTGAAAAACACAGTTAAAATGTAGTCAAGTCACAAATAACAGCAACATTAACACAGACCTTAATTATTGCTGAGCCAAAGTGATCACAAACACTTCCTGTCAATTTAATATTATAAAGGATTTTTCCAACCCTGGACACCACCTCTTGGACCTGTTGCTCTCTGGTAGGCGCTACAGATCCTTTAAAACAAAAACTAACAGGCTCACTCTGAACAAGCACACAAAACTGTGAAAAATCTTGCGACCTATTTGGGAATTGTTGTTGCTGCTAAATCTTATTGCACTACTTTCCTTTGCACTATTGTCAAAATGCACCATTTTTCATTGCACAATTATTAAAACTTGGGCCAGACTCCAGGCATTACCTTGCAAATATTTCAGACTATTTATTCTGAAATTTTTATTACGTGTTCACGCTTGGGTGCCATGTCTAATCTCCTTGCAAACAATGCCCACTATGTTTTTAGCAATGATAAGAAAGCTAATTTCATTAAATTAGGAAACTTGATGATGTAAGCTTTTATAAAAAAGGTGAAACCGGTTTCAGGAAATATTTTTTAAATATTTTAATGGAAGGTATGCCTCGAGATTCTTTGATGAAAAAGTCTGCCTTGGCTCAAAAAAGTTAGGAACTATTGCCTCAACATTTGACTGGCAATGTAACAGATGCCTTTCCAAGTACAGCCAGTACAAGCAAATATAATGCTGCACTCTAAAAAGTTTGCTAAAGTTCAGTTTTGGATGAAACTCTCCACTCAGAGGTCTGCCACTGAGGTACACACAATGAACAGAGGTAGAGATGAAGTTCTACGGGTTTCTCCCGGTGTCTCACTAGTTTGGGATTAAACCAGGTTCATCAAGTACAACCCGAGACTGGATTGAAAAACAGATGCCCCATCCCTCAACAAGAACTTCTGTAATCTATCAAATAGTTCAAACATCTATCTTAAAGTGGATGCTGATAATAATACAGTATATGATCATAAAGCCCATCTTTTGGACGCTTCTAAAGGTCTCACATTTTATAGTAACTCATTTTCTTTTACGTTATGGCATTTTAGTACTTTTCTTCATATCCTGGTAAGTATTTATTCATTTCACCTCTTGGCTGTGTGAGCTTCTTCTAGATGTTTGCAAAAAAGAGAGAGATGATACAGGAGTTAAGAAACCTTTGTTTTCTCACATTTCAACTTATTGTTTATGTCATCACCCAATGTGCCAACGGAATAAGTAAAGAATAAATTTCAAGTTGCATCTTGCATACAAAAGTGGGGCTACGAGTAATGGGAATTCTAGCTCTTTTGAGAGAACGAGGTCTTTTGGCTAGACTCCCACACAGCTCTTTATATGTCTATATTTTTGTTTTAATTCATATACTGTCAGAAGCAGGACAGGAGGAGGACCCAGATGCGTAATGTTTTCGCACAAGCTTGATTTTACGGGAATGGGGGCAGTCATGTCCGTGAACGCAAACGCCAGTGATTTGGCGATCGCTGGGCGGAAAAAGTACGACAGAAGTCCGGCGTGGTAAAACAGGAAGTCAGAGGCCGACGAGATTGATACCAGATACACGAGCAGATACCGGACAGGACGGGACAAACATGATCGATACCAGATACACGAGCAGATACCGGACAGACAGGGTCGATACCGGACAGGACGGGACAGACAGGATCGATACCAGATGCACGAGCAGATACCGGACAGAACGGGACAGACAGGATCGATACCATATACTGACAACTGGAGTCAGATATCAGACGGGATCGATACCGGATACTGGAGACTGGAGTCAGATATCTGACAGGACGAGACGGACGGGATCGATACCAGACACTGGGGACTGGAGTCAGATATCAAACAGGACATGATAGACGGGATCAATCCCGGACAGGATTCACAAGCAGGATACCGGACAGTCACAACATATGTCTTGCGGGTGCAGAGGTTCATTGACGGACTGACAAGGGGTGAGTGAGACCACCGAGCTTAAATAGGAGGGAAGCCAATCAGTCAACGAGCCAAGTGAGGGCAATGGGCAACCGTGACATATACTACCAATAATAAGGTAACATTGAGCACAAAATGAATCAATAATTAATTTAAAAATCTATTAGTCTACATTTTCATCTCATCTCATCAGCTACACCGCTTATCCTCATTGGGGTCGCAGGGGGGCTGGAGCCCATCCCAGCCATCTCCGGGCAGTGGGCAGAGGACACCCTGAACTGGTTGCCAGCCAATCGCAGGGCACACAGGGACAGACAACTCATTCGCTCATTCACACCTAGGGACAATTTGGACCGGCCAATTCACCTGAAATGCATGTTTTTGGAACGTGCCCCGAGGAAACCCATGCAAGCACGGGGAGAACATACAAACTCCGCACAGTAAGTCTGGAGCTGGATTTGAACCCACGACAGGTTCCCATGACATGAACTGTGCCGCACAAGCGCTAACCACTGTGCCGCCGTGCTGCCCTAGTCTACATTTTAATAGCTTATATTTGTTCAACCTACAGTAAGTCTTCACCTAATTTAAACTTTTTTATACCAAGCAACTTTAAAGTCAATAAATAGAGAATCCCTGGAAAGAAAATAAAACTTTTAACTCTTCATTGCTTTAAATAAACTATAAAATAAAGATTTTTTTGAACTGTTTACAATTTAACATTTAACCAGATTCACCAAAACTACGCAGAACCCCTTAAAAAAAGGAAATTAAAATATGAAATTATCAATTGAAATATGTTTTTCTTCTGCACTGGACTCTCCGAGACAACGCCAGGCATATTAACCTTCAATAGAAAAAAAGTTACGAATCAAAAATGGGTCCGGAATTTAAAGTAATAAAGATAAATCATGTTTGCTTGGTGTCCTGTTTCCAGCAAACATTGGTAACAGATCACAGACATTTGTAGAATGATTTCGGACATAGATATATGTCATCATAAATTCAGTCACTGCAAAAGCTCAAGGAAAACAATGTAAGAAAAATACAATTAGAAAATGAAAGATAATATTTCCAAGTATTGTAAAACATTCTTTTAATGTTGTCATCTTTAATTAATTATAGTTTTTCTGGTCTGCATTTTTCAAACATCCTGAAATTAGTACAATTAAAAAAAAAAAATCCAATTGAAATTATTTTTTGTCCTTTTTTAATCAAGTATTTTTCATTCTTATTTTAATGTTTTAGGTTCTGTATTTTGACACCTTTTCCCATTTTGTCTAGTGATTCCCCCCCTTTATATTTTAGCTCACATTGCGAAAAGTCAAGATTCAAGAAAAAAATAACAAGAGCAAGAAAAATACAGTCAAATATGAAAATTATTTTCCAAACAAATGAAATGTACTGTTTTCAATTTCCCTAAAATGTGTTAAATATTAAAATGCATATTTATTGCTGACTATAGTTTTCCGTTTTCTCCATCGTAAGGATTATTTCTTATGTTTTATATATTACTAAATTTTTTAAATTAATTTTATTGATTTGTGATGTTGTTGCTCTGCAGCAAAACGATCCCCAGAAAATCCAGGTAGAGAATATCAACCAAAGAAAAATGTAGTAAAATAGGAAAAGTAATACTAAAAAATGAAACATGATTCTTTCAATAGGATCCGATAATTACTTTGACAGTCCGTGGGGTCTTTTTAAGATTAAGAAGTGTGTTAAAAAGTATTATTTTAGCCATACTAAAGGCTGGCATTAGGTTTAGATTTTGTAAATTCTTTATGATGCAACCTTATATGTAGATGTTTTGCAAAGGTTGCCACAGCTTTACTCGCAATTGCCACCTCTGTCCTAAAGCGATACTGCAGGTTTTGTGTCAAGCTCAAGTTTTATGGCGAACAGAGATTTCAGGAACGATGCCGGCATTCAATTTATTGCCTGCATCAGCCGACCCACCATTGAGAGGTTTTGAACATCATCTGGGGTCGACAGCCACGGGATCAGGATGTGGAACCCAAATTTGCAGAATCAAAGCTGGCCCGGTTTAATGGAACGCTTTTCTCCGTTGAACTTCAAGCCAAGGTTTTTTATGTGGTGCTTTACCTTCTCCAAGGGGTCGTCATGTTCCTCCACTAGCTTGTCATCTGTGAAACTCTCAAACCCTTTCAGGCCCTGGAGGATCTCCATCCACTTTCTGTGGAAGACTGGTGCACCTGTAATTCCAAACATGAGCACTTTAGTGCAGCCAAAAGGTACGATATGATGAATGGAGTGAGCTGACAGTCATCTGAGCGCACACTGAGAGTTTGTTCACTTCTGCATTGTTGATTGTACTTTTTTAGTAGTTTCCTTGAGGGTGTTTTTAAAAATTATTAAAATAAGACAAGTGCAAAATCAAATAAAACAAAAAAGACAAAATGTATTCTAGGTTTTTTTTAGAAGACCACATTCACCAAAAGAGCATCTGACAAATTACGGGCTGGTATATAATATGACATGCGCGTAGTTTTAGAGAAGAGTGAAAGTTTACGAAAATACCTTATTTTCAACTGTGGGCATTTGTGTCCTGGCAAGAGTCTAGCCTCAAATCAGATTACTTAAAAAGGTACAAGAAATACATGACTGAATGCGACATCAATCAAACACTACTAGAACTAGGACCACTTAACCGCCAGGGTCGTCAGGGCACCACTTCATCTAGTGTGTCTTGGGCAGGTACAGCCAGGTGGCACCCATTCCTCTCCAGGAAGGTTTTTGGGGAAGAGGTTTGTTCCCCCACATGATACAGATAGTACTAGTTTCCATAGTTGCCAGTAGCAGTGAAAGCCTATTGACGTGGCTCAGATACAGCACCTTCATCATCTGGTCCACATAGTTATTTTTGGTGTAAAGGGTCATCTTGCTCTTTAGAGATGAGCCAGACTTTGGCATTGACTTTGGCATGTGAATAGTTCACTAAAATACAAAGTAAATAATGAAATGTATTGACTACAACAAAATGAATACTGTGAGGGTTCAAAATGTCCTTAGGTGTGAATGAGAGGGTGAGATGTCTGTCTCTGTGTGCCCTGCGACTGTCTGGCACCCTGTTCAGGTTGTCCCCTGCCCACTGTCCAAAGGTAGCTGGGATAGGCTCAGGCACCCTCACGACCCTACTGAGGATAAGCAGTACAGATAATGGATGGATGGATGGATGGATGGATGAATTTAACCAGAAAACATACAATTCAAACAAGACAAATCACCCGATTCAAATGTTGAGTATCTTTTCAGGCTAAGGAAAAACGTACAGTTGGGAGTGACCAGAAGTGGGTAGTAACAAGTAACAATTACTCCGTTACATTTACTCCGTTTCATTTACTTGAATAAGTTGGAGACATTTTGTACATCTGGGAGTATTTCCAAATCACTATACTTTTAACTTTTACTTGAGTAGATTTGTGAAGAAGAAACGGTACTCTTATTCCGCTAAATTTGACAACATCTTTTTTGAGTAAGTACGTTTATTCCTCCTTTGCTTGTGTTTTTCCGTATCCCCTGGGTAAGAGCTGATCAATGCGGCCCAAGCCCGACCCTTTTGAATGGGCAGCGTCACATGCCAGGGAGGTGGTTTTTTTTAATTAAACCGACGAATGTGTGACTGGCCAAGGAGCCTAAAGGTAAAAAGGGAAAAATAACTGCATAGAAATCAAACAGTATTAATGTGATTTTATTTACTTTACTTTACCCTTTCCCTCGCCCAGATAAGGGGCACATTAAAAGCTTTGTTTTTCCAGTCCTCGAAGTGAAATTGATATCAGGAATTTAATTTCCTAATTGCATTTCTAAGACGAATAAGACGTTGCTACAGTTACTCAGTACTTAAGTAGGACTTTCACTGAGTACTTTTTTACTTTTATTCAAATAATTATTTTGGTGACTTTTTACTTCTACTTGAGTCATATTATTCTGAAGAAACCATACTTTTAATCAAATAAAATTTTAGGCTACTCTACCCACCTGTGGGTAGAGGTGGAGAGAGTAGTTGGGATGGCGCGATGGTTGCATACCAGTCAGTTGGCTGCCCGACCCCCTGTACCTCCATTATGTCACTTTACTGCGTCCCGTGTAACTGCCTTTTCAGTCTTTGCAGCACGGGGCAAGGAACACGTTGTTCGTGTCTGGATGATCATTTTGAAGCGATATGATCTGGTTTATTCTCACTGGTTCAGTCTTTCAAGTTTTTCATTTTCAAAGGTTGTCACTGTACCATCGTGATGTAATTGTGTAAAGGGATTTGGCAAATTATTATTCTGTTCATGTCTGTGGATTGGTGACCAATCCCTGAATTGAGAGAAATTTTCTCCTTTTAAATGTAATTTCTTTAGCCACTTTTTGTAGTCCAATACAATCTTCTTAACAGGCAATTGTCATTCTTGTTATGCTTTCCTTTTACCGCATTTTCCACATAGCCCTGCCTCTTTATGTTAGCTGTGGTCTTTGGCGCTTTGGCTGTGCTTGCTGGTGACTTCAAATACAATTCCAGTGCTTTGCATGCTAATTTGAGAAGCTAACACTTTGCACAGCCTTAGTGGATCAATGGAGAGTCTCAGTGTCAGCAGTCGAAAGTAAAGCAAATATTGCAACGGAAGTAGGCTCAAATGCAAAATAGATGGATAAATAAATAAATAAATAAATAAATAAATAAATAAATAAACAAATAAATATTAAATGACGTCCCTATGGGCCCTGCCGTTCCTCTGACCCCCGATGAGGATAGTCAGGTAGATGATGAATGAATAAATAAATAAAGTTTTTATCAGAATTTCATTGAAAATAATTTGAGAATTTGAAGCAGAAAATAATGAAATTATCATTTCCAATTAATGGCTATAATCAGTTAAATAATCAATTTACTGTTGTTCTTGCAGTTTCAAATCAATGAAAGAATACATAAATTGCATTCAATATTTCATAACAGTATGAGTCTTTGGACCCTGCAATTCTGTGGCAATCCTTAAACCCTCTTTACAACAAGCAGTAAGTGCTGAATGAATAAATTAATTTTTATCAGAATTGTATTCAAATTAATGTACTCTGATTTAATGACGAAAAGAAAGATTATATTTCAATTAGAAATTCAAACAGATGACTAGTCTCAAACAGTTAAATATTATTCTCATGTATTCTCAAGTATTATTCTCTCCTATGAATAAAAGATTAATTAAATGTTTATTTATAATTTTAATTTTATCTATATATTCATTATTTTAACTATTTTATCATAGTTTTAAATAAATGGATACAGTAATCCCTCGCTAATAAATGGTACATCTTTTTATGTTGTAGCTGCAAAAGTGTAGAAGTGATATATCAGAAACGGGCAGGAGGAGGAGTACAGGAAATTGATTCAGGACTTTGTCCGATGGAGCGACGCAAACCACCTGCACCTAAACACCACCAAGACCAGAGAGATGGTGGTGGACTTCAGGAGAACCAGAACTCACCCGGTTCCTGTAACCATCAAGGGAGAATGTGTAGAATTTGTCCAGACCTACAAATACCTGGGTGTGCAGCTGGACAACAAACTGGACTGGACTGCCAACACAGAAGCTCTATGTAGGAAAGGGCAAAGTCGACTTTACTTCCTCAGAAGGCTGGCCTCCTTCAACATCTGCAAAAAGCTCCTGAAAATATTCTATGAGACAGTAGTGGCAAGCGCCCTCTTCTATGCGGCAGCGTGTTGGGGAGGCAGCGTCAAGAAGAAGGATGCCTCTCGTCTCAATAAACTGGCTAGGAAAGCGAGCTCTGTTGTGGGCAAAGAGCTGGACAGCCTAACAACAGTAGCTGAGAGACGAGCACTGAAAAAGCTGAGGTCAATCATGGACAATCCATCGCATCCACTACACGGCATTATCTCCAGACAGAAGAGCAGTTTCAGCGACAGACTGCTGTCACTGTCTTGTACTACGGACAGACTGAAGAGATCTTTTCTTCCTCATGCCATGAGGCTCTTTAACTCCACCCGGCAGAGTAAAGGCCCACATTAAACCACACCACCTACATTGGATATTACCGAATCTTACTGCAATATGTATTCTGTGTAGCACTATTTAGTTACTCTATATAACACGCTACAGTAGGCATTTGCACGTCACACTGGGTATTTGTATATTGTATTCTTTTGGCTTTATTATTGTACTGTTCTCAGCTCAGGGATGCTGCTGGAAATGTGAATTTCCCTTAGGGGATGAATAAAGTATCTATCTATCTATCTATCTATCTATCTATCTATCTATCTATCTATCTATCTATCTATCTATCTATCTATCTATCTATCTATCTATCTATCTATCTATCTATGTAAAGTACTTTTAAAAAACGTCATTTTGTTTCAATGTACTGTAAACCATTTCTTCACATACTAAATGTAAAAAAACACTAAAGGTTTCTTCTTCACATATTTCACCTCCAAGGTTCTTATTGGAACGTAACCCTGCAAAAGCAAGGGAGTACTGTACTGCACAAACATTCATGCATTTTAGTTTTTCATTTTTTTTGGTCAGCATGAAATACTAATCATCGTCATCTCTTTTCTTCCTCACATCTTAAAAATGCTGCTCAGCTAGACACTTTTCTGTATTGAGTGTGTGTGAATCACCCCAGTGCATCGAAGCCTTTCAAGCAAGCTTAGTTTAGATGGCTAGGCTGGTCACTAATAGAGATGCATTCGCCATCACCAAATATGAGTGCAACATGTAATAACATCTAAAAACTGCTCAGTGAAAAATTGCTGAAAGGATTGCTGGAGAAAAAACATGCACCTTTTGAAAGCATGACAGCAGATACAAAACAAGTGGGAACAACAGCAGGAAAATCTCAGTATTTAATGATCCCGAGTCCTTTCCAAGAAACAACAAGAGTCCAGTAGATTTTAACTGCCTTGCCCAGTACAAAATAAAAGTCAGGCATAAAAGTGAGGTCTTCAGAACAGTTTTAAGCTAAACTACCAAGGCAAGCCCTAAGCATCCTTTGGAAACTGTCAGTGCTCTTGAGAGCTCCGCTTGTGATACTAGTGCTGACAGAGGCCATCAACCCAGAGCGACGTCTCATTGCAGCTATTAGTTTTAAAACACTGAAAGGTGGGGACAAAAAGATTTGAGGGTTTGTGAGGCCTTACACGCTTTTCTGTATGTCTTGAATTTCTAAAGGTATCTTTTGTGTTTAACAAAAAAGTTTTTCATTCCCAATACTAGTGAACTTCACATTCAAGATCAATTCACGAGAGTGTGGAAAATACACGGTGTTCCAAGTTTCTTAGGCACATTTAGACATAAAATATCTCAGAAACAATCAAGGATATAAAAGCACATGTGGTGAATACTGAAAGCACAATTGTTCATGGAACGTTCAAAGATGTTCAATATGAGCACCGTTTCTTAAACAACACACATCGAACCGATAGCCAAATTCTTGCAAAATAAATCCCAGCATTGCGTTCTAGTTGCAAAAGCTTCTGTTATTTTTGCCTTCAGCCCATCCACGTCTTTTGGTATAGATGTCACATGGACCAATATTTTCATAAATCGCCACAAAAACAAATCAAATGGTATGATATCTGGGTGGCCAGGAAATGAGATCGAGATCATTCTGCCCGGACCATCCAATCCATCTGTATGGCAGTGTTTTGTTCAGAAACTGTATAACCCTGAGGCACCAAGGTGGCGGCGCCCATCCTTTTGGAAAATGGGGTCAACAGACTCTTTCTTACTAAATGCAATCATTAGCCAGTTTTTCAGCATGTTGAGGTATGTCTCACAATTGACTGTTGCTCTTTCAAAGAAGAATAAAAAAATAAAAAATCCAATGCTCGGACACCTGCGACTGGCTGGCAACCAGTTCAGGGTGTCCCCTGCCCACTGCCTGAAGATGGCTAGGATGGGCTCCAGCACCCCTGTGACCTCAGTGAAGATAAGCATTGCAGATAATGGATGGATACTGGGACCCGTTTGGGAAGAATTTGACATTCGGCTTGTTGTGTTTCGTGGGACCCAGTGTGTTTACATTAAACATCTTTGAACAAATGAAGTTACAAGTTTTCTGAATTTAACATACGTGGTTTATATCTTTAATACCTTTGGAGATTATTATAATCGGCAAAATAATTTTACAACAGGGCAACATCCATCCATCCATCCATTATCTGCATCGCTTATCGTCAGAAGGGTCGCGGGGTTGCTGGAACCCATCTCAGCTGTCTTCGGGCAGTGGGTAGGGGACACCCTGAACTGGTTGCCAGCCAATCGCAGGGCACACAGGGACAGACAATTTGCGCGCTCATTCACACCAAGGGACAATTTGGACCGGCCAATTTACCTGACATACATGTTTTTGGAATGTGGGAGGAAACCGGAGTGCCCGGAGGAAACCCACGCAAGCATGGGGAGGATATGCAATCTTCACACAGGAGGTTTGATCTCATGACCTCAGAACTGTGCCGCACACTCGCTAACCCCTGCCCCACCGTGCTGCCCTGGGCAGCATGATTTTTTAAAATGTACTTTCTGATCTTTTAACATCCAATACTTTGTTGAACAGCAATATTTTAAATACAATAGGATGCAATAGATATTGAAAACAATGTAGTGAACATTGTAACAAAATTAGACATGCACTCTGCATTAAACAAGATGAACACATAATAAAGACTTAAACAAGAAAACAAGATAAAAGACTGTCAGGATAAATGTGCACAACTATTTACAAGTTAGTGCTTGTAGACTGGCCCAAGTTGTAATAATTGTGCAATGAAAAATAGTGCATCACAACAATAGTGCAATGAAAATAAGTGCACTAACACTTGGCAACAAAACTTCTCAAAAAAATAATGACAGATAAATATAAATACCAAAATTTCTTTACAATACCCGTTCATCTGTAAATAAGAAAGACATATATTTTATTTAGTCTTTGTCATGGTCGCCTTGGCGACCGGTCTGCCCCGCCCCCTGGGCACCAGCTGAAGCAGTTCAACTAATCGTGTGTCTGCTATTTAAGGCTGGATTGTGAGCTTTGCGGGTGCTGGCTCATTATATACACCTTGTCCGTTCTGTTATGCCTTGTCCTGTTTTGTTGAGTTGGAAGAAGCCTGTGTTTGCACGTTTTGTTAAAACCTGTTTGTTCTGTCTTGTCCCTGAGTTATGGACAACTTTTATTTTTGGTAAATAAAAGTTTTGGATCGTCACGCAATTGAGTTCTCCCTTCCTGCCTCCTGTCTCCGTTCTGGTCCGGTCACCCCTTCAAATCCGTGACAAAATGAGCCAGCCAACATTTGAACTCAGCGAACGATCCCAGCACGATTTGGGGAAAGCTGGAGGACGCCGTTTGGCAAGCACCCATTGAGGTATCCTTCCCTGCCCGTTCGAACCACGGCCCCGCCCGTCGTGGCCTATGCTGTGCCTTGAATGGGGTCCCGGGAGGATTTGACGCCTGCCATTCCGACTCCCCGTCCTGCCATTCCGACTCCCCGTCCTGCCATTCCGACTCCCTGTCCTGCCATTCCGACTCCCCGTCCTGCCAGTCCGACTCCGCCGCCTGCCAGTCCGACTCCGCCGCCTGCCAGTCCGACTCCGACTCCGACTCCGCCGCCTGCCAGTCCGACTCCGACTCCGCCGCCTGCCAGTCCGACTCCGACTCCGCCGCCTGCCAGTCCGACTCCGACTCCGCCGCCTGCCAGTCTGACTCCGACTCCGCCGCCTGCCAGTCCGACTCCGACTCTGCTGCCTGCCAGTCCGACTCCGACTCTGGTGCCTGCCAGTCCGACTCCGACTCTGCTGCCTGCCAGTCCGACTCCGACTCCGCCGCCTGCCAGTCCGACTCCGACTCCGCCGCCTGCCTGCCAGTCCGACTCCGCCTGTCCTGTTTTCGCCTGTCCTGTTCGACTCTCCGGCCTGCCTGTCCTGTTCGACTCTTCGGCCTGCCTGTCCTGTTCGACTCTCCGGCCTGCCTGTCCCGTTGTGTCCCGTTCGACTCTCCGGCCTGCCTGCCTGTTCGACTCTCCGGCCTGCCTGCAGTCTGCCTGTACTGATTTTGTCCAGTCTTGCCTGTTCTGATTCTGCCTGTCCTGTCTTGCCTGTTCTGATTCCGCCTGTCCTGTCTTGCCTGTTCTGATTCTGCCTGTCCTGTCTTGCCTGTTCTGATTCCGCCTGTCCTGTCTTGCCTGTTCTGATTCCGCCTGTCCTGTCTTGCCTGTTCTGATTCCGCCTGTCCTGTCTTGCCTGTTCTGATTCCGCCTGTCCTGTCTTGCCTGTTCTGATTCTGCCTGTCCTGTCTTGACTGTTCTGATTCTGCCTGTCCTGTCTGAATCGCCTGTTCTGAATCTGCCTGTCCTGTCTTGCCTGTTCTGAATCTGCCTGTCCTGTCTGAATCGCCTGTTCTGAATCTGCCTGTCCTGTCTTGCCTGTTCTGAATCTGCCTGTCCGACTCCCTTGTTTACCTGTCCTGTTCTCGCCAGTTCTGCCTGTCTGTTTTCGCCTGTCCAGTTTGCCCGCCGGACCCCCCCTGCCGAGCGCCGATTCTGATCAGCCCGACGCAGATAGCGCCTGCCTCTCCCCGTTCCTGCGTGTTCGGAGGAGGGAGCGGGGTTGCCCCAATCGTGAGCGTCGAACCATTCCGGGGCGCGAGGTAGTAATTTTTTTCTTTTTGGGACCTCGGGAGCTGTCCCTTAAAAGGGGGGCTCTGTCATGGTCGCCTTGGCGACCGGTCTGCCCCGCCCCCTGGGCACCAGCTGAAGCAGTTCAACTAATTGCGTGTCTGCTATTTAAGGCTGGATTGTGGGCTTTGCGGGTGCTGGCTCATTATATACACCTTGTCCGTTCTGTTATGCCTTGTCCTGTTTTGTTGAGTTGGAAGAAGCCTGTGTTTGCACGTTTTGTTAAAACCTGTTTGTTCTGTCTTGTCCCTGAGTTATGGACAACTTTTATTTTTGGTAAATAAAAGTTTTGGATCGTCACGCAATTGAGTTCTCCCTTCCTGCCTCCTGTCTCCATTCTGGTCCGGTCACCCCTTCAATTCCGTGACAGTCATGGGTGGTGATAATCCTAGGGAAGAAACTGAGCCTCTTAGTCCTCGTTTTAGAGGAACTTTTTTGTATTTTTTTCATTATTGTTTTACATTCATAAAATGTTCATAATTTATAAACATTAATATTTACAATGTTATTCCTCGATAATTGCATAAATATAGATAATTACAGAAAATAGATATACTTTTTACCCATGATATTCTTACAATGCTGCAATCTTCTGAAAAATAATATAGCAGCCTACAAATGATCCTCTTGTGGTTCCTTCCTTATCCTTCGTCAAACTGTAATCATTGTGAATTCCCCTGCTGTAAGATCAATAGCTCCAGTATTTGAGACAAAAACAACGGCAATTAAAAAAAAAAACAGACACACATTCAAGTGTCTCCTCTAGCCTTGATAAATAACTTAATAAAGAACAAGCCACTTTTTATTTTCAAATGCCCCCAGAAAGAATGATAGTTGTGCCGGATCAAAGAATTCTGAGCAGACACAAGGCCTGTGTGAGCATCTCGTTCACATGAAATAGCAATCGAAAAGACTTGCTTATCTAATATTATTTACTGAACTCTCCCGAGAGGACTTTCTCAAGGAGTATATTTTAGTATGTTGTACAATCGTCTAGGAAACAGGTGTGATATTTGAGGCCACTGATGTTGCATGAGAAAGATTGCATGATTTATCCTTAAAGTAAAAAAGTATTACATGTTTTTAGTGTGATAGGGTTGAGGTCCGACCTCCAAAGTCTTTCCACTCCAGACGTAATTAAATAAAGGAATGGCCTTTATTGTCATTATACAACAGTACAACAAACTTGGAAGGCTTCTCCCCTTATTGCTAAGCAAGAAAAATAAATATGAAACAAATGTATAAACTAACTCAATGCCGTAAGGTATAAATATTTTTTCAGAAGCATTGTCCCTTGGTGTTAAAACGTCAAAAAAAGGTTTTTTCCAGCTGGTACATAATGCTGTACCGAAGCTTTTAACTAAGACAAAGAAAGTTTGATCATATCACCCCAGATTTTAGCTAACCTGCATTGGCTCCCTGTAAGCTTTAGATGTGATTTTTTAGGTTCTTTTGGTATTATACAAAATCATGTATAGACTTGCTCTCTCATGTTTCAGAAATTAATTTCCCCCTATTTTCTGGTCCGGAGCCTTCGCTCTGAAAATGCTGGTCTACTCGTGATCCCAAGAGCCAAGGAGAGATCCATAGGTTCGAGAGCGTTCTCAATTCGGGCCCCGCTGCTGTGGAATGCTCTGCCCTCAGTGGAACTGTTTGAATCTAGGCTTGAAAAAGACTTCTATTCTATCGCTTATGTATGACCTATATTTCATGTAGACAATATCTGTTTATTGTTTGTTAATGCAACATCCATTGCAGCCTGGTCATCCTGGAAGGGGGATTACCTCATGTGCGGTCCCTTCTCAAGGTTTCTTCATTTTCATCATGATGGGGTTTTAAAGTTTTTCCTTGCCTTCATGTAGCTTTTAAATCAGGGGATAGTGTAATAATAGTCTGTAATTTGCAATAATCTGTGGTCCGTGCAGCCCTTTGAGTCTCCTTGTTATTAAGGGATATACAAATAAACATGACTTGACTTAACAGCTCATCTGTATATATCAAGGGCTTTTAGTATAATAAATCAACATTAGATGGCAGGAATGGCTTTGATTATATCTTTAAATTTTATTGCACTAGTTTTCATTGCACTAGAGTTACGATGCACTTAGATCTTAGGCCAATCTCCAAGCACTGCCTTGAACATTTTTGGGGTATTTAGCCTGACAATATTTTGACCTTATTTGAGTCTTTAATACGTGTTTATCCTTGAGTTTCATGTCTAATTTTGTTTTGAACATTGTTCACTATGTTTTTACCATAAAGATAATTCTAAATCTATAATTCAGACTAAATCTGTTCCGGTGATTAGTCATGACTAAATCAAAGTATTACGTTGCATGAAACTATTTTTTCATTACACCGTTGTCTTTAAATAGACCATTTAATCAAATTGGTTCTGAAACTCACACAATTAATCTAAATGCTGAATATGTGGCCCTTTCCTCATATTTTATTGTAATTATTGTTCTAACCGTATGATATTATTTCTTTCTTTTTCCGACCACACAGCCGTACACACATGGCCGACGATTAAATTGATGTACTAGTTGTACTTTCTCATGACAGCATTTCTAATAAATCTGGAGTCCGATCCTCTGACCGGGATCAATGGGGCCATTAAGATGCAGGGAATAGTATGACTGGGATCAGAATTCAGATTTTTGGATCATCTTGGATGAATCGTTTACATGACCAGTGACAAACCAACATCCCGTTTCCATATCGTCTGTGAGCAATTCCTTAATGTGCTACAGCTATGAAGGGTAATAGTGACATAAAACAGAATAGCTTTCATACAGTATAACAATATAGCCAAATTCAACCAAATTCTTTCCTCTTACAATCAAATCGAGCACACTGTGGTGGACATCCATAAAAGGATTATCCTGACAGATTATCCTACTGCGATTCAAGTGTTTTCCCCGCTCTAATCCGCTGATGGTGACGCGAAGTGGAAAGCAGCTTTGTAAGGAGACACTTGAAGCTTGTATGGTTGCTCGGAAGCCACTGGCTGCCTAGAGAGTTTAATAAATAAAAATGACAAGATAAAGGGTTTTTCAACTTCCTAGCAAATGTGTGGCGTGATGTTCAGTCTAACTGTGTTTAACGGTAGAGTTTGCTTTATTATTTTTTTTTTTTGTGAACTTTAAAGGTGTGATTAAAGGTGTATTTGTGCCCAGCCAATCGTAGTAGTATCTTTCTTTGACATTCAAAATAAGACAGTCTGGATCAAATTCTGTGCTTGACATTGTCAATGCATGTCGATTTTCTGGGTTTCGAAAGAGTGTCCCCACACCTAGGATATAAAGCAGTGCTATTTGTGTATTACTATAGTGATTATTTAGAGTGATTTGGTTCTTGTTTCAGTCTGATACCACATACCAAAATGAACATTCCTGACTGATTGGTTCAAAGTTTTGTGCCCGTTTTTGTTACAATCCTGCACTCGGGTTCCATTTCTCTGTAGCTTAGCTCTCTCAATTTTCCTCCTCACAGCTGTGGTCACTTGCCTTAGTTTCCCTCCTATCACAACTCTCCCTCGTCACTATTTAACACTATGTCTCCTTTGCTCTGTTAGTTCGTTGTCTCCCATGTCACGTCCCAAGCAGTCTTGTCTCACTTTGCTTCCTCACCATCCCGAGTGGGTTTTTGACAATATAAAGATTTTTTCCCCCGTATTTTTTCTTATTGCAAGCAAAATAGAATTCAAGGATTATTGTTTTTTTTCCTCCACCAAGAAAAGTAAAGTAGGAAAATGTAGTCAAACTAGTAAACTAATTATCCTAGTGGCATATATGTGCGTGTTTTAAATCTCTCAATTTATTTTAGAAATGTATTCTAGGAAAATGTGTTTTATTAGCATAATCCTATGCCATCTGCCATATTTAATATTTTTGCTTTTTTTATGATTTCTTACCCAAGATATATAAGATACAAACAAAGTGAAATAAAAAAAAAAAAGTTAAAATGTTTTTCTTCTCTTTGTATGTTCAGGTAATATGTGATTTCAATCAAACCTCATAGAGGTCATAGTGGAATATGGAAGAAAACAAGAAGTGAAATTTAACTTTGTAAATGAGAAAACTAATCTCATCTAACTTTATTGGTAATGCTACAACTACAACATAAATATAGAAATACGTTCTGCACACCAACCAAACAAGGCAAAAAACAAGGAATAAACATCAGTTTAATAAGAGCAGAACAATAACAAAAAAGGAAAAGCCGATTCAATTTAAAAAAAAAAGTGAAATTAATAACACCAATCAAATGATAAAAAAAAGCTTTAACTGGATTGAAACAATAGCAAGATTAAATTCGTTTTTGTTTTGTTTTTTGTTTTTTGTTTTGCAATAATTCAACAATTGAGCAATTCAATTTGCCTGCCTGTTAGTCACTGTGGGCATTAAATTGAAAACTATCCTAACTCTGACCTCATCCAAGCACTCAAGTAGCACCTTTGACTGTTTCAGTCTAAAAAATATCAAATTGCAATGAAAAAGGCTGTGACTGTACATGACAGTGAAAAAAAAAAAGATAAATAAAAAATAAGGAGCGTGACTTGGAGTACTCCACAAGCAAGTAATGTTGGAGAGAAATGGTGTAAAAGTGCACAATTGTTCAGCTTCAACCCAAATCTGTCATCTTCACAACCTATATCAGGCAAACATAAATTCCCTGCAATTTCCATCAAATGTTTACAAGTTGCACACATTACTTTGTGGACTTGCACACATCTGCTGTATGTCCAAGCCCCTGCGAAGGCAGAACATTTCATTGGACACTTTGATTCATGTAAGTGTGAGTGTGATCCAAGTGTGTCAACCTGTTTAAATCGATTTCTCTAGAAAAAACATGTTCCATGATTTACACTCAGCCTTAGATTTTAGTGTGTCAGGCCTTTTTAGGGGTTTTACAAAATTTCCCAGGTGTGGCATGGCAGATTTGATAGAAATCCCAAATGTTCAAAAACTAGCACATTGGGGAAAAATGTATGAAGAAGAGAATACAGCCATATGAGCGCACTTAGCACACTTTAACAATATTTTTAGGAGGTCATTCCGGGTCTTTCAAACACACTTAATTTGCATTTGTGCACAGAACGCCCCCCATCCCCCCATTTGATGAACGTGTAAAATTTGATAGATATTTGTACAACCAGTGCAGTGAAGATAAAGTATGCTTTTTTTTGAACCACGTGAAGCATCAAAGTGGCGAAAGATCTGATTCCCACTTTTACGGTAAATTAAACAACCACCGTGTTACTTTTTAATGCAGACAAGTAGAAGAATAGTCACTTTGTACTTGAAAGATAAATAATAGTGTTTTTAGCCAAAGTGTAACAAGTTACATTAGTAAAATCCCCGTGGCTATTGTGGCCATTCCTTAAGGCCATTTAGCTCACAAATGCATCAAATTGATTGCAACAAGACTGTTCGGGTTGTCTTAGAGGAAGTTTCGCTGCACATTTGGTTTATCTCATCTGAACGTTCACATGGTGGGTTAGGAAAATAATGGCTTCAGTTTACAAGTAAAAAAAAAGCAAACGATTTATATTAAATCAATCCAGTTTGACACCAAAACTAATTGATCATGACATTTCAAGCGCAACGCAAACCCAGCCGACTTGTTTTAAAATTCCTTAAGATGTTTTGAAAAACAAAATCAAGCCATGCAGACATTTTAGTACACTCAGATGTCCTCAGTTAATACAATAAATTGCCTTTTTGGCATTACACGACTGTAAACAAAGCATTCTGGTTATCATTTAGCTTATAGAATATGAATTAGAGAGAAAAATAAACATGGGGGTGTTTATCTTGCTTGTACCCGTCCACTAAAATTATATATATGATCACCAATCATGGTACAGTAAGTCTGCTCTTTGAGGCAAAAGTGTTATTGTTATTGCAAGAAACTGTGAAAGTATATACCTTGTGACTTATATTTTGTTGCTGCTAATGTTATTTCACTTCTTTTGATTTTGATTTTGATCACCTCTTCACCACGACAGACCTGTACCGGTCTGTCGTGGTGAAGAGGGAGCTGAGCCGAAAGACAAAGCTCTCGATCTACCGGTCCATCTACGTTCCTACCCTCACCTATGGTCATGAACTTTGGGTCATGACCGAAAGAACTCGATCCCGGATACAAGCGGCCGAAATGAGTTTCCTCCGCAGGGTGGCTGGGTTCTCCCTTAGAGATAGGGTGAGAAGCTCAGTCATCCGGGAGGGACTCGGAGTAGAGCCACTGCTCCTCCGCGTTGAGAGGAGCCAGTTGAGGTGGCTCGGGCATCTAATAAGGATGCCTCCTGGACGCCTCCCTCGGGAGGTGTTCCGGGCATGTCCCACCGGCAGGAGGCCCCGGGGGCGGCCCAGGACACGTTGGAGAGACTATGTCTCTCGGCTGGCTTGGGAACGCCTCGGGGTCCCGTCGGATGAGCTGGAGGAAGTGGCTGGGGATAGGGACGTCTGGGCTTCCCTTTTAACGCTGCTGCCCCCGCGACCCGACCTCGGATAAGCGGAAGACAATGGATGGATGGATGGATGATTGCTCTATTGTTAAGATGAACCTTTTTCATTCAAAAATATTTACCATTCTTTAAACTTTAGCCAGTCTCTAAGCACTACGTTGTAAGTATTATACATATACAAGTATTATACATATACACCTTTTATACATAATCTTTTACGTCTTTTTTACAAGTTTTAGAAAAGTTTAAGTTTGACCATATCACTCCTATATAAGCTAACTTGCACTGGCTTCTAGTCTGCTTGAGGTGTGACTTTAAGGTTCTCTTACTAGCATCCAAATGTTTGCATGGACTTGCCCACTTCTTATCTCTCTGATTTTTTTACCCCCTATGTTCCTGCACGGAGTCTCCGCTCGTAAAATGACTGTCCACTTGTGACTCCAAGAGCCAAGAAGAAGTCTCCAGGCTCGAGAGCGTTCTCTATCCGGGCCCCAGTGCTGTGGAGTGCTCTGCCTCTGGAGATATGATCTAGACTTAAGACCCACTTCTATTCAATAGCTTAGGATTGATGCCCACATCAAACTTTTCTTTTCCTCTCTTTTTCTGACTGTCCAGCTGGTGGTGATACAAGAGAGAAGGACGATTCCAGATGAGTCAGCGGACCAGCGTCTGGAACTGAAGCATGTCAACGCCTGCAATGACCAGCTTGGAGAGATGGGAAGCTGTGTCGTTGCTGTCATGGACTTTTTTGACACTTTTCAAGCTCGAGGTTTCGTTGCTGTCGAGGACTTTGTCTGACTATTTTACAGGGTTGAGGCGTCTTTGCTCTCATGCACTTTCTGGATAAATTTCAATATATTACCTAAAGTTTATTTATTTATTTTTTTTTTTATGTTAACTTTGTTTTGTGTACTGTTACCCAATGCTAAATATAATGCAACCTGGTCATCCTGAAGGGGATTACCATTGGTGAGGCCCCTTTTCAAGGTTTCTTATTTTCCTCGTGCTGAGGTTTTGAGTTTTTTTCTTGCCCACATATAGGTTTAAGATCAGAGAATGTGTAATTGTAACCATTGAGACATCTTGTGATTAAGGGCTATACAAATAAATTGGACTTGACTTTGCTACCCTGGAGTGCCATGTCTGATCTTGTTGCATACAATGTTTTACAACATTGATATCAATGTCAATAAAGACAATGCAAATCAATTCAAAACTCCACTAGAAGTTAAATGGCTGCTCCCTGAGATGAATAAAAACAGGTATAATATGCCACCTGACCATTATAATGTCAAACCTAAAATGAGTGTTACATTTGAAGCAATCATTCTGGTTGTTCGTGACAAATGGCCCAGTTTTTTATGGATTGTTCGATTAAACAAAAAAAGATTTATTTTCAAGGTTGCCTAAACAAATGCATTTTTTAATTTTTCTATTTTCAGTCTTATGAAAAGGTTTAGGAAACCCCTAACCATTTTCAAAATGTTCCTTGATAAATCATTGGTTGTTTCGGATCAGCAATTTAAGTTAACTGTACATATCATATAGCAAACAAAACCAGTTATATTTTGAAGTGAAATGGCGTTTATTGGATATACAGTAAGTGTACAATGATTACTTAAACAGAAGAAGGCAGGCGCACCTCAACAGAAAAATTGCATCAATAAGTCTCTTCAGTATTTTAAGTGACCAAATTGGGTGCCGAGGTGCTTAACTTGTTTGGGTGATTGGTATTTGGGTTGGTCCTGTTTTTTTTTTTTTAATTTTCTTTGTTTTTGTATGTATCTTTTGCTGTCGGTCACCCTTCTCGCGGGATATGAGCAGGGTAGATAGATAGATAGATAGATAGATAGATAGATAGATAGATAGATAGATAGATAGATAGATAGATAGATAGATAGATAGATAGATAGATAGATAGATAGATAGATAGATAGATAGATAGATAGATAGATAGATAGATAGATAGATAGATAGATAGATACGAAGGACGGACGGCTGGACGGACGGACGGACGGACAGACAGACAGACAGCTAAAGCACATTTGGACACGCCAGTTTTTTGGGGGAATAGAGTACTGAAGAGTACATTCATACACCTGTTTTTTAAAAGTAATCATCGCACACTTTATGTAAATCCTATAAACTCATTTCTAAAAAATATTGTAATTGTGTTTGTCTGCTCTATAAAGAACAGAAATCACTGAATCACTGAACAACAATTTATTTATAATGAAAAATCTTAAAAATGATCAAACTTTTTCATGTGACTGCATTTATTTTGCTGGTAAGTGCAATGATGGTTTGTGTGGCACTGACTTCAATTTTATTGCTCATAACAACTGCAGTTTTGGGATGGTTATTTTGTACAATATGTAACAATTTTTAGCAACCCAATTTCTGGGTTGTTATTCAAAACCAAGGTCGTTTTGAAATTTAAACAATGTCAACCAGTTTTGGTGTTTTTCAAACCCAAAAAAACGAATTATTTAGGGGATCATTTCGTACAAAGGGCCTACTTTTTTTTAATAAAATTTTTCCAAACAATTTGACGTGTATTTTTTCCCAAGTTTAAAAAAAGTAAAAAACTGTTACCCCTTATTTGTGAAAAACTACCGGGAAAAGGGAAGATGTGAACTGGTGCACTTTTTACCCAATTTGAGTTGATTTTGAGCAATTTCTTTTAGTATGTCCTCACCGGCCCAACAGTAAAGAAAAACAGTCTCACTTCTTGCTACTACCGGATTTATGTTAGAAATTCGACTACATGTCTTGTCCACGTTGAAAA
This sequence comes from Urocampus carinirostris, assembly GCF_059441175.1. Lineage (NCBI taxonomy): Eukaryota > Metazoa > Chordata > Actinopteri > Syngnathiformes > Syngnathidae > Urocampus > Urocampus carinirostris. The sequence continues at coordinate 8,027,979 of NC_142357.1, forward strand.
GGCGTTGACTTGTCCTCATTTCAACTCCTACAATGCAGCAGGAATCATTTAAAGTAGAGACAAAGGGGACTTGCTTTCACGCTCACGGAAGCACCACTCAGTTCATGACAACCGGTTTTGCTTAACTGGAAATTTTACCACGTAAATCACAATCAACAGCTTTTCTTTTGTTTTTTTTAAACTTCTATTAAACATACATTTGGTTTCCGAGTTTTCCAGGCGATCGGGCAGTGGCATCTCCTGATTTTTTTTTTACAGATGTGGCCGATTAAAATCTTGGGGTGTTCATTTGTATAGCCCTTAATCACAAAGAGTCTCATACCTGTCAACCTGTACATTTTTGCCGTACAAATTACGTTTATTATGCATTTTAAGACGTGTACGACGTACAAGAAAATCTGTACTGAAAAACACAAATTTGTCAATTATGGGTACCATCTGGTATACACCGACTATGAGGAAAAGCGAGTAGTTTGATGCTACTGTGCGCATGCGTCTGTTGCCTCAAATTTCAAGTGGTAGTTATGTAGTGCAAGGAAGTGTGTCTCTTTTTAGAGAACCGGCATTTTCGGCTCAACTCATTAAAGAGAGCCGGCTCTCAAACGACTCACTTGCTTTGATGCATTATATTACGAATTATTATTGTTGTATAAAGAAGTTAAGAAAAAAAAGGAAGTATAAAAGGAGAAAATGAAAAGAGACATGTTTGTGGTTATCCATTTATTCAGTATATTACCAACAATAATTTAATGCAATTAATTAATAATTTGAATAAGAAATGTATTGTTCTACTTAATTATACTTGCATGTATTTTTTCCTTCTACAGTGAACGTACTTCATTTTTGAACTTTTTTATAATAAACCTTATTCATGTCTAGCAACTCAGTATCTCACAACAAAATGTTAATTAACAATATATATGATATAACGAAACACATGTACAATATAACATGTTAAATTACGTAAATAAACACGTTTGAAAAAAATATGGTGTAAGATTATTTTGTATTTTGTCAGGGAAAATACAACATTTTGTAAGGGCATGGAACCATGGAGGTTGACAGGTATAGAGTCTCAAAGGGCTGCACGGACCACAGATTATTGCAAACCACAGACAATTATTAGACCATTCCCTGATCTAAAATCTACATGAGGGCAAGGAAAAACTCCAAAACCTCAATATGAAGAAAATGAAGAAACCTTGAGAAGGGACCGCACATGAGGTAATCCATCTTCCAAAGTGACCAGGCTGAAATGAATGTTGCAATAACAAATAATAAACAGATATTATCAACATAAAATAAAGGTTATTCATATGCGATAGAATAGAAGTGTGTTTTAAACACAGCACCGGGGCCCGATTGGCTGGCAACCAGTTCAGGGTGTCCTCTGCCCACTGCCCGGAGATGGCTGGGATGGGCTCCAGCCCCCCTGCGACCCTAACGAGGATAAGCGGTACGGCTGATGAGATGAGATGAGACCGGGGCCCGAATGGAGAACGCTCTCGAACCTGCGGATCTCTTCTTGGCTCCTGGGATCACTGGTAGACCAGCATTTTTAGAGTGAACGCTCCGGACCGGCACATAGGGGAAAATTAAATCAGAAATAAAGCAAGACCATGCATGATTTTGTATACTACCAACAGAACCTTAAAATCACATCTTAAGCTAACAGGGAGCCAATGCAGGTTAGCTAAAATCGGGGTTATGTAATCAGACTTTCTTGTCTTTGTAAAAGCCTCGCTGCAGCATTTTGTGCCAGCTGAAGGCTTTCGATTTTGGACTTCGGGAGACCGGATAGTAGTGCATTACAGTAATCAAGACAGGAGGTAGCAAACGCATGAATTATAATCACCGCATCCGACTGAGACAGCATAGGGCAAATTTTAGCAATGTTGCAAGGATGGAAACTAACGGTTCGAGAAATATTCTTAACGTCTGTTAGAAAGGACAGCCATAATTTCAGGTTAGTGAAGTGAAAAGTTCAGAGAAAACGTGTATTGTGTAATATTTTCTGTGAAGGTGAGGAGCAACGGGTTGCCGAACTGTGAATTTGCGATGAAATGCGTAACTGATGCTACAACAGTCTAACAATACCCTGGCAAGCGGGGTGGCCAACAAATTTATACCACCCCTGGCCACCCCCTGGTGGCGCCACTGCAATCAGGTAACCAAAGGTTAGGAAACAAGCACACAAATTGCATCAGTTCAACCAAGTTTAAACCTCATGCAAGAAAAAAATAAATCCAAGGCCTGCCCCTATGTCAGGAGTCTGTGTGTGTGTGTGTGTGTGTGTGTGTGTGTGTGTGTGCGTGTGTGTGTGTGTGTGTGTGTGTGTGTGTGTGTGTGTGTGTGTGTGTGTGTGTGTGTGTGTGTGTGTGTGTGTGTGTGTGTGTGTGTGTGTGTGTGTGTGTGTGTGTGTGTGTGTGTGTAAATTACAAGCTGTAATTTATCACAGAAATGCATTTATTGACTTGTTCATAAAACGTCTTACTTTTGAGTTTAAACTACGAGAATGTGAGTTTCAGACGGTTATTGTTACATGGCTGACTTTCTTTTAGAGGTCACCATAATCTGTATGTTTTGTCTCTTTTATTGGAATGGGTTCAATATTTTTCTCATATGTTATTGTTCAAGGCTTGTATTCGGAGTTGAGGTGAAGGCTCCAACATATAAATAAAAATGATGGATGGCAGGAGCATTCCTGGATTGTCCAAAGCTGAAATTGTTATGGGAGTCTTTTTATGATGGGTCTAAATCTTGCTTTTCCATCAAGGCAAACTGGCCCTTTTCAGCCTGTTTTTGTGTGTGCCGTTTTATTCTTGATGGGATGTGTCTTTTAGTGGCTTTTATGAACAGGGCTTTTGTGTTTAAGAGCATGGCGGTTTACTACGTATTTAAAGTCATAAGCTGTCAACAAGCAGGTGCAGCTTTCACCTCTTTGACTACGGCTTTTGTGCACATCCGTCTTCATTCAATGATGTCTTTTAGGTATCATCTGTAATATGTGAAAATTTTAGGTTAAGCCCTGTCCAGATTTGCTAATAACTGTAAAATATCTGCACTTTAATTAGGCCTGGGGGCTAAAACCATAACAATAGGTTACCGACATACATTATTTGCCACGATAAATAATAAGAATGCTCGATAAAAGTCGATAACTGACCACCGAAGAAAATGGGGGGCTAATGCAATGAAAACGGTAGTTCCAGACTAAAATTCAGGAGACGAAGAAGAAGACGAAGACCAAACAATCATTTTGCAGGAACAGCGGAAGAGCTACAGTGGCACACACAGTGAAAGCAAAGGGCTTCAACACGGCGTGTTGAACACGGTCAAATTGAGCGATACACTCAAAACATGCTGAAAGAGTCGTAGACAGGAGAGGCCCTTTTTCTTCACTTGTTTGGAGGTATTATAGCTACTTGGAGACTATGCTTGCGTGGGTCTCCTCCGAGCACTACGGTTTTCTCCCACATTCTAAAAACATGCTTGTCAGGTTAATTGGCGGGTCCAAATTGTCCCTCGGTGTGAATGAGTGAGTGAGTTGTCTGTCTTTGTGTGCCCTGCGACTGGCTGGCAACCAGTTCAGGGTGTCCCATGCCCACTGCCCAAAGATGCCTGGGAAGGGCTCCAGCACCCCCCGTGGCCCTACTGAGGATAAGCGGTGCAGATAATGGATGAACGTTACTTTCAGTTCTTTGAGTTCTGATATTAATTACTTAATCGCCCCGGTTCATACTAGACGATCTGGGGAGATTCCCTTCTACAGAAAAAATCCCTTATTGCCAAGAACCAGCAAACATGGAGTTAAATTTGAAGCCGTCACCTTACTTGTATTTGTGTAGGGATTTGGTCGCGTGCTACAGATGGTCGCAACGCGTGGCCCACATGCTGAACTCAAGGTCGCAGTGCAGGCCAATGTGCGATGACTCAGGCAGGTAAAAAAAAAAAAGTGTGGCTATCGCTCAGACAATTCTTTTTATATGGCCCAGTGATGTTCGACCAGATCATGCCTCATTGGGTGTGGTTTCAGATACCTGATATCACCAGTGTCAGGTGACGGTGTTTGAAATTGCTAATCTTGTTTGAAAGCCAAAGAAGTGGGTACTTTCCATTCTGTTCTGTACTTGAGAATGTCCCTCCAATCGACATAATTATGTATGGTGAGAACCTTATTTTATCAATACATAGCCTTGGATGATTGAAATACATTCAAAACTTCATGTTATTAGATTTCATTATGATACATGGCGAATTGGTACGTCCGGGAACTGTCCAAAAGGGGACATAGTCGTTCCATCCATTTCAACGTTTTTTGAACCGGGCAACTGTAACGGTTCAGTTTTTGTTTGTGAAAAAGAAAGAAAAAATATCATGGGAAAAAGCGGAATGTGGTAAATATTTTTGTGCTGGGCTTATTTGCTCTTCACCAGCAAACTTAATTTATTTCACTCATTAGACCAAATAGGGATGACATTTGTAAAAAAAATGTGATTTCCATCCATAATCTGTCATGCCCGATTGTGGATGACAAGAACAAAAAACTCAAGGTGATACACACTAAATCAAAACCAAATCAAACTTTCCATATAGAAGAATGCTAAGTGATGTGCAGTCAGATGATCCTAAGTAAGATATAAAAACCACACACACGGCAAACACAGAGAAACCTTGCAAAGAAAATCAACTAAGGGGAGCTAATCCTTAACTAATAGATCCAACAGCGCTGTTTTCAGCCTATCAGAGCGCAAGGCAGACGACAGCCTTGCCCGTTTTTCCATCACACATAATGCATGGCATGTTGGCATCACCTCCTCAACGTGCATAGGATCGATGGGAGCCGAAACAGTGTTGTTTGTTCTACAGAAAGGGTTTAGTTTTTATAACGCTGCTGTTGGGTCAGTTAGGTGTCAGGCAGAGAAGTTTGTAAGCTACTGCAGCCGCTTTACTTGCACTTTCTTTGAGTATATCACTACAACCTCGTGAGCATAACTTGCCAGCATATGACAAAAACAAATACAAGCAAAGGTGGTGTTTCGTAATTAAATTGAAACTTGATAATCATTGGATGGATAGGATGGGCAGTTGGTGATCTGCTGTGAGGCTCTTGTTGTAGTTTTTATATGTTCCTCACTGGACAATCGGAACGGGTGGAGATGGCACCACTGGTTTTGTGAATTGGATGTGCTGGGTCACTTATTTGTATAACCTGTATATACCATTATCTATTAAAAATCTGAATCTATTTCTATGTGTAGTTGGTACAGGGCTTCTGACTAACTCATAGATCACCAACATTTTGCATCCAGCCTTTAAAGGTTATTATCATCTTTGGACACCTTGATTCCATGACTATAACTCTGAATGTAATAATTGAGACCCTTTTCTACTGTCTTTTGAGATACTGCTTTGCCATCAGGAATAGCGACTAAAGAGTTGCTCGCTGTTGATTCGGTCGCTCTATTTGCTCCGCATGTGATTCATGGATACCGTAACTATGGTGGGCGTGAATTTGTGCGCTCTGTTAGATCTATAAATTGCAATTAAAATGCATTTATACAAGGTGTTCAACTTGGGAAACTCTGGCCAAGAGCAACAGTTTGACTTTTCTTGATTTCTTTATCAAAGTGTTTTTGTTCAGGGTTTACATAGTTATGTCACGGCACGGTGGATAGGTAGTCAGCGCGTAGCCCAACGTTGCCGAGGACCAGGGTTTGATTCCAGCTACTGCAGCCTCCCCGTGTGGAGTTTGCATGTTTTCCCTGTGCTTGCGTGGGTTTTCTCCAGGGCCGCCAGTACCTCCCACATTCGTAAAACATGAATGTCAGGTAAATTGGCTAGTCCAAATTGCAAATGAGATTGTGATTGTTTGTATCTCTCCCTGTGCCCTGCGATTGGCTTGCACTTAGTTTAAGGTGTCCACTGCTTTTCTAATCATATATTCAATTGTTTTTATTAGTCATATAAGTTAAAAAAATATCTAACATAGCAGGAGATACATCATTTTTCTGATTTAAATTTTTTTTTTAATTATAGTACAACTAATTAAACTAAATGTGCTCATTTTCCGGATGATTTTCCCTATTTTGTTAGACAAACGATTTAGAAATATGGTAAAATATGGAAGAATAACAATTATTTTTCTGTCAATGTACTAAGGATTTTTTTTTAGTTTGTTGACTTTGACTTTAAGTATTTTAGTAAATAGTGGTTTCAACATCACAACTTTTCCTTTGTATTATAATTCTTTTATGTGTCTGAAAATCAGGTTGAGGTAATTTACCCCTGAAGATGCATCATTTCATTTTCAATAAGCATGCACACCACAAACGCGCATATAAAAACAAGACAGAACAATAAAAAACACGCATAAAATAAACGATGAATAGTAGGATATCCAATAATTCCAGACAGCGTGCAGTGAGGGACAACAAAGGCATGCTCCATTACTAGCAATTTGCATGTATCCACTTTTTTGTATTATGAAATCTTCTATTCATGATGTTGTGTGAAATTTTGGGGGGTTTAATTTAAATGTGTGACATTGGCTTACAATGGTTGTAAACGGAAAAGACAGTGACTTGTGTTTTCAATGTTGTTGTCTAAGGGAGTGGTTCTCTAATGGGGGTACATGTGCCCCTGTTGATTTGTGAAGAGACCTCAGAGGGTACGTAAGATTATAATATAAATTTTAAATGGTAGCATCAATGCAAATGCACAGCATTTGCCTCCTTAAAAATCACAATGAAATATGGCCAATTCTGCTTCTATTAGGAGGGTTAATGGTCTTTGAAATAATAATACAATTCATAAAAAGTTATAATACCGTAAATTCCGGACTATAAGCCGCTACTATTTTCCTAAACTTTCAGCCCTGCGGCTTATTCAGTGATGCGGCCAATTTATGTAATTTTTCTAACGTCCGCCAGCGGCGCTCGAGTACAAAAGGTAAGATTTAGACCGGTGGAATAAATGCGCCGAGGAAGACTGCAACTTCTTGGCTTGTGCATAAATTAAATTAGCGTAAACATACCCTCATCATGCAAAATGCAAAAAGAAAGGCACATCAAAAAATCCACCATCACCAACGGGTTCCGAAAAGCCGGTCTGCTGCGTGACGGAGAGGAGGGCACAGAATCAGGAGTGGATGAGAGTTCCAGCGACAGTGACAGCGCGAGTGAGGCTGCGGGAGCGTGGGACGACGTCTATATGACAAAGTTTCTTTCCGACACTGAGGAAGACGACTTTGATGGCTTCAGTTCTAAGGAGGAAGATGAGGACGGTTTACCGTGATTTTTACAAGTACGGTATATTTTGTTTTACCAGACCCGTTTACTGTGTTGCTAGCATGTTGCTAGCGTGTTGCTAGCGTGTTGTTACCATTAACTGCCCTCTCACAGGCACCATTCGGGTTGAAAGTTATATTACTATTATTAAAGCTTTGAAAACTCTCTCGGTGTACCGTCTTTCTTTGTAAATATGTGTAACCCATGTATAATATGAATTTGCAACTGTATATTTTTGTAATGTATTCATTTTTGACACTTATTCTGATATGTTTTGCACGGGCGAATGAAAAAGAAGGGGCGGAACAAACGCGGGGTGACGAGAAGTAGGGTAAAGGTGAGACCTGTTTGTGCATGCGGCGGACAATAGTGGATATATATTTTTCCAACCCTTACCTTTGGAAATATACACTTTTTTCCTAGGATAACTTTCAACGGGACTCTCACTCCGCAGGTCTGCATCAAACCTTAAGTACCGGTATCATTTTCAGTTCATTTTGCTGGCTGTGATTTTTGGACCGTGTACTTTAATGAAGGACATTCAGTTTCAATCGCGGGACTTAAAGTCGGGTTTGGGTTAATTTTGTGTTTGTGTTACATTTTTTAATGTGGGCGCATGCGGCTTGTATACAGGTGCAGCTTGTGTAAGTACAAAATCGGTTTTCCTCATAAAATGTGGTGGGTGCGGCTTATAATCAGGTGCGCTCTATAGTCCGGAATTTACGGTATTTGAGATGGGAGGATGGCATATAATATTGTTCATTTTTTTATCAACCCTTGTATGCAAGACCTACCAGTACATACACTCTTCCGTTATTGGGGTCGAAAGTTAGTGGGAAAAATAGTAATAACAATGGCATCGACTTTTTTAATTTTTAAAGATTTTGAAATATAACCACCTATTGGGTTATTTTTGACCCCACTTATGCATCCAAAGGTTTTGGAAATTAAAAAATTAAGAATCTGAATACATTTTACAAATAAATAGTACATAAATGTAGTTGTCAGGTTCCAGCGTAGTTGGAGAAACACAAATCAGACACACTATACAGTTTTTAAAAATTATTTATTTACAGGTCGGAATCTGTATCGAAGAGTGTACATGAACAGAAAGAAGTTTACATGAATCTTCAAAATTCAAAGACATCAATGCTACTCTATCACAGGCTGAACTATGCATCCTTGTTACATTATGTTGAAACCCTAACCAGATCTAACAAAAAAACATTTAAAGAAGAAGCAGGACTTGGTGGAATACCATTTTGGTTCTAACTGAAAAAAAATATCAAAAGCGGGAGGATGCAAGGAAAATACTGATACGTAGATAGAACAACAACTTAATCTTATAACAATAACCAGCTCTTACATAACAAAACATGAGAAAAACATTCCCACCCAGCATGAAATAAAATGCAGACACACTAAATAGCTTTAACTGAATAAAGACATAAAAGGAACACAACGTAGGATACTGTATGTTGGAACACTAACTCTAACCAAACAAAAAGTAAAAGGAAGACACCTTAGGATATGTTGGAACACCAACTAACTATAACTTAACACACGTGAGAAACAAAAACAATACAGAATATGTTGGCCGCTTCACACGATGATTTATTAAGGAATCGGGGAAGTCAGGGCGTGAAGAAAAAAAAACAGCGATCTGGTGTTCGCTGGGCAGGAGGAGCGGGAAGCCCTCGCGAACGAAGCGTGGTCGGAGATCGGAAGCAAGTCGGGCAGCCGGGACGGGAGACGGAGAGTGGTCAGAGATCGTAACAAGTTGGGCAGCCGGGGCGGGAGACAGAGCGTGATCGGAGATCGGAACAAGTCGGGAAGAAGGGAGCTTGGATCGGGTGTCGATACAGGAAACTGAATCAGGCAGGATACAGGTACTATACTGGACAGGAGAACGGAGCTTGGATAGGGGATGGATAAAGGAAACGGGGCAGGATCAAAACGGGAGTCGGAGTCAAAAGTGCTTGCCTTGCATGCTCTGAGGTTCGCTGACGGACTGACCAGGAGAGAACGAGAATGACGTGCTTAAAAAGGAGGTTGACTAATCAGGGAACGAGTGGCAGCTGGGACTGGAAGAGTGAGCGCGGGTGAGGGCAATTGACAAATCATGACACTAACAAGGTGTAGATAAACAAAACTTGAAAAAGGACAATACAAGCATAGACAATTAAGGGATTTATTGTATAGTTTGAGTTTCTCGCTCAACATAACTGCAAGGTCGTGCTCATAGTTTGGAACATGTTTGCTTTTGACATGATTTACTATATTGAAACACCAGGAAGAGAAACCAGGTTGTCCAATTTGCTGATTGTATTGTCAGGACATCCATTCTTCCCTGTTCTCTGTTCATTCATAACACTAATAGTCATGTTTTGCTTTAAAAAGAGTAAAATTAAAATAATAACATATTTAATAATGCTAAACTATCTTACTCCGTGTGTTGCGTTTTGCGAGGGTGGACTTGAATATGAGAATAAACGCAGGCGTACTCGACAAAGGATGGGGTTTATTAACAAAAACTAGAAATAAACAAAAACAACAATGACAGAGGAGCAACAAGCAGAACTTCACCTGAACAGGTGTCGGCCTTAGGTTCTTGTCCGTCCACAGGGCCAGAAGCAGCCGAGGACTCCTCTCCTCGCCTCCGAGACAAGGACCTTCTTGCCACGGGAACTTGGGTCCTTGTCATCCCATGCTGAAGCAGGGACCAGAAGCGGCCGGGTGACCCTCACCTCGCTGTCAGGACGGGAATCTTCTCACCGCGGTGAAAGGGGTGAGAAGCGACAGAGGGACAATCTCATCGCTGCCGGGACAGGACACAGTAGCAGTTGAGGGACCTTTTCCTTGCCACAGTGACAGGGAACAAAAGTGGATCAGGAATCTTCTCCTTGTCACAGGGACAGCAAAATATAAGGGGCCGGTCACACAGACATTTGCGGCTGAATCACGGTCAGAAATTTCTGCCTTTGAGGCGGACGCTATTGGACGCATTGAGATCGCTATTCAGACGAGATACAGCGGTGTTTAACACAACGCGAAACTGTTTGGCGCTGCTCAATTTTTCAGAGCGCGGGCACGCAGCCTTTCACGAGCGTATTGGGGCTGAACCACGGCCAGAAATTTCTGACCGTGAAGCAGATGCAATTGGTCGCTATTGAACGTTTGGAGACCGCCATATAGACAAGATAGAGCAGTGCTTTACTCGCGGTCGGAAATTTTCACGTGGTTGGCCGCGTTCAAAACTTTTGAGCTGCTCAAAAGTTTGAGCACGTGTTAAACCGCGTGCCGCACACGTGGTCAACACGAGGAAATGACGCGGAACGACGTGCTCTGGCCGCGGCCAGGGCGTGCTTACACATGGGTAGGACGGGAAATTTCAGCGGGTAATCGTGGGTGGAGCATGGTAATAGCATGTTCTGCGCCTGTATCGCGGTTACGTGTTACGCGTGTGACAGTCAAACGCCTTTCTCCGCGTATAAACAGCGCGAATGCCGAGCACACGTCATCGTGACGTCAAGGGGGTGAACATGGATCCCCGTCAGCGTAGTTTCTCTTCATTTCGAATAAATCTTTCGGTGCATTCGCAATGGTCACAGCAAGGCTTTAATGCTAGGACCTTAACCTGGCCTTTTGGCCTCTTTGATTTTTGCATTTCGGAGATGGAATATGAGCTTGCTCTGTCCACTCCACGCATCGGCCCGGTATTGCAGTACCTCCGGTAACGATGCATTCGCAATGATCGCAGCAAGGCTTTAGGGCTAGGACCTTAGCTTGGCCTTTTGGCTGAGAGTATGTGTCCCGGCTCCTAGGCTTTGTAGCGTATTATGAACTGACCGATAACGGCTAATGGATAATGAATAACGAAGATAGATCAATAACCCTTAAAAACCCCTTTTGGCTGAGAGTAGGAGTCCCGGCTCCTAAGCTTTGTAGCGTATTGTGAACAGATCAATAATGGATAATGAATAAAGAAAATAGACCAATAACACTTAAACCATTCCATCTTTAATATTATTGTGAACGTAATCGAACGGTAAATCCTCCCCCCCTCGCGTGAACGCGCATTCTGACGATAGCGATCGTATTCTATATAAAACGCTTATTAAATCTATAAAGCGAGCTAATTAAAACAATTGGGAGATCCTAGTCTATATAACGCGTTTATTTAAACAATAAAGTGCGATCGTATTCTACTAAATGCATTTATTAACGTGGATGAAAAAGTCACGCGAGGAGGTGGGGCTGTGTGGGTGTTGCGTAGGAGTCGGATTTGGGCACAACACCGGCTCGGGAGCTTTTATACCCGTGGTCCACACGAGAAAATGACGCTGAAATGACGCGATGAGGAAGCGGAACAGTCGCCGGCGTCTGTTTTGCGGGCATACCACCGATGAACAGCGAGTTGGCCAATTTTGCCGCAAAATTTTAGCTGTGATTCAGCCGCAAACGGCTGTGTGACCGGCCCCTTAGTAACTAAAGGACCTTCTCCTAGCGGCCAGGAAAGGAAACAGAAGTGGCCGAAGGACTGTCCCTTGCCTGCCTAGACAGGGAACGGGTGCAGCAGACTGTCCTTTGATTCCAAAAACAAACAGAGAAGATGCATGCTTCATGCTGGGCTCTTTGGTGAGTGTGATTTCCATGCCACTTTCATCCTGCCTACGGTCACCATGTCAGGCTTGTTTTTTTGTTTATGGATTGGACACTTTTCATGTTTTTTAAGATCTGTTTTTTTTTCTTATTCCGTATTCTTGTTGATAAATACCATCCTATGTTGTTGTCCGGCTTTCTCTGCAAACGTTTCAATAATTTACTTATATATTGGGATACAATGTCAAAAGTTCTTAGTAAAACACTGATAGGTATTTCATGGGCATACCTGCCAACACTACGGCTTCTACGTGTTAGACTATTGCGTTTGAGAGGGACCTCATCTCGTTGTATTGGCATTATGGTGGTTTTATTTCCTTTTTCTGCCAATGATAATGGGCCCTAAGAAACTTAGTGACAAGGTGAATATAAACGTTGAAAAAATTGACAAAAACAATTGAGGCGATTAATGAAAGGATTGCAAAATACCAAATGGTGTCTGCCATTTAAGCAGTGCTGAAAGGTACAGTAAGTGGTTTAAAAATGTCATATTTTTGGCTTTTTATCAGTGTATTAATCCTTATCATCTACATTGTCAACTAGATAACGATGTCTAGGTAGATGCTTAATTGATATTTCAAATTTATCTTAGTATGTGGCTATTTACGGTACTTGAATTTCTTAATTATTTTGAAAAATTAGGTAAAAATATTTTATTATTTCTGATTTAAACTGCACAATGATTTCATTAGATACATTTGAGAAGTGGAATTTTTCCACCTGATTTGGGTCGCAGCTTGTTAATAAGGTAGGATGCTGGGTCAATGTTTCTTACCTGGTCTGCGACCCACTTTTCGAAGATATGGATTTTATTATATTGAAGACAAAGCTTCTAAAGTGAAGTGTTTTGGATTTCTTTACAAATGTATGTGTGTATTATTTAAGTGAGATGTGGCTGTATACCGTAGTGCAACCAAAAACGACCGCTAACAGTATAAGGAATAATACAAACTACGGACACTCAAATGTGACCAAAAAGCAAGGTTTTCGTCTCCTTTTTTAGTGAGTCTTTTATCGGGAAAGAAAAAAAGAACGAGGAGAAAAAAGAAGGAAAGAAACAGGTTTTAAAAAGGATGGAAGAATAGCTAAGATAAAATTGGGGGGAAAGAAGAAAAGGAAAAAAAGAAAAGAAGAGCAAAATCAAAGAAAATGAGAGAAAGGAAAAGTTAAAAAACGGGGAAAGAAGAAAGAAGAAAAGCATAAATCAAAAACAAGTAAAGAAAAGAGCAACCAAAAAGGGGACATTTGATATAGAGAAGAAAAAAAAACTTTAAGACAGATTTTCAATCAATACATTTCAAAAGTAGAATGTATTTTTCTTTGGGTCGCAGCTTGTATTAAGGGTGGGATGGTAGGTCTTGAAGTCAGACCAGTTGAGAACCAGCAGTTTAGGGCGCACACGGGATTTTTTTCTCCCACAATAAATAGAATAATTAAGCAATAAATAGAGCAGCGCTTGCAGTGGCTTTCTTCTACAAGCTGATTTTTCCTTTCTCTTTCGCTCTCTCGCGAGACTTGGGTACGTCAACGACAAATAGCGGATTTATGGTATAATTTAAGGTTCTCGCTCCACGTAAATGCTTGCAAAGTTCGAGTTTTGAACTGGTTTGCTTTTGACATGCACTTGGATTTATTGCATTACATTTGAAACACGAGGAGGAGAAAAGAGAAGGAGGGAAGAAAAAAAAAGTTGTCCAACCCGCCGATTGTATCGTCAGGACGTCCCTTCTTTTTTGTGGAGAGCTGAGCTGCGTCGGTGGTTTATCTGAACTTCCGACCGAGACACACGACCACGGATTCCATTATATGTATTTTACATTTTAATTTTACTTTTACGAGTGTTTCGGTTAGCCTTCGAGCCCTTGTGATATCGGGGACCGCCGGCGGTTGGGATGGATTTTCGCCCCACTTTGTCAGACTTGGAAGAGGCGGGCAACTCCACCTGTGCATGCCCGACCGCGACGGAGCTTTGCCAGGCAGTGTCGGTGTCACTCGGGTTGGAAGGAAACCTGAACCACCCCACCGGTACCGCCTTTCCCAACTCCGAGTCGAATTCCCGGCAAGCTTCTGAGTTCGACTCCGCTCGAAATATTGACTCACATCGCAACTCTTGCCCAAAAGAGGACGAATTCGGTGAAGTGTACCACGAAATCCAGCAGGTGAGCTGCACGGACCTGCTGAGGTTGGAAGATGTGGGTCCGACCGTTACTCGAGGTTCTGTCATTTCCACCTTCGTGAGCAAGGAGTCCAACTTGTTTGCGAACTCGCTCATGGAGGAACCGCCCTCACAAATGGACCATGTGTTCGCATCCAAACTCTACGCTTCCAACCCGAACTTGTACCGAGAGGGGTTGTTGCGCGCAAATGAGCGCGCCTACAGTGGCCAGCCCGGTTGTTCTGGATCAGCAGGACGTCATTTGGAGTGTAAATACTGTAACTGTGATGGAACCGGTACCGGATCGTTGCAGGAGTGCCGCTGTGTCTGGTACGGCAAGAGTGAGCAGAGTCCAGGGGGCGTTCGAGGCGTTGCAACGGCGGTACAAGGCTACGGCCAAGTGGAAAGTTACCAAAGGGAAGCTTTCCACGGGCAGCCCACTTATGCGTCCATCAAGACCGAACCGCCGGCGTGGATGGGGTGCACAGAAAGGGGCTTCAGGTAAAGGAAAACCACTAACGCACACGCACCTCAGCCTCGTATTAATCAAACCATTTTCCATACCTGTCAACCTCCACGGCTCCATGCCCTTTACAAAAGGTTGTATTTTGCCTTTACAAAATACAAAATAATCTTACACCATATTTTTTTTCAAACGTGTTTATTTATGTAGTTTAACATGTTATATTGTACATGTCTTTTGTTATATCATATATATTGTTAATTAACATTTTGTTGTGAGATCCTGAGTTGCTCGACATGAATGAGGTTTATTATAAACTCATATTAGCTCGGGGTAGCCACATGATAGAATACTATCCTCACAGGAACCAGACTCGGACATTAGTGTCATAAAAAGTGTGCATTTCTTCAAAATTCTGATACTAATCTAACTTCAATGTTCAAAAACTTGGTTTCATTTAGCTGGAGGGCTGGGGGTCTTTTGGAGGCTCGCAAATTATGATTTAGGGATTTAATATTGAATTCATTTCAACTATGGTTTATTTAACTCGAGGAAACTCATGCTGACTGGAAAATTACTAAAATAGGACGCAAACAGTAATTCAAATAATTGATTTGATGATTTAGGGCAGCACGGCAGCGCAGTGGTTAGCGCATGTGCGGCAAATTTCTGAGGTCATGAGATCGAACCTTCCTGTGTGGAGTTTGCATGTTCTCCCCGTGCTTGCATGGGTTGTGAATTAGTGAGCGAGTTGTCTGTCTCTGTGTGCCCTGCGACTGGCTGGCAACCGGTTCAGGGTGTCCCCTGCCCACTGCCCGAAGATAGCTGGGATGGGCTTCAGCACCCCCGCGACCCTACTGAGGATAAGTGGTGCAGATAATGGATGGATGGATGGGTTTGATGATTTAGAAGTATTTCTGCTTTTTTTAAAATGAAAATTTCTACCTTAATATGGGAACTTCACTGTTACATTTCATATTTATAATGAAAAGGGGCTAAAGTTTTTAACTTCTGCAAAGGCAGCCAAGTGCTATTTCTTTTAATTTAGTACTTTTGTATTGCTTCAAACCAGTGCTTCTCAATTATTTTACGTCATGCCACCCCTAGGGGGAAGACAAAAGACACAAACAACCCTTCGAGCATCTTTCCTTATTCCTTCCCCAATAGATTTAGTGTTGCTTATCATACATAGCAGTGACTTTTATTTTTTTCCCCTGTACACAAAAATGCCATACGACGTACTTCAGACATGTCAAAATCTGGCTCCCGGGCTGGATTTGGCCCCGTTGGATAATTTAATCCAGCTCACCATAAATCTCTGAATACGTCAACAAAACGAGCAAGTCTCTTGGTCAGGGGTGTCAAACTCATTTTAACTCGGGGGCCACACAATAGAACAAACGTTCTCTCGGGGACCGGGCGAGTAAATGAGAGAGTAAGGAAAAAAGGAAGAAATAAGAGAAAGAGAGGGAGGGAAAAGTAGAGAGGGTTGGACAAAGAAAGGGACAAAGAGAAAGGGAGAGAGCGTGAGAAACAAAAGAGAGAAAGGGAGAAAGAGAGAGAGAGCGTGAGAAACAATAGAGATAAAAAAAGAAGTAGTGAGAAAGAGAGAGAAAGAACAAAATAGAAAGATAAATGGAAAGAAAGAGACGAGGAGAAAAAAAAAGAAGGGGAGAAAGAGAGAAGGAGAAAGCAAGAGAGAGAAAAAGAAAAGGTAGAGAGCAAAATAAGGTAAAAAGAAACAGAGAGAAAGAGGAACAAAGAAAGACAAAAATAGAGACAGAGAGAGTGAAGGAGGGAGTGAGGGAAAAAAGGAGGAAGAGAGAGAGTGTGAGAGAGGGAGGAAGAAATACAAGTACAGCGTTTGTTAGAGGGACCTGGCTTTTGCAACATCAAGTGGCTATTTTTCAACCTGCAGCTTGTTTTTCTCTTGCGCTTCTCTGAGCGTTGTCTCGCGGGTCGGATTCATACCTGATTCATACCTGATCCGGCCCGCAGTACGCCTGTTTGACACCCCTGCTCAAGGTAGTTTCTCTCAAAAGTAATGATTTTTAAACCAATGTAAACCAAAGGCCCCCTCTAGAGGGCAGTAAAGGATATACTCTCAGTTTTCGTAGGCCCAATGTAGTAGTTTGAACTTATGCAGTCTAACCCTATAGCCCATGTACTGCTAAAACTTTTTATTTTTATTTCTTATTGATTAAATTCAAAACATTAAGACAATTAAGGCAAATATTATATACTTTTTCTAGCTCCCAATTGACCTAGTATAGTGTGATAAATTGGTTTAGGTGCAAAACTGCTCTACCTCAATAGTTAAAATAAACCAGTTAATGCATTCAATGCCAAACATAAAACTATTTTTTCCCAATGTTTTCAAATAAATGCGTCATGCTTAGTAAATATCCCTTGTCATCGATTATTAGAATATGTAGGCTAGGCTACACGTAGAATGAATTATAAAGGGTAATTCAGGGTTTGTGCGGGTGCTTGAAATCCTTAAAAATGCTTACATTTTAATGTTGTGTTTTCGAGGATTGAAAAGTACTTAAATTTTGGGTGAAGTACTTGTAAATGCTTGAAATTGTTGCCATACTTCACAACAAGTCTGTTTTGAGATATTTTGTGATTAAGGGCTATACAAATAAATGTGACTTGATTTAACTTAAAAATGACAGCAGAACTGCACTTTAGTGGTTTTGCTTTGCCATCTCTTTTCTTCGGGATTAACGGCATCTGTTATTAGTTTGTATCGGATTGCCTCATAAATTGCCATTGCACCCTATGGATCACGCCCAGGAGAACAGGTGGATGCCACACCTGAACAGGGCACTATGAAATATGTATTAGTGCAAGGATTACGTATCAATTATTGTCATGTATTATGGGCTATGCAAAAAATTAACGTAGCATTTCCAAGTGTTGAATTGTAATGGAAAGAACTTTCTGCAACTGGATGTATAGGCTACATATTACCGTCATTTTACTCACACCTACAGTATAGGGGGAAATATTTGTCACAAAAATATGTACACACGTATTGTTCAGCTTGACAAATATAACTACTATTTACTCCAGATATAAAAATCACATGTCTTAATAAATCCTCATGCAAGATTAAAACTCGCACATGTAAATCGCACTCACATATGTGGATTGCCAAAATACAAGGATTTCTTCCTTTAAAGGTACTGGAGTAATTGAAAAAATAACTTTGAAAAGTCCTTAAAAAGTGCTCGAATTTGGCTATGGAAAAGCTGTACAAGCCCTGATAATACTGGAAAACTAAAACAAATTCAAGTCGACATTCTTTTACTGATCCGGCTCGCCTGAGCAAGGAGAGTCTCGATCTGGCCAGAGTTCGACTGAGTTTGACATCCCTGGTATAAACACGATGGTCAAAATAGAGTATAAAATATAAGGAAAACATATAAATTGACAGGTATGCTTACTCTGGATTCTTTTGTCTTGGCTCACACTAGGGTAGGGCATTCCCATCAGACATTTTCGTCTCCTCCCATTCATTCATTCAACTTACTTTTAATGAGAAACAAAAGAAGAAATTCCGCGTGAATTACTTTGTCTGGTGACTGTATTGGTCTGCCAAGCTTCACAGTTGGTCTTAATGAGAGTTCCTTTGTTGCAGTTTGTCCTTTTGAACTTTTCGCCTTTGTTCTATTCAATGTTTGCAGTAATGTTTCAATGTCGTGCGGGATGACAATATGAATTTGCGAGACTGCTGTGCGGGAGTGCCACATCGCACGCGCGCAAATGCACTAAAATCCAGCAAATGTGTTTGGCTAAGTTGAGCGCATATCAGATCTTACACAATTTGTGTCACAACACCATGTGCGGCTCTCAGCCTTGGCCCTGTTGTGCGCTTGCTCAAAGCTCAACGCTCTTTACTTCGCTTTAGCTGTGCTCTTTGTGAAAAAAGAGGTAAATATTTTAGTGGGCATGTAAACATGAGATACAACACCAGTTGGTAGCTGATCGTGTCGGCTAGCATTTAAGACACTCGCGCAAAATGGCTTGGCATTGCCAAGGCTGATAGAATATTGGATGCGGCTGCTTAGAGTGGTCCGTGGTTAGGAGCTGCAGTACCGAATTGGGCCGCAAAAGAGTGTTAGAGACCACATGAAATCTGAACAGACAAAAGCAGACGTTTTTGTTCGTATTTTTTGGGAATGCCTTGACACCAAACCTAGCTAAAGAAACTCGCGGATTTTCTGAACTATAAGTCGCAGTTTTTTTTTCATAGTTTGTCCATGGGTGCGACTTATACTCCACTGCGACTTATATGTCAAATTATTAACACATTATTACCGGCTATATTATTTTACATGTTGATTTCACGCTAAACCGGAAGAGGGCGCTCTCTAGGCCTGTGTTGATCATTTCAAACATGCCTTGTCGTGCCAAAAAAGACACCCCCCATCCGCGAAATGCTTCTCCAGCATACATCATTTGCGAAAACGTCACTAAAATGACTTTGCATCTCATTTTTGTGGGAAATGTCATAAAACAGTAAAGCATAGAGTATTTGCACCTTGCATAGTAATCACTTATGAGCAAGTTGAAAAATATGTATTTTGGTGAAATGAAACTACCTTTTCTTACCAATTGGAACACCAACAGAAGATAAGGTGTCATTATGTCAAAGTAAATATTTGATTAACAGGGATTTCTTTACAACGTGCAAATGTTCTGTGCTTTCCTGTTCTTTTACATTCCCCCCAAGAAGAGATACAAAATCAATTTAGCTACGTATGCGTGCTCCTACTAGAAGGGACATTTTGCGCGGGAGACATGTTTGGCACGACACTGATCATTTATAAAAACAACTGAACAAAAATGGCACTGATAAGAAAATCATATTCTACAGGTTACTAGCTGAAAGTAGTGAAATATGCAGCCAAAAAGCAGAAATCAGAGGTGACTATGAGCCTGACATAAGCGATGTATAACCGGAAGATGGAAACCGCAGATTGTTTTCCGTGACAGTGACAGCTTTTAATGATGATATGTGTGTTTTTGGTGTTTTTTTTAATCAAATAAATGTTCCCCCCAAGATGCGAATTATACTTTGGGTGCGACAATGCTGAGATGCCTACTAGAAAAATGAGGACCAATCAGTAACTTGCTTGCTTTTTTAAATATGTCCACTAGAAGTCGCCAAAGCAATGCGCCACTCCCAAAATTGTAATTGCTGACTCCCATTGATAAATTCTTAAAATCAAAGTCACAGATGTGCTATTTCAGGTAATACGAAAAAAAAAAAAAAGCACTTTTGTTGCCTTTAGCTCCTTTTTGTAATATATATGAAAACTAACAGTGAAGTTTCCATATGCAGGTAAACATTTTCATAAAAAAAGTAAAGCCCGTTCCAGCGACTTCAGACAGTGGGCTGGGAACACCCTGAACTGGTTGCCAGCCAGTCACAGGGCACACAAAGACTGACGACCCGCACGCTGATATATATTTATAAAATGTGTGTGTGTATGTGTGTAGGTTGTTACACTGTACATATGCATTCGCCTATACTAATGTTATCACAGCATTGTACTTTTAAGGGCGCAAAGAACATTATATTTATTTTTCCTCTTTTTTTTTTTTTTTTTTTTTTTTTTAAAATTGATCCGCCACATAAAAAAAGGCCAAACAGCTGCTTATTTTTTGCCTAATGTGCTGCTATACACACTAATAGGGCACTGGGTATCTCTCATATGAATCAGATAGGCACTAAATCCATGTAAAGGTCACAGACATTGGCCAAAATTAAAATGGTACCTGGTGCTTTGTGTGTGTTCAGGCCTGAAGACGTGTTTCCAGCCGTGTTCCTGTCAGATCGGCGGGTGTGTCAGGTTTGTGGTGACGATGCTTCGGGTTGTCACTATGGTGCAGTCACCTGCGGCAGCTGCAAAGTCTTCTTCAAGAGGGCCGCCGCTGGTAGGTGTAACACACACAGTTGTGCACACAATTACCGTATTTTCTGCACTTAAACCCGCACAATTGGCCATAAATTTGTAAGTGCGCCTTATCAATACCGCATCCTTTGGTACATTAGATTTAAAATGCATACAGTATTTATAGGTGTGCGTTACCACACACCTTTACAGTATACTACCATTAATGGGCATTGATTGATTAATCGATAATGATCGCTGGCCTAAATAGCAATTTAATGGAACAGGATTTGAACCTAGGTGAGGGCCCTCACACTTTCCCATTAAATGATCAATGGTACAGATGACATATGAAAAGGCATTAAAGCTCATCTCATGATCACACTTTTTTACTTACGGGACCAGAAACACTGATTCCACATTCTGATAGGTTAAACAGTCTCTCCACTTCTTCACCTATGAGTCAATAATGTTGCAAAATACATAGAAACCCAGACAGTCTTTAAACAAAATACTATAGAAGCTCTTTTGCCTACGCATACGTATTACACCGCAATGTTATTGTTGCACAGGTGAACGGGTGGGGAGACTGTTTACCCCAGGGGTCACCAAACTATGGCCCACGTACAGTATTAGGCCCGCCAACTGATTTAATCCGGCCCGCTAGACGATGCCGTGAGAAGCATAAGAAAAAATTAGCTACTTCTAGTCATACAACATCCTGCAGTTTTAATATGACCACTGGATGTCACTATAGCTACGCGCCACTCCAAACCTCCCACTGTAGCTTGGTATGCTGACACGTTTGTGAAAACGCCCATCCCAAGTTATTTGATTTATAATAGAGGTCTCTGTTTAAGGCTATACAATTGCACTCCCCTGGATTTCTTAGTCTATGTCCCTTTGTATACCAACATAAAAAATATATTTTTCACTGCGCTCATGAACAACATTCTTAAAATTTGCTACATTTCAGAAGACTACTGCATCGAGTTTTTTCAATGCAAATGATTAAATGCTGTGCTTAAAAGAGGGCAATATTACTATTATTACTACTTTTATTATTACTATTTTTCTTAATTGAAAGTTTTTTTTTTGGTAAATGAATCTATTTGTATATTTTGTGTGTCTCAAAACCAATTGGACGAATTATCCCTATACAAACAAATGAAACACAATATGTGCAGGTAAATGCAAACGAAAACAAATTTCACAAAGCAAATCAGTGTTACTGTCACGGTGAGTACAAATAGTGGGATAATGAGTTAAGCTCGAATGCTTTTTTGCATAACATCTGTGTCCAAGTGCTCTAGTGTCCGCGCGATTACCGCCGCGAGCGGGATTTAATCCCCGTTGCACACATGATAGTGCGCGTTTAGTCAGCGACACATATCCACTGATCAAATTTTGCACTATTGTATGCCATAAGTGTACATAGAGCCGAGAACGGTTATACAGTACACGAATACACACAGTTTTTCTTACTATAGTCTCAATTTCATGCACCTTATAGTCCGGTGCGCCTTATGTATGAAAAATATATGATAGACCTATTTTCAGGGTGGCCTCACAATCCTGTGTGCCTAGTGTGGAAAAATACGGTTCTCACCCACTTCTATTTTGACACCGACTCACCATTATTGCCAACCAGGGCGCAACGACCTGCACATTACGAGTCCCAGCTCTTTCTTATCAGCTGACATCCGTATAATTGTTGCTTGCATAGAAGCAAGGGCACCATTGACGTTTTTTTGCCCCCTCGTTCTCTTTTTTCCCTAAGGTAAACAAAACCACCTGTGTGCCAGCCGCAACGACTGCACTATCGACAAACTCAGGCGGAAGAACTGTGCCTCGTGTCGCCTGAAACGCTGCTTCATGTCAGGAATGAGCCTCAAAGGTGAGTAAACAGAAACATGTTAAAGGAACATTGTGTGTTAATAAGTGCCGCTGAGTGGTAAAAATCAACTTAGTTAATTATAAAAACAATATTGATTTGAATAATAAGCAAAAGCACATCAACTTTCATATATATGCGCATATTTTTAAATGCTCATAGGTCAAGAAATCTTTTTTAAAATTTTACATATCATGAGGCTTACCTCAAGGGGGCTGACATCATTCTCCACCAACTTGCTGCTAAGGGTACCCCGAAAACCACCAGACTTTGTGAAAGGCTGTGTAAATAGTAAATAAATACGAGAAATGGTGCCGTTTGGTCACTTTAAGTCTCCGTTGTATTCCTACTTGTGCTTTGTAGCACACCTTTTTTGTTGCACTAGACAATAAAGCAACATGTAGTGGTCAAGTATTACACAGTTGCGCCTAATATAAATATAAATATATATATATATATATATATATATATATATATATATATATATATATATATATATATATATATATATATATATACCGGAGCCATATCCCCCTAGTGGGAGGTGGCTAGAGTCAAGAACACATTCCTGACTCTTTCTGGGAGATTGATACAGAGGAGGGGATTCCCACCCCCCTCGCTCAACCCATGTGCTGTGTTAGGAGTCATTAGATGACCAAACCCCCTAATTCCAACCCCTAATGCCGAGCGTCAAGCAGGGAGGTAATGAGTACCAATATTGTAAGTCTTAGGTATGACTTCGGCTGAGGCTTGAACCAGCGACCTCCCAGTCTCAGAGCGGGTGCCCTACCCCCAAGGCCACCGAGCTGATACAAACAAATTTGCTAAATTTGTGTGGACCAATCCATTGCTTGGGTTGGTTTGACCCAACTTCCTGGGTTGTTATCAAAAGACCCTCCCTTTTAACATTCGTATTGAAAATTAAAAACAATTTGTCTAAAATGCTCCGCACCCTTTTCACCCCCAAATTCTTGTCGGAAAAACTGATCCTTTGTAATAGAGATAGGTTGTTCCTTTTTAAAGTATCCAAAAATGTTTTCACAAAATAACTGATTTCGAAGCGACATAGTTCATTATTTTAGTGCCTCCTAGGGGTAAAAAAAACCTCATCACTTGTTAAACATTAATTTAAATCACAGGCAAAAATACATGCCCTATTATATAAACGTGCATTTTTTTTTAAATACTCGGCGATCGAGAAAATAGTATGAGGCTCACCTTAAGAGATTTGATATGATTGTCTGCCATCTTTCAAAGACTGGGCAAAAGAATAAGAAAAATGTTGCAGTTTGGTCAGTGCGGGTCTCCGTAGTTTGTATTCTTCCTTGTAATTTGTTGCATTTCCTTTTCATTGCCATACACAACACTGCGACACCTAGTGGTCGGATATTACGCAGTGTCACAGGCAAACTAGCAATGGATTTGATTATCAGATTATCAATCTTTTTTGTTATATAGTTATGGTTTTTATGATAACGGTTTTAAATAAATCAAATGGAAGATCATAGAGCAATTTGAAATTGTGGTACACTTAGTGAAGTATTTATTTTTGTTAGATTAACACTAGAAAGACTTATTGTATTTCATTATATTTGTCACTTTTATCCATCCATAGTGTCCACTGTCCAGTGCACAAGACAAAAGTTACACAAAAGGGTCGGATTACATTGGGACAGTGTGTATTATCTAGCATCTACAAGTGACTGAAACCTTTTTAAACTTTGAGAGCTGATTCCAATTTTCTTTCCTAACCCATCACAGACATTTTACTTTGAAGCTCATTCTATCGGCTCTTTAAACAGTGTAGCTGCGTTACTTTACATGTGCTGAATCAGAAATCACTCAATGCTCTTGCAGGAGTACAGTGGAATAAGTCAGTTTCAACGTCGTCCAATACTCTTTTTTTCTCTTTTTTCCCTTCCCCGTTGTTGTTTCCCAGCAGCCAATGGCGGTGAACCTTCCCATATGGTTATAATAACAAACCTATCTGAAAGTCTGCCATCTCCGAGTTATTTATGGTGCAGATTAAGAAACCTGACCCGGTTTTCCTTTTACTGTCCTGTTTGTCTCAATGGTATGTGCTGGACTACAGGTCGGCGGTTGAAGGGAGTCAGTCGGACAACGGGCAGCGAAGAGCAGTTAACCGGTGCCGCTTGGGGCCACGGGGAAGGGAGAGATGCCGTTTCAGGGTCTCAAGGTGCTTACCATTTTTTTTTTCTGGACCTACTTTTGTTTTCGACTTTCACTTTTATTCCTTTCCCCAGGCTCTCAGGGGGTAGTTTTTAGCATCCATCCAAATATGCGCCCCCGCCTATCCATTCTGACTGTGCTGCAGGCCATCGAGCCTGCCGTGGTCACCGCGGGCCACGATCCCAAGCTACCGGACAGCGCTGCATCCTTGCTTACAAGTCTCAATGAGCTCGGGGAGAGGCAGCTTGTCACAGTGGTCCACTGGGCTAAGGCCATGCCGGGTAATTCATAGCCTTTTGAATCATTTTGTCAGACTACATCTTCCACGACCTCTGAAATTCCATATCTTCTTTTTATTGTTATACATAAGCATTATACAATTCATCATTCTCTTCTTCTCCCCCTGTTATTTCAATATGCTCTCCATCACCAACAGAAACAAACTCACTAAGGTCACCTATGCGGTCTCCAAAATTATTAATCTGCCCAATAAAGACTTCTCACACCTCAACTGCAGAGATCCCGCGGGGGCCTCTGTGTGGCTCTTGGGTTTTTATACGTGTCATATTAAACATCAAAAAACTTAAAATTCTGCCTCAGTCCCACATCCTGGCGACTGTAGGCATTATTAGCCAGGCGTGTACCCAATAAGGAAAGTAAGGTAAATAAGAAAATGATAAGAAATATAAAACTAGTTAGAGGGCTATTAGCCGCTGCACCCGTGCACGCCGTCATCTTGACTGTTTTTTATCATTAATATAGCGGGTATGCTTCAGGATAAGCTTTGTCCCTTCTGCTATTGCTGGACTTAACTGTAATAATCTTATCCACTCATCAGCACGTGCAATGGACTGTGTATTGTTCATATTTGTCCTTGTTTTTTGTTTAGAAAACAAATATCCCGCTGGGGACAATAAAGATCTATCTATCATTGCCTGACAAAAGATTATGCTTAACTGATGCCAGGAAACGTCAAATAGTCACCACTAGAGGGTGATGTGTTCACACATAACAGTGTCAGATTGGGGTTTTAAGTAGCATTCTTTTGGACACAAAAAGAATGAATACAGGTTATTTGAGGACAACTATCCGCACGCTAGTGAAATTTTTGTTTTTTCTCAGTCGTGTCAAACCCGCCACATAATCCCAAAATTACAACTTCACTCTCCTTTTTTAAACTGCTGACTGCTGGCATTGTGCTGAGTCCACAATATCAGTGAGTAGTCCCCAACCTTTACTGTACCACAAACCAGTTTATTGTCTCACAGTATTTTTGCAGCTCTGCCCAATAATGTACTTAGTTAAGATAACAATGACAACAACAACAATTATAATAATAATAATAATCTATCTATCTATCTATCTATCTATCTATCTATCTATCTATCTATCTATCTATCTATCTATCTATCTATCTATCTATCTATCTATCTATCTATCTATCTATCTATCTATCTATCTATCTATCTATCTATCTATCTATCTATCTATCTATCTATCTTCCCTGGTCATATCCCTCGAGAGGGGTGACTGACACGACAAGACAAACACATACAAAAACATAGAAAATAAAAAAAGGGAAAAAGTAGCAAAAACCACACAAAATGTTTGGACCATGGCCAACCACCCAAACAAGCATGAGCCCCCAAGTTGCTCATGCTTTCGTCCCTCCAGATGAAACGGGAAACAAGAAAACGGCCATGTCACTCGGGTCAGGGTGACACAACACACTCTTTTGTTCAACAGCAGGGCCCGACAGCTTTCACTGGTTTACCCCTGCCGCATCAATCAGGTGCACTGCCTATCCCTTAGAACGCGTCTAAACATCGCAATAATAATAATAATAAGTATTATTCTTATTATTATTATCATACAATAGCAAGCCCAAATCCACTGTGTATTCACTAGACCACTCAAAATGTAGATAACATAGGAAAAGGCATTTTTTTCATACCATCTTCACACTTATTTTACTCACGGTTCCAGAGATGAATGTTAGAAAATGGAGGAAACAGAAAGCCGTCTTGAAATATATAAATAAACGTAAAAAAGCCCGACGAGTGAAACAACGCTTGGGTGTATTTGATAATGAATCAAACTTTGAAGGACATCAAATAATTACCATGTCAATTTTATTTTGGTATTTTTTCAATAGTTCACGTTGTCTGTCAATGATGTTAATTATGTTCGCATGCATTCAACAACATGGTTCACAGTTCATGGATCCCTTAACCACCTGGGTCGCAGGGGCACCACTTATTGTGGTGTGTCTTGGGTAAGTACAACCTTACCCAAGCCGTTTTTGGGGTAGGGGTTAGCTCACCTTAACGAAAGACATAATCCTGGTTTAAAGTGTTACCAGTAGCAGGAGAAGCCTGATCTGACTCGGATACAGCACCCTCCATTATCTGGTCGCTGTTTTTTTTCGGTGTAAGGTGTCATCCCGCTCTTCAGAGATGAGCCGGATCTTGGCATTGACAGGCAGCAATGTGTTGGTCACAATACTGATAATAGGAACTAAATTCACGTTCAAAAAATGATTTTGTTTTTAAATTTAGAGTAGGCCTGTTTTGTTCCGATTCACATTGAACAGCAGGCGTTGCATCACTCTATCATCTACATCCCTAGTGGTCTAGTGGTTAAGATTTGTTTCTCTCACTGCTGTGATCCAGATTTGATTCCTTTCGCTTCTAATGTGGTGCAAATGTGGTCAGTGCTGTTATTTAATTTATCAATCACTGCTCAAAAACAGTAAGATGTGACTGTAAAACCTCGTGTATAACGCACACACAAACCTTCCGTTCTTTTGTAGGTAGAAAATGTGCGTATGGTTTGAGCAAAAAAAAAAAAGCATCTTTTGTTTCTAAAATAAGTGAACTCTAGTCGGTAGTGTTCAAACTCTTTGAGGCTTTTTTTGATTATTGGCTATACACATAAACATGACTTGACTTAATTTGACTGAGCCGCTCGAGACCAAACGACCCACAGCCAGGTATCATCCCACAGCCCTGTGGTTGCTGTTGGCCTCTCGAGTCTTGTTAATAGAAAATTGAATGTATTTTGTTTGCTTGCAGGCTTCCGGAATTTACACGTGGACGATCAGATGACACTCATTCAGTTGTCCTGGATGGGGGTGATGGTTCTCGCTCTGGGGTGGAGGTCTTACACACAAACCAACAGCTCCTTGCTCTACTTTGCCCCAGACCTTGTCTTCAATGAGTGAGTAACCGTTTGCAAAGTGTTTTATTTGGAATTTTTTGCCGTCAGGTGCCTTGTTAACAGTCCTCTTATGTTGTGGGTCAAATTGACCTGCTAGCTAAATCTGTGAATAGAACAATAGATTAACTCGGTCTGCCCTTATTTTCTCGTTTTAAATTGCATTGCATTGTATTGTATAATGTCAGATTGTGATAATAGAGTCTCATTGACCTCTTAGAATTTTCTAATTATTACCCCCAAAATATTTTTACACAGAACTAATGCACGTCAATTCATTATTTAAAGCGATACACATCCGGCACCATTCCAGACGCTTTTTCTCCTGGTGATTGGTCAAAACTATATGCATTTTTTCCAAGGATTCTTTGTTGTTGACTTTAACCTCTCTGAGCACGTAAAGTGTACAAGTATAAAAAGTTTAAGAGAGTTAAAAGTTCACTGGACTCACTTTGACTCAATAAGTTTGCCCACCCCTTTTGTAAGGTTTCGGTTCTAGGATCCCTTAACCACCTTGGTCGTAGGGCACCGCTTCCTGTGGTGTGTCTTGTTAAAGGTATTCCCAAATACTCAAACAAGCAAAATATGAGGGAAAAGTTCATGGTTTTTGCAAAAAATCTATATATATATTTCATGTCTTGTGTTTATCAACCTGGACTGTGATGTCATCGGAGGAACACCAGCACCCTAGCAATTCAGTCTCCACATGGTTTTATGTTTTAATTAGTCAAAGAGGTTACGAGTGTTTTAAGTAAAGTTTTGGTATTTTTTGTGGGATCTCCTTAGGCGTTGTGTCGCAGGTGGATGCTGTAATGGTAAGACAAAGAGCGAACCTAACAAAAAAACACCACGCGTAGCGCCGCCAATGGGGGACTGATCAACGAAAGGCAGCGGCAGCCTCAGTGGAAAAACGCAACTGGCCAACCAATAAACACACAGTGAGCAGCCAAGCTAACCGGGAACCAAAAACAAAAAACGGCTGCAGCGATAAACGCAAAGCCGGATAGGAATAAAGAAAGGGACACGGCAAAACCGCTGCTAACACCAGGCTAGCCGGAAATGTTTAATGCTCAAATTGCACAATGTCTGACCATTTCCTGTTTCTGCACTATGATGTCTATGTTTGCACCAATGCATATGCTGACTATTTTTGCACTATGATGACTTTGCACCAAATGCAATATTGCACAACCGTTACGATACCAACGTTATCACGACAACCCTGTATGTAACATCCCACATGCCGACATTTCTTGTGTGAATACCATGTAAATTATAACTATAGCCTTATCCCCCTTGTCTTATTACATTATCTTCTCTGTTCCTTTATCTTCTTGCTCATAACCTCACTATGAATGTGTAAAACTGGAGTGTCATGCCCAATTTCGTTGTCACAATATGTTAGCCCATTTGTAGCAATGACAATAAAGGTATATTCTATTCTATTCTAAAGACAGGTCACAGTGGGCAGCCAAGGAGTGCCAATTGGGAGCAAATAGTGCTCAGCAGCCTCGACGCACAGGGGGAACAAGCTGGACAATATTAAAATCATACTAACTGCCACACAAAAAGCCACAGTCGCCTACCTAAAAGGAGGCGAAGGCAAATAAAGAACTCACCCTGTAGCGGCGGCATGGTAAACTTATCCCATACAGCCTTTGGAGGTCGAAGCTCATAACTTGAACATAACTATCTCAAGGCCCCCAGCGATGGAATAAGCAAAGTTCCAATTACTTCAAGCAGAAATGAGCTGTAGGTAATGGCTGAGCACTAAAATTGCTGTCTGTTTCGGACCTTGCCTCATATGTTGTGTTAATGTGATCCGCCATTTTGAAAGTGTTGTGTTCCTTCAATGATATCACAGTTCTACAGAGAAAAAGCCAGGTGGGTCAACTTTAAGAAAAAAATTCTCGAATTCCCTCAGCGCATGGAGGATTTTGCAACATATTTGCAAAATTGTGGGGAGGAACACTACACCTACTTTGCTTAATTGAGAAAAAAAATCTGTCGGGAATACCTTTAATGCCGGAGTTTCCTTTACAACCTTTACGTGCAACCCCGTTTGAATCGTAATCCAGTAAATTGTGTAGTGTGCATGTCGAAGTTGTGTCTGCCTGAGAGGCCCTTAGCCCACCACAGGCAGGTTTCACTCTGTAGGCTTCGCCATTACACATAGCGCGTGCTAGTGCCACTCTTTCGGGCTTCCTCTGACCCGCATGGTAATGGATCCACCTGCCCTTGTTTCTGACCTCTATTTTCCTCTCGCTCCCTTTCATTCTCTTTTTCCATTATGTGCCTGGCTCATCTTTTTCCCTTTTATTCCAGCTCTTCTCTTAACTATCTTCAATTTTTCTCTCCTCTGACCCAACGTGACTATCCTTTTTTCACATCTTGCGCTCTTTGTTCTGAAGTTCCATTGTTATTATTTGTTTTCCTTCCACACAGCCAGAGGATGCAGATATCCAGTATGTATGAGCACTGTGTGCACATGAAGATTCTGTCCCAACGGTTCTCTATGCTGAAGGTCACCCAAGAAGAGTTCTTATGCATGAAGGCCCTGGTACTCTTCAGCATCAGTGAGTCTGAGTCCAAAAGAGACAGAGCAAAATGTCAAGTCAGCATAGAAAATGATTCCTGAGAGAAACGTGGAGCGATTTTGGGTTGACGTGTTTTGGCTTTTGTGTTAGTGCCGGTGGAGGGCCTTAAGAACCAGCATTGCTTTGATGATCTGCGGACCTCCTATTTCAAGGAACTGGACCGCTTGGCTAGCCACTGCGGGGGGACCACCCGGTCGCAGAGGCTGTTTCAGCTCACGCAGCTGCTGGACTACCTCCAGTCGGTAATGCTCACTGTTCCACTTCACACACCTAAACACACCACGCTGCAACTTTGAACTGCTGTATAAATGTCATCGGCGTTTGTGTCACTGAACCGCTTTAGTGCCAAATTGTTTAGATCAAAGTGCATCAACGTTTTGACATCCAACAGCAGGGACTAAGCCCTAATATCCAGACTTTACATCATTACGTTTCTAAAGTTCAACCGAGCTTCCACGTTTGAAAAAACGTTTGCCAAAGGAGAAAAAAATTAGCCATGTGATTTCCGAGTTCGACGTTACTGTTCTGCTTAGTGTATTGCATTTTCTTTGTTGTCTTTGATAACAACGTTGTGAACATTATTTGACCAGTGGTACCGCCGGATAAAAACAGTAGAAAGACTTAAAAAAGAAAAATAACTAGAGCCAGGATAAATTGGCAAACATCTTTACAAGGTAGTGCCTGGAGACTGGCCTAAGTTGTTATAATAGTGCTGTAGCGAAAATCAGTGCAATAAAATTTAGCAGCAACAACAAGGATCCCAAATAGGTTGATAAATAGGATATGAGTACCCATTTTTTCAATGTGACTGTCAAAATACATGTTTTTCAGTTTTGCCTGCCTGTTTAGGGTGGTGACCCTGGGAAAGAAACTTAGAATAGAATAGAATATGCCTTAGACTACGCGCTACAATAACAGCCGAACCATTGATACACACTGCTCACTCGATATGGAGTCTCTAGCAGTATCGTGCAGACCCTTCTATGTACCGGGAGAGTTAACTGTGGTCTTTGTGTTTGCTGTTTACTTTCCACCGCTAACCGTTTCACCGGATGCTAACGTTAGCATAGCGCTAAATCTCCTGCCCGCTGCTATCAATAAACAGCAGCTTGCACACCCCAACGGAGCTTTATCGTCGACGGCGACATTTTGTACTTGTTTTAAGGGACTTGCAGTAAATTCAAGTATAATTGACTAATCGCTTCATGAGGTAGAGCGGTCAGGAATCAAATAAACAGAAAGTGCCATTTCCAAAAAATAGTTAGTTTGCCATAGTATCACCATGATTCTCGTTTACAGCTCTAAAGGGAATAAACTATTGAAACCTTCTTTGAGGTGATAAATTTATTTATTTCAAGAGAGCTACCCTGATATAGATATAGAAAACTGTTTTCTTCACCTTTTATGAATGTATTAGATTCGGAAAACTATTGCTATTGCATAGTTTACATCATCATTAGGTGGGTAAATCCCTTAACCACTAGGTTCTTAGGGGCACAATTTCCTGGAAATTAAAAAGAAAATCGAAGAAATCCCCACAGTCATGCCATTAAATGACATAAAATTATTTCAAACCTGTGAAAGTTTAACTTATTGTGTTTTCATAACTTGTTAAAATATGCACTGAATGAATAGAATAGAATACAATGAATGTATCTTTGAAGAAGTCACCGCTAGAGGGCGGTAGTTAACAACACATTACAGTTTCTCCCCAAGTGAAAGGCACTACTGATAAAAAAATCATCTTTTGTCGTGACACTTATTCTAGAATTGAAAAATAATTACCTTTGTTATTGCTAATGTTTCACTTGGAATAATGGTATCTTCGCCATATTAGTAGAATATTGATGATAAAATGCAATATTTTAATGTACTGTATTTCCTTAACACTGCACCTCTCTTTTTTAACTTGAAAACATGAAAGACGAAAAAGATTGTAAGACTAAAATATCCAGTCCAGTACTAAATACAGCATGGTTAAAAAAATTACATGCTTTTTTTT
This sequence comes from Urocampus carinirostris, assembly GCF_059441175.1. Taxonomy (NCBI): domain Eukaryota; kingdom Metazoa; phylum Chordata; class Actinopteri; order Syngnathiformes; family Syngnathidae; genus Urocampus; species Urocampus carinirostris. Next base: position 8,060,353 of record NC_142357.1, read on the forward strand.
GTCAAAAAAAACGTGTCTGCTGAAAAAATATAAAAACACGTCAATGAAATAAGCAAAATTGACGTGTGTACCAGATGGGGACATTTTTCCTCATTTTAAGATATATTTCTACAAAGACTATAAAAATACTTAAAATTAAGGTATAGTATTCCCTCATTTATTACAGGAGTTACATTGCAAAAAGAACCCGTAATAGGCAAAATCCGTGATGAGAAACCTTTCTGTTTTTACAATTATAATACAATTAAATACTTTATTATACACTGGTTTAAGCATTTGTTTAAAATCGAAAGTATTGTATAAACATTTTTCAATTTTTTTACATATAACTATAGACATTTTAGGCAATCTAAATGCATTATGCAAATCCATAATGTAGCAAAACCGTAAAAAGTGCAACGGAATTTTGTAGCAATAATGAATGTAAAGATCAATAGCACACAGTGTGTTAGCATGAAATATTTGCCCCTAACACCATAGGCAGGTGTTTGCATTATCTTTTCTTGCGTACCTTTTAGAACAAAAGAGGCCCCCCGAAAGAGGGGTCAGTGTTAGGCAACACATGGCCTGACAGGAAGTTAAAGAAAACCAGGTTCTTTTCCTTTTTCGCGGTTGATCTTTAGGGTGTTCTCATCCAGACAACAGGCTCTCCAAGCCTAATGGCTCTGGAGTGGCAAGGACCCAAGCCTGCAGACCTCGGTCGGCCATCTTAGTGGGTCTTTCATTGTTTTGGAAGAGTCTGTGTTTGGAAGGGGTTCGTGGAAATGCCTTGGTATCAGGGCATACACTACACAAACGACTAAAAGAAGCATTTTGATGATCATTTAACACAACAGGAAAAGATAGAAAAAAAATCAGACATGTGTGTTGTCGTAACCTTGAACAACAGAAAGAGACACATACTCTGTGCAAATCAACGTTTAATGAATTTTCCCTTTTTTATTCAAAGTTTTCCTTGAAGGCTTAACTTTGTCATCATCTGCACATATTTTCTAGTGAGTATAATTAGCCGTATTATGTAAAGCACATTGTTTAGAAACACAGTGTAACATACGTAGTTGAGCAAAACCTAAAAGTTTTCCCAAATTCTTAAAAATGGAAATTATGACGAAATAGTACATGATTTTTGCACAATATCTATATTTATTTCATCGATATATTCTTATTATTTTCCTAGATGATGCATTTTGAAGACTTTTTGATATCCTGAGCTGTGACGTCATTTGAGTAACACTAGAACGCTTGCATACAAATCTCCATTTGTTTTGCTGGAGCCAATCCCAGTCATCTTCGGGCAGTGGGTAGGGGATACTCTGAACTCGTTTCCAGTCAGTCACAGGGCACACAGAGACAGACAACTCACTAGCTCATTCACTCCTAGGGACAATTAGGACCGGCCAGTTAACCTCACATGCATGTTTTTAGAATGTGGGAGGAAACCGGAGTGCCCGGAGGAAACCCACGCAAGCACGGGGAGAACATGCAAACTCTCCCCAGGAAGGTTCGATCTTATGACCTCAGAACTGTGCCGCTCATACGCTAACCACTGTGCCGCCATGCTGCCCCAGATTGTTCATATCCAACTGAATTGTATTCATTCAATTATTCGTTTCCTATCCAGACTGACACCAGAAATCGAACATTGGGGCAGAGCAGTGTATACTCGATGACTGTGCCGTCTTTAAAAAAAAGAATTTTGTGCTAAAGTGAATCGCTAATGTGCTAAAACTAATGAATGGTTTTCAATAGGGAATAAACTTTTCATCCGTACAAGGTTTTTGTGATATTTGCAGTGAAACATCTAAAGTTTACAACAGTAAATGTATTTATTCCGTCCGTCTTCCCCCGTTCCTAAAGGTGTTTACCCGGCTCACAGGCAAACTGCGCGTCATTATGAAAGATCACAAAATTACCTCTATGGAAAAAGGGATTGAAACTGGTAACTAGTCAAGTCATGTTTATTTGTACAGCCCTTTATCACAACTAGATCAAACACTATCTCAGAAGAAGGGTCCTGATCACAATTTACCAATCTGAGTTCAGGAGACTATTACGCCTCCTCTCCTTTTTGTCGCAAATGTCAAGTTCGCCCTCGTCACTCGCTTCAACCACTTGTTCAAATTCATACGGCTGTACGTATATGTAATTCTCTGGCACTATAACTTTTTTTTCTGTAGAAAGTGTTTCTTAACCTGGATTGATTGAACCCTAGGGGTTCAGTGGAGCCCCTGCCGTTAAAGTGGTCGGACAAATATATTTGACATAACATCGCAGACTTTCCCCTCCTTGAAACTGTGTTAGCAAGATTTTTGAGATGTGTGTACGCATATACCGGTTATTGAAACGAGTAATTGCCACGCACTTAAATAAGTTCGCAAAGTCTTTTGACAGATACTCGCCTGCACGAACGTCATATCCAGCATGCATTTGACAGCCATTCATGTGTGATGAAGAGGCAGCACAAATCTATTATAAATACGAAGTTCAGCAGAACCAGGTTCAAGAGCAACCGTTCAGGACAACAACGCTCACAATGTTTTGATGTCAACATCTTGAGTTTTTCCTTGCCAGCATGCCGGTTTCAGATCAGGGGATCTTTTAATGTGGCCTGTGCAGTCCTTCGAGACATTTTAAAGGCTATACAAATGAATGTGACTTGACTAAACAAATGGAAAAGTATCCAGTTATTGCCAAGAAAGGCCTGGAGTTCTTTATACACCTTTTTACAACATTTCTTTGCGAGCAATTTTTTTCAACGATGCTGGACATAAAACATAGAAAAAGAACAGACTTTTCTGTGAAAATTACATGAATGTAGCACTTGCCAAGGTTAAGCCACGAATACCTGAATTGTTCTTTCAAAGGCAACAGCAAAAGTCACAATGATTTGCTGTTCTGTAGTTTATTGAGAGTTCATGAACTATTTTGATTTTGTCCTGCACAGTTTATTTTGTGCACTAGTAGAACAAACTATTGAATTGTAATATATATATATATATATATATATATATATATATATATATATATATATATATATATATATATATATATATATATATATATATATATACACTTTACCTCGCACAAAAGTATGGTTCATTAAATGCACATAGAGTATGAAACTGGTGGGGTTCGGTAGCTCCGACAAGGTTAAGAGGCACTGCTCTAGACATATCTGTCAGGGACATTCTTTCGTCATAATCGTCAATGAAATCGGGTTTAGAGAAACTTTGTTCACTGCAATCGCTCTCTGTCTTGTAGCTTGCCTCACATGTTGTGTTACTGGATTAGCCATTTAGAAAGTGTTGGGATCTTTCAATGACGTCACAGCTCTACAGCAAACATGCCAGAGGTGTCACTTTGAGTTTCTCGAGTTCCTGGTGCATCAAGATTTTGCCACATATTTGCATGATTGTAGGAAAGAACACTACACGTTTTGTGCCTAATTGGAAAAATACTTAATTGGGAATACCTTTAAAGGTAGGGTGCAGTATTTGAGGATTTTAAGGCTGCAATCGTGACTTTAAGCCAGGAGATGGCGGCAGAGAATAACTCATGATTTGTGTGCAAGAACATGCTTCCTTAGCCGCACTCGAATACACTACTTTTTTCGTCTTTTTGGAGACTTGGGTTGGCATGTGAGCTCCTCAAGAAGCGGCATTTTCTTATTTTCACCATTTTATGTTCCACTGACAAATAGAGGTTAAGAATAAACCCGCAGGGATGAGCATGACATCTCTCCAGCACTTCCCCCCATTCCCTTTTCCTCAGATCTAATGTGTTCCGCCCTGAACAGGTCTCATGAAAGTAAGATCAAATCAGATAGGCGCAATGGAAAATAAAGCATAAGAGCTCTTTGAACTCGTTAACTTATACTTAGAGAAAATATTTAACTTTCAACTAACGACGAACTCCACCAAAAACAGTCGACTTTAAATAACCTTTTCCAAACAATGTCGAATGTGTTTCATGACCTTCATCTTCTCTCTTAACTCGTGCAGATTGTGAAGAAGTTGCATCAATTCACTTACGAACTTTTCATCGAAGCTCAGTCGCTCCAGACCTGCGTCAACTTCCCAGAGATGATTGGGGAGATCGTGAGCGTCCACGTGCCAAGGATCCTCTCAGGCAAGGTCAAGCCCATCCTGTTCCATAATTCTGGCTAGAACCAAGCCTTTTTGGTCGTGCCGTATGTCACTTGAGACCCGCCACTCCCTCATGTCATTAGTTGCGGTAAAAATGCAAAGAACGAGGGGCCAGCCGACGGAGGAATAGACGTGAGAGGTACCGCATCTGGATTAAACACGGGGAACCCAGCTCCCTGTTTTCCAGTCGAATGTAGTCTAATTTTATCTGCTCTTCTTTGAACCTGTTGTGTGTCAAGTGAATCAAATGTTTCTGTGGCCTGCCCTGGTAACACAATCATTCATTTTGAAAGTTAAATTGGTAACTGGAAAATTCTGTTTGCACAGTTAACTCATCTGCGTGCACTGCTTTATCCACTAGCTTTTTTATTGCAAACTCTTTTTCTGTTTCTTTTTTTTACCTTGTGCACCTTATGTAATTCAAGTGTATGACTGGTATGGCTCAGCATACATGTCAAAAGCTTTTGAAAACATTTTTAAAAGCAATGTTTTGTCCATAAATTTGTACTATTTTGATGGTAACTTAAATAAAACTAAAAAGCTCACTGACCTGTAGTTAGCTGAGTACATTTTGCTATTTTTTTATTTTTTTCAAATGCAATTTGACTTTTCCACTGTTGTAATTTTTTCTACAGGTAAGCTTTCTTAAAGTTCTTTGCAAGAGCTTTGTTGTGAACCACCATGTAGTCATTGTAGCTTCTGATTGTGAGATGTAAACGTCCACTTGGGAGACCATTAGGTAATTAAAACTGGATTGCAAATGCATGGAGCATGCAATACTTTGCAAACTTAAAACAGAACTATGAGTGTTGCAAAAGCAAAAAAAGGACAAAGCTTAAACAAAACACAAATATATTCTGTATTTCTTTTGAAAAATAATTCTTCAAGTATTATTTTTCTTATTTTTCTGTATTTTAAAGGATTTTTTTGAGTTGCTAAAATTACTTGTAATTCTTTTTCAACTCAAAAATATTAACAAATACCTGTCAACAACGTATACATTCTCCCCATATTTCTTATGGGTTTTTTTGTGATCATTTCAAATTGTGTACGTCATATAACAATTTTTGTATGTGGAAAAAAAAATTAAAACATTTTCAAAAACGTGTTTTTTTGTTTGACCGATCCAGTTTTGCCCTTTTCAAGTTTCATCTTGATTGTTTTTGTATCAGTGCGAAAGAACTAAGAAGGATGCTGAAAAACATGTGTTGTTTATTCATGAAATTAAACAAACTTGTTTAAACAAATTACCTGTGTTTTAATTCAATGCGGTCTGCCTTGCTGTAAGTAAATAGGTGCCACGTTGTGTTTGTAAGGTTTTTTTTATCTCTCAATAAGGGGAATTGTGATCTTTAGTAATGGGAACCATCGGCTGAAGTTGACAAGGTATAAAACACAGTGAAATAATAATACAACTTACTTTAACAATGATTAGTTTTATTTTAAATGTTATTATCATCATAATTTTACTTGTATTATATTGTTTTACCTTAATTAAGTTTTTCACGGTCCATTTCCCTATAATAATGTCACGACAGGAACGGAATCAGGACCCGATTGTGTAACGTTTACCACAAGTTTTATTGAAAGAAAGAGAAAGGGCTGCGCCCACGATCCGGTGCTCACTGGACGCGGGAAGCAAGTCGCTCTCGCAATCGGATTGTGATCTGAATACGGAAGTGGATCTTCCATAGCGGACGATGGCGGTGTTAGGGACGGAAAATCAGATCGATCGCCGGGACAGGAGAGCAAACACGTGGTCGGGGTCAGAAACGGGTTGTAAGCCCGGACAGGAGAGCAGACATGGTCGGGATCAAAAACGGGTCCTGAGCCGGGAGGGGAGAGCAGACGTGGTCGGGATCAAAAAAACAGGTCGAAACCGGAGACAGTTTATCCATTTACTTATTTGTCCAACTAAGACATGCCAAACATATGACCTGTAGGAAGATTTATTCCATAAATGTCTATGTATGTCAAAAAAAGAAGTGAGTCTCTATGTGATTTCTATCAAAGGTTATGATTTTTTAAATAATTGCAAATCAAATGCCATCCGGCTGCGAGAGGACAGTGTTGAGTTGATAGATAGATAGATAGATACTTTATTCATTCCGTAGGGAAATTCACACTTGGTATAGAGTTGGTATGGATCGGTGAGTTGGTTCATTAAACCAGTTAACATATTAAATTCCAAACTTGAAAATCCTTTTTCCTCATTGTTTGTAAAAAAATGTGTTGTGTTTAGAAAAGATGCATTGTCATCCATCATAATAATTCGTAGGGTAGGTTACGATTTTAGGCTGAAAGATAAAGAATGATACTGGATAACAAAGCTCTAGGTTTGGCATTCTTTTGCGGATGTTGCCCGCCTGAGAAAAGAAAGTAAAGCTCTGGCCCCTGAGCCAAATTGGTCCAACTGAACCCTTTGCTGTTTACAGTGTTTCATTCTATGATAAACAAAAAAACATCAGGGGGCCCCACAGCCAAAAAATCCATAGACCGTAGCTAACAGTTAGGCGTTTTGGAGTATTATGTCATGAACATTGGAATGGTAGCAACCTCTCCTTTGAGTTGTGGAAATTTGGAGAGATAAAATTGAATTGGATGTCACTACACTCAGATAAAATGGAGCTATTGATTGTTGGTCCAGGTCAGTGTTGTGACTTGTTCCAAAACACTGCTCCGAACTTGACAAATATAATATTACCCAGGTGTCATAGTTGACCCTTATTTCTCGTTTCGGTTGAGCCTCTCTGTGACTTAAGGGATATACAAATAAATGTGACTTTACGGAGATCACTGTTTGTAAAAAAATATATATATATACGTTTAACTGAGTCCAGTCGTAAGTCAACCTGAGCCTTTTATTAATCCCTGGTTTTAAATTAACTGTTTATATTTGAGAATAGTGTCACGAGACCTTTGTACTCTAAGATTATTCAGACATACAAACAGGCTTAACCTTCTATAAACGAAGGAGGGGGGAGTGGAGTTGCTAATGATTGCAATAATTTATGCTTTTTCTGTTCACTCAAGAAATGAACGGCCTCAAATCAATCAATAATTAATCACAAGTTATATTAGACATGCATTTAAAACATGCAAAAAGTCTCCCATTGCTTATACATTATTATTATTATTATTATTATATTATTATTACATGTACATTGTGTGCAGAGTCATTGGCCGACTTTTTATTTATATATATGATATTTTACTTACATCTAGCGGCGGCTGATGGAAGTGCATGGGAATCGACTGTTAGGTCACCAACTGATGGATCCATCAACCTCTGCTTTAAAATGGAGACGGGACAGCTATCCCATCCATCCATCTATCTATCTATCTATCTATCTATCTATCTATCTATCTATCTATCTATCTATCTATCTATCTATCTATCTATCTATCTATCTATCTATCTATCTATCTATCTATCTATCTATCTATCTATCTATCTATCTATCTATCTATCTATCTATCTATCTATCTATCTATCCATCCATCCATCCATCCATCCATCCATCCATCCATCCATCCATCCATCCATCCATCCACCCAACCATTCACTCTCTGAAAGTCTGATGAGAATGCCATAGCTTGTTTGAGAACATATTCCTCGCTGCCGCTGCCCTGATGGCTTTCCATAAAATCCAAAGGCATCTTGTCTGTTTGCAAAAATCAAAAATGTATGTGTCGATGTTCACATTTGAACCCTGTTTAGATTCCATTTCAGTCTGTTTTTTTCCCCCGTGTCTGCTCAGCATCAATATTACATGCCGGCTGGAGCAGAGGAGGGATTTTTCCTGTTGGCCAGCATCAACCGCAGAGAGCACAAACACAATGGCCGCAAACAAAAAGTCTAAACGACTACCTCATGTTGGAAAAATTAACAGAAGGAAGGAGTTTGCTGACAATATGATCACCGGGTATAAAAATGGAGCAGGGTTTTGGATTCAGCTGTCATGCAGAAGTAAAAGAAGGGCCGCGATTGAACTCAACAAATCAGGATAAAACTAATTGTGGGGTTTTTTTTCCCACACAATGGGCTGCATGCCATGTAAGAGGAACGACTTCAGAAAAAGACAAGTCAATGTAATATGTGATATACCGTATTTTTTGCACTCTAACGCGCGCCCCTAATTTTTTTTTTATATAGATTTTAAATCCACCATAAATATCTGAGTGGGTCAAAAAATAAGCAACTTTGCTCTGAAAATGTTGGTCTACTCGTGATCCCAAGAGCCAAGAAGAGATCCGCAGCTTCGATAGCGTTCTCGATTCGGGCATCGGTGCTGTGGAATGCTTTTCCCACTAAGATTCTATCTGCCACCTCAGTGGAAATGTTTAAATCTAAGCTTAAACACACACTTCTATTCTATAGCATATGAATAACCTATATTTTATGTTGACAATATATGTGTATTATTTACCCTCATGTAGGTTTTAGATCGGGTGATTGTGTCATAATAGTCTGTGGTTTGCAGTGGTCTGTGGTCTGTGCAGCCCTTTGGGACTCGCTGTGATTAAGGGCTATAGAAATAAACATGACTTGACTCAACTTGACTCTATGTAATTTCTATCAAAAGTTATGGCTTTTCTAAATTCATGCAAACCAAATGCTCTCTCCGTCTGCTAGCGTGATGAGTTGGTTTAGCTGTAAAACTGCATTCACTCAAATGTTAAAATAAACCTGTTAACCTTCCTGTGCGGAGCTTGCATGCACTCCGGTTTCCTCCCACATTCCCAAAACATGCATGTCAGGTTAATTGGCTGGCCCAAATTGTCCCTATGTGTGACTGAGTGAGTGTGTAGTCTGTCTCTGTTTCCCCTACCGAATGCCCAAAGACAGCTGGGATGGGCTCCAGCATCCCGCGACCCTACTGAAGATAAGCGATACAAATAATGGATAGATGGATGGGTTACTAACTAAAGTATGATACCGCAAAACAAAGTAAAAAAATTGGAGTTGACTTTCTTTTACTGATAGAAAGTGTGGATCTGTCCCTAGAGCCAAACTCAGTTTCTCATCAGATGTAGATGAACAGAGAAAAGTTGAGCAATCATTCAGCCCAAATCACAAACATGATTTGACTAAATCAGAGCCGGAACTTGAATATGTCCTTCCTCGCTCTGCCCGGAAGTCTGCGGCCTGTAACCCGTCAGAATGTGCGGTCGGTAAGACGACCCCGTTGGACGGCTCTTTCGGCTTCCCGCCTAATGGAAGGTGATCTCTGCTCAAGTAGCAGTCCATTAACAAGCAATTAAGTTCCTATTAATATTTTACCAGACAGGGCCTCTCATCTGATGTGTTTTAAGGAGCTTTTTTTTCCCATGAGTGCTCGAACATGAGCAGCTTTTAGCGCAGCATAAAGAGGCCTGTGTAATGGGTGGAAGGAGGAGGAGCAGCAACCCGATAGCACTGAGAGAAGGGTGAGAAGAGAAGGGCCCCTGCAGCTGGCCAGGGCCCGGCACCGCTCCCAGACGGGGCCCTCGCAGCAGCGGTAGGAAACACTTTGACTTTTACGGTTCGGTCACAGCAGCAGGCGTGAATCATGAGCTGGCGTCATGCGTTGAACGTAAATATGTTGGGATTATTTTAAAAGACAATCCGTTTTTATCTTGAGCTTCTCCCACACTAATGTGATTGCATCTTACTTTGGGTGTTATGGCAATGGGTTTATTTTTTTATGTATGAAATAAAAGATATTTTTGTGGTGAAGAGAAAAACATTCTAACCACTTGTGTTATCTGCTAAAGTTTTGGCATACACCAGACTTGTTGTTGAAACCTAAAGGGACAGTGTGTATTAATGCTCTTCCCCCTGAGATCCGATCTGCAACCTCAGTGGAAATGTTTAAATCTAAACTTAAAACTCACTTCTACTCCATAGCATATGAATAACCTACTCTTCTCGTCGGCTGAAAAATAGTCTGTGTAATAAAGTGTAATAATCTGTGAAGCCCTTTGAGACTCTTCGTGATTTAGGGCTATACAAATAAAGATGACTTGACTTGACTTGACTTATTTAAAAAAAAAAACTTCATTCATTAAAAAAAAAATCAAGCAAATACACATAAACTATTACATAAACATGTATTTTCTCAAAGAATGCTCGTAGGATGTGGGCATAGCATTTATAATTGCCAGCCCTCTTGCTGCTAGGGGTACCCAGAAAAGCCTGAAAAATGCTGGGCGTTTTTTTTTTTTTGTTAAATATGTTTTGGTCACTTTGAGTCTCCATCGTTTATATTCTTCCTTGTACTTTTAGCACTCATTTTTGGTTGCACAAGAGCAAGGTCTCCAACGTAATGCCCGATATGATCCCCTTAGTAGTGAGCAGAACGGTTCTGAGAATATATAATGTTTTATTGTGATTTTCTTGAAAATTAGATTTCTAACTGGGATGATGTTTAGTGGTTGACTGAGCGTATTTTAACCTCTAATAATTACAACTTGGTAATAAGATAGTAAAAATAGTAATAACATAGTAATAACATAATTATATATCACTTCAGGAATGCATATCAAACTGGTAGCCTTTCACGCTCATCAGTAACATAAAAGTAGGTCATGACTTCAAAAGTGTTGGCAACCCCTGCACTCAATATTACAGCTATTGGTGAACTAATACACACTGTCCCTTGAATTCACAAATTTCAAAAAAAAACTTCCATCCATCAGGTTGGTCCAAATTCGCCCTAGGTTTGAGTGGGTGCAAAATAAAATAAACCTTCACATCTTTTTTTGGGGGGGGGTAGTAGACAAATGCCTACACTTTCAGTGGTTGTGAATACTTCGCAAGAATACCATATAGCGCAAGTCTAGCTTTTCTTTCTGTTTCCTTCTCCTGCAGAAACTTGAGTTTGTTCTTGCATGAAAACCTCAGGCTGGCTGTTTTCTCTGTATGTTTTATAATGTGTATTGATGCCGAAAGGTGACTTTGAACAATGCATTCGTCCTGTGTCTGTAGGCATTTGTTTTACATAACATGAGTCCCACCTAAAGGGAGCTGACATAATTGTCTGACATCATGATGCTACGGGTACCCAAAAACCTCAAAAAGGCTAAGCAAATGGTAAATGGTCTGCATTTATATAGGACTTTTCAAGTCAATGAAGACCTCCCATAGCGCTTTACAATATGCTTCACATTTATCCATTCATACACACAATCACACACCAGAAATCTAAAAGAAAATTACTGTGCTTTGGTCACTTAGAGTCTCGGTAGTTTGTTTCTTACTTGTGCTTTTAAGTACTTCAATAAGTCAAATCAAGATAAAGTGTTTATATATATATATTTTTAATAGAAATCATTATTTCTAACCTTCTCAACGTCTCGATTATATTTCATATTAATTCTGCAATTCATTTGATAAATAATATTGAAAAGTTGGACTTTTGGTGGAAAACACACTATTGTCTGAGTGACCCCCAACACTTTGAACTGTCGTGTATTCTTTCAGTTATATACCAGTTTTTTGGGTAATTCCTTCTAATGAAATTTTTCAAATGATCTTTACTTGATTACCACTCTCTTAGCTCTGGTGATATTCATTTCAGCCATATTATAGTTTATTAACATTTGAGTTATTCTTTGTAGTAACGTTTTTCAAATGATCTTTACTTGATAACCATTAGCTTCGATCTGTCATCAATGATATTTTTTAAGCTATATTCCAGGTTATTAACTACTAAGTACTTTTTTTAAAAACGTTTTTCCAAATAATCTTTAATTTATAACCACTATTTTAGGTCTGGCATCAATGATACACTAACGTTCAAAAGCATGGGGTCGCTTAGAAATGTCCATTCTTTGATGAAAGCAAAGTGTGAAAGATAAAGTGTTTTTTTTCCAAATAGAAATCATTATTTCAACGTCTCGATTATAATTCATATTTATTCTGCGATTCATTTGATAAACAATAATGAAATGTTGGTCTTTTGGTGGAAACCACAATTTGAAGGGTCATGTATTTTTTCAGTTATATTCCAGTTTTGGGGTAATTCCTTCTAATTACATTTTTCAAATTATTAGCGCTGGTGTAGCACGACAGCGCAGTGGTTAACGTGTGTGCGGCACAATTCTGAGGTCATGAGATCGAACCTCCTATGTGGAGTTTGTATGTTTTCCCCGTGCTTGTGTGGGTTTCCTCCGGTCACTCCGGTTTCCTCCCACAATCCAAAAACATGTTATGTTAATTGGCCGGTCTAAATTGTCTCTAGGTGTGAATGAGCGAACGAGTTGTCCGTCTCTGTGTGTCCTGCGACTGACTGGCAACCAGTTCACGGTGTCCCCTGCCCACTGCCTGAGGATGGCTGGGATGGGCTCCAGCACCCCTGCGACCCTACTGAGGATAAGCGGTGCAGATAATGGATGGATGGATGGATAGCTCTGGTTTCTTTGTTATTTATTTCAGCCATATTGTAGTTTATTAAGATTGTAGTTCCTCTTTGTAACGATGTTTTTAAATGATCTTGATATCCGCTAGTTTAGCTGTGAAAACAAATGTACGGTGAAAGGCCCCAGTATTGTACCCGGTTGCGGACGTTTGTATTTTGGCGAGCATTGTCAATTTAAATAGCCCAAAACTTCACTTATATAAACTTGATACAGTATCTCCTTTTAGACGTGACTGATGAGGTTTTTTGAGTCTGGTTTTCCAAACGTCCTCTTTTCTGGTGCCGGGTAGCAAGCCGGGGGAAAATCCCCGCCTTGAGAGAAAAAGGGAAAGCGAGAGGCCATTATGCGTCTGCAGCTCGGGGCTACTCCCAGCGGAAAAGGCATTTGTCTTCGCTCGAAAGTATGATTTATTTTTCCGCCAGTCAGAAGGGTTATGTTTGTCACCGCACACAGAAAGGACTTTTTGGAAAAAGCAGCAGAAGCAGAAAGGGAGAGAAAAGAATGTCAGTCGGTTTTCGGAACGTCGGCTTTATGTCAGTGAGTTGTATGGTTTCCTTGTTCGCCATCTCTCTTAGTCTTCATTAACTTCACTTAATCATATGTTGCCTGAACCTCGCTTGTAATTTATCAGCATCTGTGTGTGCATAATTAAGGCCAAAAGGGGGATGTGGTTGTATCGGGTTCCTTCCACTGGGTGTAGATGTAGTCTTAGATTTTTCTCTTGCTGATTAAGGGTGTGTGTGTTTCTGAGTGTGTATGTGAAAAAAGGAGCAGGGAGTGTACCTTGGAGGAGAGGAACTTCAGCTTTAATTTCCCCCAGCTCCAGATATTACACCCCCGCGTTCCCTGTTTTTATTGGACCAGAGACCAAAAAACACCAAAGTGTTTATGATGCATTAAAACATGGTTGGGAAGCGGTGAGCGTGATTGTAAATCTATACATTTGGCTCCGTCTGAGAAGCAATGTGTCTTTTTTACGGCATTCTGTGTGTTTTAGCGAGCGATGATTGCTCGTTTATCATATCGGTGCGCAAGGAGGTTTTCGTTGTGAGGCCTAACCTGTGATCCAGACAACAGGAGGTCTTTCTGGGGAAGAGTTCATTTTGAGGAGAGTGACCACATCATATTCCTTCAACCTTTTCTGTGTCAGTGAAGTATGGAAGCGTTTCTTGCCCCGCCAGAAAAACACATTATTACATTAAATTTATCACGTTTTACCATACGGTTTACATTTTAACCCTGAATGTTCTCCAGGCTTAAAAAAATATATTCCAACTAAAATGTATTTAGCACTTTTCCTTCATAATTCAAAAGAAAACATGACAATTTGTAAAAACAAGCAAACTGTAATATAGATACATGATGTAAAAGCATGAAATCTATTCAATAAAAACAAGAAAACTACTATGTACTATGTAAAAAATGGAAATTTTGTTGTAAAATGTAATTTCTTCATCTAAAACTGTGAAAAGGATTATGAAACCATCTGCAAACTAAGATGAAATACAAAATATAAATAATTGTCATGTAACGGTAAAATGTATCAACAGCAAAAAACTTCATTTTACGTTATTTGTTTATTTTTTTAAAAAATGTTGATAGGATGTGATTCTTTTTTAAAATAACAGTAATGAGAATTTGGCTTTGGATTTGATCGTTGTGGAAAGTGTTTAAACTGTCAAGAGGACAGGACCAAAATATGCTCCGGCTTTTTCCCGTCAGACATTTTTTCTTTGTTTACTCAATTTTTTCTCAAAGTTGTTGAATCAATCAATCAATCAATCAATCCATCCATCCATCTCGTGTGCCACCTATTTTCATTAGGGTTGAGGGGGGTGCTGGAGCCCATACCTTCGTGCAGTGGGCAGGGCACACCCTGAAATGGTAGCCAGCCAGTCACAGGGCACACAGAGACACACAACCATTCAGTTACTCATTCACACCTAGGGACAATTTGGACCGGCCAATTACCCTGAAGTGCATGTTGTTGGAATGTGGGAGAAAACCGAAGTGCCCAGAGGAAACCAACACACCAACAGGGAGAACATGCAAACTCCACACAGGGAGGCCGCGGTAGCTGAAATCAAACCCTGGACCTCCGCACCGTGGAGCTTTGTGCTAACCACCCAGCCGCTGTGCCAATCAATTAATCAATTAAATATATAAAAATAGCCGTATGATATTCGTCTTGAAATAACTTGCAAGGCAAATGCAAGACTTATTATGTAAAAACATAGTTATCATCCAAAATCATGTAAAAACATCAAAATATTCTAAAAAAAATGAAAATTAAAATGCATGTCACGATTGAAATGTATCAAAAAGTCAAATTTATCATATAGAGAGGTAAAACAAGATTATCATGTAGTAACTTTATACTTAATAATAATAATATTAATGGGACATTATCACATTAATGTCAGGACCAAAACGGAGACAGAACCCATTTGTGTTTCTTTTCTCACAAGTTTTATTGGAAGAAAGAGAAAGGGTTGCGCCCACGATCCAGTGATTGCAGGTCACTCTGAACGCGGATGTGTATCTTCCGTGGCAAGCGATGGCGGTGTCGGGAGCGGAAAAATGGGTCAGTAACAGGGACAGGAGGGAAAAATGTGGTTGGGGTCGTAAGCGAGTCGTAAGCCGGGACGGGAGAGTAGACGTGGTTAGGATCAAAAACGGGTCGTTGCCGGGGAACTGACGGGAGCAAAAAACAGGTGGGAGTCAGGGTCGAAAAAGGCTTGCCTAGAGTTAACTGAGGTTCGCAGATGGAATGACTAAAGGAGATAGATAGGAGTGGGTTTAAATAGGGACAGGGAGCCAATCAGTTGGCGCCAAAGGAGCAGGCACAGGTGATTCACATCGGTAATCAAGACAATTAAAGTTAAAACGACCCAGAATGTTGAGGTTATGTATTAAAAAGATGACACATATGATTTAAATGGTAATTGTTAAAGTAAAATTTAAATGTGACCATGATATTTATGGAAAAACTTGTTTTTAAAATTTCTCTGACTTTCATGTAAAAATATTACACTTAATAATAAAACTTAAACATATTTATGTTGAATGATGACATAAAAATGTGAAAGTTATCTTCCACATAATATTAAGATTAGCTTTTAAAAAGATGTCGCATACCATTAAAATGGCAAAGGTTTATTTAAAACTTTAATTTTGTCATGTAAAACTTTGATATTTACTGTAAAAATTTGAAAATCATTGAGATAATTTAATCACCTTTTCTTTTGAGAGTGCTAGAGCGAAAAAACTCGGGTGATGCAACAATACAATCACAGTTTCTTCTTCTATTTAATTCCTTTATTATTTCTTTTATCTTGCGGTACTTATCCTTCCCTTGGAAATTAACTTTGTGTTGTTGTTTGACTGTTTCATGCCAATTTTCTGTGTAATTATGCAATTTTCAATAAAAACATTTGAAAGAAATTGGAACAAAGGAGAAAATCTTCTGGGAAGCTTTACAGCGTTTTGTTTTGTTGTGAAAAAAAAAAAGTTTTTTGCCTTTGTTCTTATGGTATTAGCTGTTGGCTGTTAAGAGCATGTGGTTACATTAAGTAATATGAACTTTGAAGATGTCTGATTTTTAAAAGATTAACATTAATCCTTCTTGGAGTGAGCAGCAATGGGTTTACAATTTAGAACTTTTAGACATAAATTTTAAAAAATGTACCAGGTAGTTGTTTTCCCTACAATCTGGACCCGAACTCCCTACCTTCTTTTAATTGCAACAATTACTGATTAGTGTCAAGTATTACAAGATATCTGAAATCAAAACTTTTATGTTATTATTATGCTATAACATTTTTAAACTTTAGAACTACAATGTTGTTATCAGTTAGTGTTAGATATAACAGTTATTTGCAATCACAAGTGTTTTGTTATTACTAAGCCGTTACCTTCCTATCCTGTATCCTGTAATTAGGCTGGTAGTATTAGTACTGGGGCTAAAATTGGCTCAGTCGTACGAACTGTAAAAAATGTTACTTAAAATCTTGGAATAAAATAGTTTTTTAATCTTTGAAAAGCCGGATGACACACTACACTGGAAAATAACAGTGATCAGATGATGAAGGTGCTGAATCTCATTCAGATCAGGATTCTTCTTCTTCTACTGGTAAACAATGAAACCAGTACAATATGTTTCATGTGGGTGAGCTAAAACTTGCATAGGGATGGGCACCTTCGAGCTGTACTTGCCCAAAACACACCACAGGAAGTGGTGCCCCTACAATCTAGGCAGTTAAGGCAACCGTGAACTTGCAAGGAGCTGCAGGATTCTCAATCCGGCCAACTTTTTTGAATTCCTAAAATTGAATGCAAAAGCGAATTTCACATTTTCATGTTTTAAATAATAGCTTCAATTTTTATCATAAAAATTACATGAAAACACAACTAAAATCTCAAAGTAATACTGTTTTGCCGGTGCGCCAGCATTATACTACTATAGTGCCAAAGGTTAATAACGTCACCCAGAAAAGGAGCTAGCCCGATTTGCTATGCGCTTCATCTTACAGTGGAGACACAACCTTCATACCTGGACAGGCATTAGCAGCCTCTAATGAGTGTAAATATTTCTCCCGAGTACTTCCCCACCGACCCAACAGTGATTAGCCGTGTGTTTTTCCACAGACTTTGGATCCGTTCTCAGCTTTCAGCTGACCCTCTCCTTTTCGGTCATGCTTGTGCACTCAATTTAGCCTCTCTATCTCTTCCCCCCTCTTCCCCGTTTTCCGGGGGCTTTTGCGCTGTCCGGGCCATCTCGCACTTGATTATTTCTGTCGCTTGTGCGTCCCGGCGAAACGCAACGTGACAGCAGCACCACGGCGCTAGTTTTTCAGCCACCACAGGACAAATATCCTCTTGCAAAGCTTCGCTGTGTAGCTTGATAGATTGTTCTCTTGCTTTTTTTCGCTGTTTTCTGTCAAAGGGCAGCTGCACGGATCTTTCATTTCTTCCTGCATGTTTTCCCGGTCAGAAAAACATCTGTAGTATTGACGTGCACGGCATGAAGGGGGGATTGGTTCGAATAATTGATGTTATGAATGCTGAGCGAGTACTCGGATCAAATCGAAACTTGTCAGAACCCGAACAGACGGAGGGCCCAGATGCGTAACGTTTTCCACAAGCTTTTTTTTTTTTACGAGAATAGAATAGAATAGAATATACCTTTATTGTCATTGTTACAAATGGGCTAACATATTGTGACAACGAAATTGGGCATGACACTCCAGTTTTACACATTCATAGTGAGGTATGAGCAAGAAGATAAAGGAACAGAGAAGATAATGTTATAAGACAAGGGGGATAAGGCTATAGTTATAATTTACATGGTATTTACACAAGAAATGTCGGCATGTGGGATGTTACATACAGGGTTGTCGTGATAACGTTGGTATCGTAACGGTTGTGCAATATTGCATTTGGTGCAAAGTCATCATAGTACAAAAATAGTCAGCATATGCATTGGTGCAAACATAGACATCATAGTGCAGAAACAGGAAATGGTCAGACATTGTGCAATTGAGCACTAAACGTAGTGCAGTCGGACTGTGACATGAGTAACATTATATTCGTACGAGGTAGTGTTGACACGAGTTTTCAGTTTTTTTGTGCGGTGTCTGTTGAGCAGTGAACAAACATAGTGCAGACAGCATGTACATGAGTACCATTTTACATACGTGTGAGGTAGTTTTTTTGCAACAGTTTTCAGTTTTTTGTGCGGTGTCTGTTTAGGGTGGTAATGGCTGTGGGGAAGAAACTGTCTCTGAGTCTGTTCGTTTTTGCTTTGTGTGACCTGTAGCGCTTGCCGGAAGGCAGCAGGTCGAAGAGATGGTGGCCGGGGTGAGAAAAGTCCTTGATGATGTTTTCTGCTCTGCTGAGGTAGCGAGAGCAGGCAATGTCCTCCAGACTGGGCAGAGAGCAGCCGACGATTCTCTGGGCTGTTTTGATGATCCTCTGGAGCTTTTTCCTGTCTGCTGCTGTGCACCCAGCATACCACACCGTGATGCAGTATGTTAGGATGCTCTCCACTGTGGCTTTGTAGAAGGACACCTGCAGCTGCTGTTTTAGGTTATTTTTCCTGAGCAATCTCACGAAGTGCAGTCGCTGCTGGGCCTTCCCTACCACCGCTCTGGTGTTTGCAGACCAGGAGAGGTCGTCGGAGATGTGCACGCACAGGAATTTGAACGAGTGGACTCTCTCTACACAGTCTCCCTTTATGATGAGTGGTGCTGGATTCCTGCCATTCCTTCTGAAATCCAGAATCAGTTCTTTTGTTTTTGTGGTGTTCAATATGAGGTGGTTTTCCGAACACCACGTTGAAAGTGACTCAACCTCATCCCTGTATGCCGCCTCGTCCCCTTCAGAGATGAGGCCGATCAAGGTGGTATCGTCAGCGAACTTAATGATAGTGTTTGTGGGGTGGGTCGGTGAGCAGTCGGAGCTGTAGAGGGTGAAAAGCAGGGGGCTCAGTGCACAACCTTGGGGGGAGCCAGTGTTCAGTGTTAGGGTGGAATGGGGCAGTCATGCGCGTGAACACAAACGCCAGTGATGCGGCGATCGCTGGGTAGAAGAAGTGAGACAGAGAAGTCAGAGGCAGACGAGATCGAAACCAGACAGGACAGATGGGATCAATACAGGACACACGAGTAGATACCGGACAGGACAGAATGGACGGGAACGATACACGAGCAAGATACCGGACAGGACGGGACAGACGGGACCGATACCGGAGACTGGAGCAAGATACCGGACGGGACAAGACAAACAGGATCAATACTGCATACTGAAGACTGGAGCAAGATACCAGACAGGACGAGACCGACGGGATCGATACCGGATACTGGAGACTGGAGCAAGATACCGGACAGGACGAGACAGGTGGGATCGATACCGGATACTGGAGAAAGATACTGGACAGGACGGGACAGACGGGATTGATACTGGAGACTGGAGCACGATACCGGACAGGACGAGACAGGCGGGATTGATACCGTATACTGGAGACTGCAACACGATACAGGACAGGACGAGACAGGCGGGATCAATACCGGATACTGGAGACTGGAGCAAGATACCGGACAGGACGAGACTGGCGGGATCGATACCAAATACTGGAGACTGGAGCAATGTAGACCAGTTGTTCATGAATTGCGAGTCATTGCGTGTGTTGATTACGTACATGGTGATGTCAGAAACCCCTTGACTGATTTAGGAGATTATTCGATTGGTTTGAGTGCAGTTGGAAATAAAAGAGTCAGAGAAACACTATACCCCTGGGGGAATCAAGGAAATGTCAACTTCCAATGCTACACAAACTTGCTATCTCATATCTATGAACTCCCGCTTCATCTGTAACATGTGAAAGAGTTTTTTTTTTTTAAAAACTACTTGAGTCCCAAAACATATTTATAATATAAAAATGTATTAATCCATCATTTCACCTCCTTATTTCGTATTTTCACTCTTTGCGTATGAAAAATATAGACAGAGTAACACAGAACATTTTATGTTGAAACACACTTTGAATATATATTTTGGTATTCAGAGCATGATTTACACCCTAGCGTTTTATTGCATGCACCAAGCATATTATACATTCTTCTGTCCACGTGATGGCATAAACGAGTAGATAAATCATCATGGGGTTCAATTATGCAATGAGCATAACATTTTCAAGCAAAAAGTATCAGTATTGATCAATACTACCCTGTATTTACTTGAATCGGATCGATATCAGAAATCACAGAATCGCCCAGCCCTATTTTACAGTTCATGGATCCCTTAACCGCCAGGGTCTTTAAATACAAAAGTAATTTAATAGATATAGATACAAAAATATATACGAAACACAAAGTCCTGTATCGGACAAATAGCCGTTGAGCCTTTAATATGTCACGTAAGCAAAGGACGTATCGTCTTCCCCACATAATTAATTTTTCAACAAAAATATGAAAGCGACAAGTGATGCAATTTATTGTACAATGTGATACTCAAAATGTTGTAACAAAATACTTTCCCCTGGTGATTTAGGATCAATATCAGTATTCTCACTCACACGCCGCTGCTTATCAATGACAAGATTCAGCTCATCTCTGAAGAGTGGTATGAGGCATTACATGGAAAAACAACAGCAACCAGATGATGAAGGTGCTGTATCTGAATCAGATCAGGAGGCTTCCCCTGCTACTTGTCACCACGGAAGAGAGCACTTTTGTTTTTCATGTGGGAAAGCAAACTGCTACCCAAAAACAGCCTTTGTGTTATTTAAAAACAATAAAAAAAAAAAAAAAAATCCTCACCAAATTGCAAATTTTGTGCAACCCTTTATCCATACAGGTAATTTTCTTGTAAAGAAAACATGAATTAAGCCTTGAAACCATTAGACTTTCATTAGGAGTCCCACGAATCTGCCTGTAGTGACCTACGTATTACAGGTGATAGTTGTCTTTACTGGGCTTTGATTTTGTTCCCTTGCATTATTTTTGCATTTATCGCACTCTTTGCACGTCTTTAGCTTTTATTTTATTTTTTTCGGAGCTGAATTTGAGGCTTTCCATTCCTGTGGTATAATACATCTTTCTTCAACACAGTAACTTCAGTGGCAGGACACACTTTCTCAGATATCATGGAAGCAGAATTAATCTGTTCCAGTGTCAGACTGTCACCATCTTAAAACGTTTCCTTATGTACGGCAATATTGGAGGATGGTTTAGACATTTTTCACTCCCAGACTCGAGGACGTTTAAAGGAGGAAGTCAACCCGCCAAATTTTCTCGACTGTAGTGTGCTGTAAGTCCCCCCTACTCATCGAAACAGACTATTGTGATTATTATATGGTTAGGCCCTGAAAATCTGTGTTATTTTTCTTGGCAAAATTCTTGTTTTACTGGCAAGGGTGTTTTGTGAAAACTGACAAACTTTGTGTCATAAAATTATGAAGGCTTAAATACTCCCCTAAGCAAATATATTATTTAACTGTCATTTAGTAAATTTTATCTGCTTAGTTAAGCCCACTGAAGGCCTACAATGCAGAGCATGAATGAGACCATACAGCAAAAAATAAGATCTTACCCCATTGGCAGAATACCCATCTTATGTTAAGTATCATTTTTCTAGTTGTAAGGTATTTTAACATGGATTTTCTGGTAAAATAAGGACATTTAGACTAAATTGTCTTAGCTAGCTTACGGCCATGCTACCCTGAACAGGTCCAATCTCGTCCGATCTCAGAAGCTAAGCAGGGTCAGGCCTGGTTAGTAATTGGATGAGAGACCACCTGGGAATACCAGGCGCTGTAAGCTAGGCGGCATGGTGGCGCAGTGGTTAGCACGTGTGCGGCACAGTTCTGAGGTCATGAGACCGGTCTAAATTGTCGCTAGGAGTGAATGAGCGGGTGAACTGTCTGTCCCTGTGTGCCTTGCAACTGGCTGGCAACCAGTTCAGGGTGTCCCCTGCTCACTGCCTAAAGATAGCTGGGATGGGCTCCAGCACCCCCGTGACCCTATTGAGGATAAGCGGTGCAGATTATGGATGGATGGATGTCTTAGCTAGTCGATGATAGAACGTTTTTCCAATTTTAAGTATTTTTTTCCCCAAACTTGGTATAAAATGTTTCTTTAAATGAGCAAAATTATCTACCAACAGCCACATACAACAATTTTACTTTTTTCTGTAATTTTTTCAAGAAACAACACAATATATCTTAAGAGAAAGCCAAATTTACAAAACTGAGCAAATGGAGTAAGAATTTATTTTGAATGAGAGTCAAGGACTGAAGGAGAGGGATGGGTGCCACCAGGCTCTACTTGCCCAAGACACACCACAGAAAAGGGTGCCCCTATGACCCTAGTGGTTAAGGGATCCCACCAACCAAACAACCAACCCACCAACCAACCAACCCACCAACCAACCAACCAACCAACATACCAACCAATCAACCATAGTTCATTGTAGTAGTTGCACCACCCACTGGCCTCAAGGGAATAATCATATCTCCATCAAAACAGTAATCCCTTGCTCTATCACAGTTTCGCCATTTTGCGGATTTATTGTTTATCGTGCATTATGTTCTGCATTGGCTAAATAGAGGATGATACTTTCAATTGCCAACAATGTTGAACCTCTCCACTCGCTAAATTTACTCTGCGTTTTTTTTGGGCCCTCCCTATTGGCTCCCTGGCGCTTTTTTTTTCGAGGATTTATCTGTCTATCAAGGATTTATGATAATGGAAAATATGTGTTTTCTGTTGGACAGATGCAGTTTTCCATAACAGCGGCAAAATGTTTATAGTAAAATGGACTGGGTCCTTAATCCATACCGTTTTACAATTAAAGAGCAAGATTATTTTTTTAATTATAATTTGGCAGTACAGAAGTTTTTTCGACCAAAAAAAAAAAAAACACATGTATAAGTACTTTACCTTTATTTGTTAAACAAATGCCTCAGGCTGTAGATTGGGTTTGTTCTTGAGTAATAAATAATTAAATAAATAAAAGTTTTTACTTTTTTGGTTAAGATGAACATTGGACATTTTTGAAGCACTTCTTTAAAACAAAACTAAACAAAACAAAAACAGTCTGATTTGGGTCATATGCCATTAACTAGTTTAGCCACAATTGAATTGGCAAATTCCTTAAATGTTTTTTACAAATACAAATCAAAGAAGCTGCTAAAACATCTAATGACTGCAGTTTTAGCAACACTGGCTACTGCCTCAGATGTCTTTCGAAGAACACATAATTTTCTTTGCCAAGAGTTGCGACAGAAAATAGTTTTGTGTTTTTCTGGTTGATTCTTTTATTTTCATAAAGAAGAGTCAGAGTGGGCAGCACGGCGGCGCAGTGGTTAGCGCATGTGCGGCACAGTTCATGTCATGGGAACCTCCTGCGTGGGTTCAAATCCAGCTCCAGACTTCCTGTGCGGAGTTTGTATGTTCTCCCCGTGCTAGCGTGGGTTTCCTCCGGGCACTCCGGTTTCCTCCCACATTCCAAAAACATGCATTTCAGGTGATTTGGCCGGTCCAAATTGTCCCTAGGTGTGAATGAGCGGGCGAGTTGTCTGTCCCCGTGTGCTCTGCGATTGGCTGGCAACCAGTTCAGGGTGTCCCCTGCCCACTGCCCGATGATTGCTGGGGTGGGCTCCAGCACCCCTGCGACCCTACTGAGGATAAGCGGTGCAGCTAATGAGATGAGATGAGATGAGATGAAGAGTCAGGGATTGATTTAGCCAGCTTTGTCATCAAGCAACATTTCAACTTCTAAGTTGTAATTAGCTAAACGATTATGTTGAAAACCACAGACTCTGATCATACAAAATGCACTTTGTATAATAAATAATTCCGTAAGATAGCGGGAGGCTGAGACCCCATTCCATTAAAACCACTCTCTGTTCTTTGTGACTCTATGAATAAATATATTAACCTCATACTTGGTAGATGTGTGGGATAAACATGCATTTTTTTCCTCAATTATGAAATCACTTAGGCGGAAGGCAACCTAAGGCATTTACTAAAAATAGCTTTTATGTTCACCCCATAGTCTATACATGGCAAGCTGCTAATGTCCTTTTACTGAGCTACAGTTGAGAGCATACGGCATCATGTGGTATAAAGGGAGCACAGCTTCAGACAGGAAAACCTTACGGAGAGTTATCAACAAAGCCTAGAACATCATTGGCTGCTCTCTGCTGACTCCGGAGGACATTGCTGGCAGAGCCAACAAAACTATAAAGGACTCTTCTCACCCCAGCCATCAACTCCTGGGAGACGCTACGTATCCCTTGTATATCTAGCCTATGTCTAGAAAAAGTGTTTTGATATTTTATTTGTCGACCCTTATTTTGGAAATATGTTGCAGCTAATTTCATGTCTCCATTGTTCTGGTGCACTCTACAAGCACCATTTTGTAAATTTTTGCCATATTTCTTTTATGTTGCATATTGTACAAACACTTTATGCATTTTTAGACCAGAAGGATTTATTTTGTATTTATTTATATTTACATTTTGATAAAGGAGATACTATTGGAGCTCAGGAACCTTGCAGGTCCACTTCAGACAATGGCTTTAGTGGATATGGTTATGTGACCCATGTGGCCCCTTGAATAAGCCCATCAACAAAATAATAATTTATTTTTTCCACTAGAACATGAGTTGGCAACCCAAAATGTGAAAAGTGTAAGCCCTACTGTATAAATATATTGCGTCTAACTACTTTCATTGGAACATTTTAAGAATATTTGTGTCGTGTTTGTATTCCTACAATTTTGAAATAGTGCTAGCCAGCCACTAGGGAGCGTCAAAGAGCAGGATGCGTCTTCAGAGCTGCTAGTTGTTGACCCCGGCACTAGAAGATAAGTTTGCCAAATTAAAGTATTGTTGATCTTTTTTACTAGCTTATATTTCTAAGGAAACAAGAGAATATCACTTACAATTTACTAAATAAACTGACTCTACGTGGTTTTATTCTCCCTTGTTTATTTTACTTTTTACAATAAGTTATTATAAATAAATATGTATTTGATCTATTCAATTATGCTTGAAATGTGAAATTGAAGAATAGTTCAAAAAAGGAAAAGTAGTGAATATTTTTTTTTCACTTAATTCGTTTTTCTTTCAGTATTGTAATGGAGGCCTGCCACAAATCAAATGTGCACACATAATTCCTAATTGATTACCATGTACACTTTATGAATGAATGAATGAATGCATGAATGACGATTGAAATAATGAACGAATTAATGAATAAAAGAACGAACAAACAAACGAACTAATGCTTTATTGTCACAGAATAGCAAAAAGTATTGAGTATGTTTCCACTCTTGTACTTGTTTTCTTCAATTTTGTTGATGGACTTTTGCCACCTATAAAGTGTCACGACGTGAGACTGGACCAGAACGGAGGCAGGAGGCAGGAAGGGAGAACTCAATTGCGTTGACGATCAAAACTTTTATTTACCAAAAAAAAGGCGTCCAAAACTCAGGGACAAGACAGAACAAACAGGCTTTAACAAAAAACGTGCAAACACAGGTTTCTTCCGACTCAAACAAAACAGGACAGAGCAAAACAGAACGGGAAATGCAGACAGAAAATGCAGAACAGAAAATGCAAAACAGAAAATGTAATGAGCCAGCATCGCAAAACCCCAAACCCACCCTTAAGTAGCACATACGCAAATTAGCTGATCTACTGCAGCCGTGCCCAGGGGGCAGGGCCAGCCGGTCGCCACGGCGACCATGCTGGACACGACAGAACCCCCCCTTTAAGGGACAGCTCCAGAGGTCCCAAAAGGAAAAATTATTACCTCGCACCCCGGAATGGTTCGACGCTCTC
The DNA here is from genome assembly GCF_059441175.1 of Urocampus carinirostris. NCBI lineage: Eukaryota > Metazoa > Chordata > Actinopteri > Syngnathiformes > Syngnathidae > Urocampus > Urocampus carinirostris. The sequence continues at coordinate 8,086,249 of NC_142357.1, forward strand.
GATTGGGGCAACCCCGCTCCCTCCTCCGAACACGCAGGAACGGGAAGAGGCAGGCGCCATCGGCGACGGACGGATCGGACTCGGCGCTCGGCAGAGGGGGGGTGGGACTGGTGCTCGGCAGGGGGAGTCCGGCGGGCAAACAGGACAGGCGATTCAGACAGGACAGGCAGAATCAGGACCGGCAAACAGGACAGGACAGGCAGAATCAGGACCGGCAAACAGGACAGGACAGGCAGAATCAGGACCGGCAAACAGGACAGGACAGGCAGAATCAGAACCGGCAAACAGGACAGGCGGAATCAGAACAGGCAAACAGGACAGGCGGAATCAGAACAAGCAGAATCAGGACAGGCAGGGGAGTCGGACTGGTAGGCAGCGGAGTCGGAGTCGGACTGGCAGGCAGCGGAGTCGGACTGTCAAGCAGCGGAGTCGGAGTCGGACTGGCAGGCAGCGGAGTCGGACTGGCAGGCAGCGGAGTCGGACTGGCAGGCAGCAGAGTCGGACTGGCAGGCAGCGGAGTCGGACTGGCAGGAAGCGGAGTCGGACTGGCAGGCAGCGGAGTCGGACTGGCAGGCAGCAGAGTCGAACAGGCAGGCAGGAGAGTCGAACAGGCAGGCAGGAGAGTCGAACAGGCAGGCAGGAGAATCGAACAGGCAGGCGTCAAATCTTCCCGGGGCAATACCCAAAACCCCCCTCGCACCCCGGAATGGGTCGACGCTCTCGATTGGGGCAACCCCGCTCCCTCCTCCGAACAAGCAGGAACGGGGAGAGGCAGGCGCAATCGGCGTCGGACGGATCGGACTCGGCAGGGGGGATCGGACAGGCAGGCACGGGAGTCGGATGGGATCGTCCGCTGAGTTCATTTCTTGGCTGGCTCATTCTGTCACGAGGTGAGACCGGACCAGAACAGAGGCAGGAAGGGAGAACTCAATTGCGTTGACGATCAAAAATTGTATTTACCAAAATAAAAGTCGTCTAAAACTCAGGGACAAGACAGAACAAACAGGCTTTAACAAAAAACGTGCAAACACAGGTTTCTTCCGACTCAAACAAAACAGGACAGAGCAAAACAGAACGGGAAATGCAGACAGAAAATGCAGAACAGAAAATGCAAAACAGAAAATGCAATGAGCCAGCACCCGCAAAACCCCAAACCCACCCTTAAGTAGCACATACGCAAATTAGCTGATCTACTGCAGCCGTGCCCAGGGGGAGGGGCCAGCCGGTCGCCACGGCGACCATGCTGGACACGACTTAAAGTGTACATACATAACTCCTTATTTTACAGATATGGGATTTTGGACTTTATAAATGAATGAATGTTTTCATTGTCATACAATAGAAAAACAGATGGGAGAGAGGGGCTTCTCCTTTTAGAGCAAGTAAAACGGATTAAAAGATAAAAATGTGTAATGGGAAAAAAATATATTAGTGATCTACAATAAATACGTACATATTCACATGGGTAGTTGTACAGAACATTATGCTCATGAATGAGAAAATGGGTATTCAGGAAGGTAATGGCAAAACTCTGCTTTCATTCAAAAGTTTGGTCACTTGAAATAGAAGACATTTTCTTTTGTAACATTGATTTACTCCTGGGGTACAATCGTTTTTTAATGGCCCGGACAAAAGCTGTCTTGTAAATTATAATGAGTGACAAGCACAACCGTCGTTGTGCAGTTGACAGTTGTTAAAATAAAAGGAAGGGGGTTGGGAAGACAATAAAACGTGCTCCTTACTTTGATGAGGAATGACAGACACGTATGGTTAACTTCAACTCGATACTGTATTGACGATATATCTTTCTGCCTTTTTTCCGCTCCTGCCATCTCCTAAATCGCGTAATTGTAGCCGTTGCCTGAGGCATGGGATGCGTGTCATGCGAGCAAGGTCAAAAGAAATGCGCACACTTAAAGATTTCAAATATTTCCCCCAAGCCCTCCAGAGGATCGGATTGTTTTGCGGGAACGCATGTCATGGGTCAAATGATTGAATTATTAATGGAAAAGCTCTGCAATAACAATCTGCCGCATCTTTTGCCATTCCGAGATGATATTCTCAGCCGGTTGGATTCCACCTATGTCGGGATCCAAATCCAATAATGCCGAGTGTGCAAAAAAACTCCCTCTCGACGTGCATCCGCTCTTCTATTGTTTCTCAGGGAGAAGCAACTTCAGTCAGTTTCCCTCTCGCCAGAGAGGATTATTGAGTCTGCAGAATTATATTGACTGCTGTGCATCGTTTCCAAGGACGAAGCGATACATTTTCATCAGAAGAGCGAGTAGAGTACAGCAATTCATAATCAAAGGGCTCTTTCACAACATGCTGGACAAGCGATACGTTACAAAGGAACGCGATTACCTTTTTAGGTAACGAGTACTGTAAGGCGTTATTAATAAAATTTAACTCTACTGCTGTTACAACATTGTGTATTACCAGGAATGATTTAGGTTAAAAGGTTTTGGGGTGCTGAGCAACCAGAGTGTCTGGCGGATTAAAACATGTGTTTTCATTTCACTTAAAGACCCAGTATGTCATATCTGATCATTAGAGGGCACTGTTGTCTCATGCGAACGAAAACCACTGCCGAATGATTACTGCATAGGAGCTAGATGACTGACAAAAATAACATCAACTACCTAAGTATGGAAATATAAATTTCTCCACCTATTATTTTTTCATACACATTGTTGTGATAGTTCATGTCTTTTTTGCCTAGTAATTAAATCAATGTTTTTGTTTCTTTACTGAATGAAAGTTTGTTGTGCCACTATGAGGCACTTAATATTATGCATCATCCTTTTAAAGTGATTTAAGATCATTCAACACTGTTCTGGAGTACAACTTTCCATTTGTGATGTGATCAGATTACACTCTGTGGTTAGGAGAAACTTTATTACTACACCATGCGTAGTTATGTCTAATAGAGTGCGTTTATATTTACCTACAAAATAGAACTAATTACAGTTACAGTGCCATTGTCTCTAGCACCGAGGAGAGCCCGCGTAATTTCTCTATACTGATATTCTGATATTGTCCCTCCAGTAATTTCTTGCTGTATTGCTGTTTTCTCATCGCGGGTTCGCTGCTTCACACTGTGTCCTGCATTCTGACTGGCTAAACAGAGGAAGATGCTTTCTATCGCCAACAAAAGTGCACCTTTACACCTGCTTAATTTGTCTGGAGCCACATGCGGTTGTTTGGCGCTCTCTAGTGGCTCTCTGGCGCTTTTTGAAAATGGAATGGAAAAATAATATACGGTTTCTGTAGGACAGAACTGGTACTTAAATACGATTTTCCATAATGTCCACATGATGGTGGCAATGTATCATGTAGAGTAAAGTGGATCGGGTCCTTAATCCAAACTGTTGTGCAATCAAACTGCAATATTAATTTTGAAATCAAAATTTGACATTACGGAAGTTATTTGTAAAAAAATACTTAAAACTATAAATCGGGTTTGTTAGAACATAGACGATTAAATAAGGAAATAAAAGTTTCCACTTTCAGTTTCCACAAGTCAGGGACATTTGTGGAATGCAACCCCCGTGAAAAACGAAGAATTACTGTAAACTCACATCTAAGCTGTGTTTACAACCATAAAATACAATACTGAAATCAGGGGGTCAGTTTATAAGCGCATATTTAGTTGTGTGTCACCAGTAGCGAATGGTAGGCAGAGTGTGGGGAGGGGGCGTGTCTTATAAAGCAACAACAAAATATATGGGGCAAACAAGAGCACAGAGTTTACGGTATGAGAGTTCTGAATGTAGGTCCCTTTGTTTTTTTTTTTTTTTTTGGATTCCTCATGATTTTTAGTCATTTGGTGACCAAGCCCACAATTCCAACCCCTAATGCTGAGCGCCGAGAAGGGAGGCAATAGGTACCAGTGTATAAGACTTGGGTATGACTTGACCGAGGCCTGAACTTGTGATCTCCGAGTCCCGAGGCGGGCGCCCGACCACCAAGCTGATTGCATTTTGGTCTTTTTATTTGTAATTTATTTTTTATTTTTTTGCAATACGAGTGACATGGCTGCTTTCTCGTGTCCCGTTTCATCTGGAGGGACGAAAGCATGACCAACTTGGGTGCCGAGGTGCTTAACTTGTTTGGGAATAAGGGTTAGCCATGGTCGAAAAACAATTTTGTGGGTTTTTTTTTGCTACTTTTTCCCTTTGTATTTTCTTTGTTTTGTTTTTTGTATGTGTTTGTCTTGCTGTCGGTCACCCCCTCTTGAGGGATATGACCTGGATGAATGGATGGATGGATGGATGGATGGATGGATGGATGGATGGATGGATGGATGGATGGATGGATGGATGGATGGATGAGTGGATGGGTGGATGGGTGGATGGGTGGATGGGTGGAGGATGGGTGGATGGGTGGATGGGTGGATGGATGGATGGATGGATGGATGGGATAGATAGATAGATAGATAGATAGATAGATAGATAGATAGATAGATAGATAGATAGATAGATAGATAGATAGATAGATAGATAGATAGATAGATAGATAGATAGATAGATAGATAGATAGATAGATAGATAGATAGATGGATAGAATTTTTGCAATACAGGAAAAAAAACAAAAAGAAAAAGAAAACGTCTCGGACATTGGCCAAAAATGGAGGAGGAAATATTTGAGTGGTTTGAAGACAAAATGGATATGAAGTGTCTCGTCTGTGTTAATCTGTAAGCTCTCAAGTTTTCACTTGCAAGAAATGTAAAAAGTCCAACGCTTCCAAGGGTTAGAGTTAACGTTTTCTTCTATTTCTTTGATCACGTGCCTATTTTTAAACAGTTTTAGGGGGTCGGCTTCAATGTGAGTATGAACGGTAATTTGTAACTAGATAGTTACTTTCAGAGTAAAATGCTACTTTTCGGTGTCAGTAATCTGGGGGTGAAACAGTTACTTTTCCAATGAAGTAATTAGTAACTGTAACTCTTTTTTTTTTTTTTTGCAGTAACACTGTGGACGAAGAAAGATGTTTTCCTGCTGTGGTGTGCGCATATGTTATTGTGCGCAGTCTGGCATCCATTGCAATACTCTAATCTTGCTCTTTTTTATTAGTGCCAAATATGGATTCTGCTCCCGAGCAAAGTTGGAAATCAACCAAGCCATCCTAATTCACATTCATGACTCACATTATGGAAATACGGGCAGACAATACAGCTCGGCCACATTAGCATTCGTAAAGACGGCGAGAGGTGGAAGCATTTTAACCTTCGTTAACAAACTGGAGATTAGACTGAAAGTAATACGGAGAAATTGCGTTTTGATGTTTTGAAAAGAAGTTGAGCGGCTCTTGTCTGTTCCCACAGGCCCCTTTTTCACACCGGCGTTATGGAAATGCATGTTATTGCAAAAGCCCGCTGATGGATTCTTGACCTCGGCTCAGGAGGATTTCTCAGCGCTGTTTTGAGAATGGAGGTAGAGCAACATCGGAAAGAGAGAAAGAGAGACGTAAGGTTACCGCCTTAGCATTTGTTATGTGTCACTGCCAGGAAACACAACTCTTTTAGCTCCTTTAGACATAGCTGGCCGGACGCACGGGCTGACATCTTTACTTAGGAGACAGAACCCAAACAGATTTGTTAATGCAGCTGCTGAAAACTGTCCCGTTTACGACCCTCCCTCTGAGGAAGGTTTTTTAACTTATACTGCCTGCTCTTTTCTTTCAAGACAAAACTTGTAATTAATTAAAGAAAATAAACTACTGCCAGAAAATCTAGCCCACCAAACAAAAATGGTTAACCTCATGCGAAAATTGCACTATTCATCTTTTTTCACGATTTTTTTGTTTTATGCATGGGAGGTAGGAAGACCGTTTCGGTTCATTATATTTTTATTGGAATTATTGATATTCTATATTCCATAATTTGACTGTTGACAATAAATAAGAAACTTACATACTGTAAAATTTGGACTGTAACCCGCAACTTTTGCGGCTTATGCAATGATGCGGCTAATTGATGCATTTTTTCTAACCGGCACCAGGAGGGCCCAAACAGTAAAGGTCTGGTTAAGACAGGTGGACTATATGTGTATATATGTTTGATGTAACTTCACGCTTTGTGCATGAATAAAACTAGCAAGAAAAGACCCTCATCATGGAAAATTGAAAAGGGAGGGCTAGCTACCATAGTGGAAAAATTAACTTGAGTCTGTATTTTTAAACAAAAATGATGTGGCAAAATAAACGGATGACAAGAAGCAACGTCCAATGAAGCAAAAACATTTAAGGCGGATTTCTATTGATCTGTTGGCCTTCTTGTGTGTTTTGGAATAAATATTTTACACAGTTGGATTCTATGGATTGTCCTTGTTGTAACTAAGCCATTTTTGCGGACATTCAAAGGAGTTGAAGACGGACAGGGGACGTAATGGTGAGTCTCGCCGGATTTTTAGTTTTCTGGTATTCAGACTGATCGTGATGTTTTTCTAATGAGTATATTTTGAAATGCTCATCATATTTTGAATCCCAAGAGTTAAAGCTTTCCAATTATATGAGGCACGTATCTCAGTGACTGCTGACATTATACAGACAAGTATTTGTTTAAGTCTAGAGGCTCACCGGCGGGCCGGTGGAACGGTAATGGTTTAAGGTACCGTATATTATTAAAACTCGTTCTGTGTCCTGTCTTTCTTTTTAAATATCTCATGTTTCAATGTGGGCACGTGTGGTTTATAGTCAGGTACTGCCTATGTATGTACAAAATGTTTTTCCTTTAAAAATGTACTGGGTGTTGCTTATAATCAGTTGCACTCTATTGTCTAAATTTTACAGTATGGAGTATGTGATAATGGCCATACTGATGTACTATAAGGCCTTCGCATACAATATCATTTTAAAATCCAGGATTTTTTTTGTTATTCTGTCCTATAAATTATTCAGATGTTAGTAATGCCAATCACATTAGAAATCCGTAAATAGTAAGGCCACTATCGCCCAAATTAAATAGCTTTTTTTTAGTTTTTTAGCCTTTTTTCAATAATTTCCAAATGAAGTCCATGCTTTCCTCCTTTTAAATAAAGGCATCAATAGATCGGTGATCCTACATTATAAAAAAGAATGTCTATGGAACAGGAAACAAAATTACTGGACGGCTTGACTTTCTTGTCTGTTAATACTATCACTAATTTTAGCGTTTGGGGCTGAGGTGTCCGCCTAATTAGAACTCTTAGTCTCAATATTGCCCTCTGCCTTGAAGCGAGATAATTGCATATCGCACTCTGCATTTGCAGACACCCAACAAAGTAAAAATGTTAATACTAATCGTATTAAAAATATTCATAATATAATGTGAACATTCAGTGATTTTGAAAAACAAACCGCCCAAACCATGAAGTTAAATAAGAAACAACTTTAACCCTCAATAAATATAACAATTTAATATACTTTTTAATTTTATACTTCCAAGACGACAGGTGAAGCTGGGCCTAGGAAGGAGCTTATAGTAGGGAAGAGCATATTCCTGTAATGTTCGCAAGGCTAACGATCTAACAGGAGCATTTATCAATCTTTTTTGCATCATTCTGTAATAGTTGAAATATTTCCACATCCTGGAGTCTTGAATGAGGTGGAAAATGAGTCTTTTATCACAAATGTGTCACCCTTCCTTTTATCATGTTCCCAATTTTATAGTGGGATAGAAAACAAAAGACGACATATGTAATTATAGCGTGACCGAAGAGTAAACATATCTCGAGCGAGTGAGCTACGCTTTCGGCAACGAGCTAATTGCAATGTTCTCCTTCTGCTGAAGCCGGTGGGTTATTTGATAGCCGGCAGTCGGCTAAAATGAACATGCATGAGCACTTGCGTGTATGCTGAAGCTCTCATGATGTGTGCACATGTTTCTCTTTAACTACTTCTTGAGAAGGATTTATTGCTTTTATAGATGGAGTGTTTATGAGTAATGGAGCTGCCACATTTCAGACATCCTAACGCGATTAATATCACAATATGACCTTATGATGATGCAATAATTGCCACAATATTATGATGATGCAATAATTGCCACAATATTGTGACTAAGTTGTGCATATGAAAAAGCTCACAATAGTGTGAAAACAATGTTGCTGTTCTTCAGCATGAATAAAAAAAACATGTAACAGCAATGATGAATTGACATGTTGGGTAATGTCATATTTCATCATACTATTGGCTTCTAAACTCTAAACACACACACACTAAAACACACACACTCTTATATATGAGGGGTTCCCTTAACCACTAGGGTCATAGGGGCAACCATTTCCTGTGGTGTGTCTTGGGCAAGTACAGCCTGGTGGCACCCAACCTCTCCAGGCCAACAATCATTTCCACCCGGTTTCGAAAAATGAGCCTTTCGTGTATAAGGCAGATGTTGGAAAACACCATCAGAGGGCACATTAGACCCTACGAAAAACTGTTGTCAACTAGTGTTTTTTTCCACCACATTGCCCCTGAGCTACAATAAGTTTGACCCTCCTGATCTTTTTTAAAAAAAACGTTTTATGTCAACTGTTGATAAGCAACATAGCCCAAAATGTTGTTAGTTCTTTGACTTTTGCACACAATCCAATGAACCACAGCTTGACAAAATACAAGACAATACACACAATAATGTAAAAGACAAAATGAATACTGAAATAAATAAATAAATTACAACACAGATGACAAAATACACGACAAAATACCCAAAAATCGAAAAAGACAAAATAAACACAGGGATAAATAAATGACAACAACATGACAAAACACACAAAAGACCTAATAAATACAGAAATAAATTACGAAATACATGGCAACATACGAGACAAAATACAGGTTAAATTGAAAAACAAAACAAAAAATTGAAATAAATAAATTACCAAATCAATTTCAAGATGCACAAAAACATCAACAAATTGCATTTATGCCGTATATTTAGGTATTACGTGATTTATCTGCGTGTTAATTTACTTATACAAGGTTCATTTATAGGTATTTATTTATAAATCTATTTCTACATCTGGCAAGATCTTTCTTGCATACCCATCTAGCAGTCATTCACCTTTAATGGCCTCCAATGTCCTGGCAGTAAAAAGCGCAAGCGTGGCGCCTTTTGTGGCATGCCGAACTTTTTTTGTACACTTCGTACGCGCTCATCATTCCAAGCATTACTCCCCTCAACCTCCCTTTTGATCCCAAACAACGAGCTGCTTTTTGTTTACCGCTAACGCGCCCGAGTTAATATTCTGACTCTTTGTGCATGAGTGTTTGCTCTTCTAAAGGCAGCAAAGAGGTCGCGCTACCAACTCCGAGTTCATTCAAATCTGCAGCTCTGCTCATTTTAGCCAAAAGAGCAAAAGCAGAGGCGGAGAAAAAATTGTAAAAAAAAGAAAAAGAAAAAAGCAAGCATACCTTTTGAACTCCAATCACACAGGAGCTTGCTTTTTCACAAGTGCTGCAGAACTGGGAACAATGTTTAGGTGAGTCCCTAGATATCATTTTGCAGCCACGGAGCAACGGGAAAAGTCTTTTCGGTCTTTGCTCCGGCGGTGTGATATTACAAGCCCGCAGTACATAATCCAACACAGTGCAAGTTATTAAAATATGACCATAGCAGCTCCCAGGGGCTATATAACTCTCACACACACCGTCACACAAGCTGTGCTTCGCATTCCTATTGCACATATGTAAGCAGATTGTCCAGACTGAGACCCGACGGTGCATGCGCGGATACCTGAACACGACTGCTGGGTCATTTACCAAAATATTAGGGGGGTTTTCTGCAAAGTTTTATGTATTCCTACATTGAATGCATTATTATTCTTTCCTATTTGTTCACTGATCCCTTTAACCGCCAGGATCGTCAGGCAACTTTCTGTTGTACTTGTACTTTAGGCATCTGCAGCTCCCCAACCATTGACCATTGCAAGCCAAATCCAAACTCCGATTGGCCCGGCAACACTGAGTAATTTTGCTTGTAAAGCAATATTTTCTTTTGTTTCTGTTTATAATGTTTAATTTTCAACAGACACAAAAGACAAAGTTTCTTGAGTTCTAAATTTCCATACATCTCATCTCATCTCATTAGCTGCACCGCTTATCCTCAGTAGGGTCGCGGGGGTGCTGGAGCCCAACCCAGCAATCATCGGGCAGTGGGCAGGGGACACCCTGAACTGGTTGCCAGCCAATCGCAGGGCACACAGGGAAAGACAACTCGCTCGCTCATTCACACCTAGGGACAATTTGGACCGGTCAATTCACCTAAAATGCATGTCTTTGGAATGTGGGAGGAAGCCGGAGTGCCCGGAGGAAACCCACGCAAGCACGGGGAGAACATACAAACTCCGCACAGGAAGTCCGGTAGCTGGATTTGAACCCACACAGGAGGTTCCCAAGACCTTATAACTGTGCCTGCACACGCGCTAACCACTGCGCTGCTGTGCTGCCCAGATTTCCATACATAAAAAAGCCAGTAATATTAAGGCATTGTCAGTTGCCTATATTCAATAATTTAGGAAAAGTAGGCTAAAGTCACTGCAAAAAACAAAACTTATAGCAAACTACAATTGAATAAGGTGCAAGGAAAAATAGCATAGAGTTTGAACAAATGATTTGTGGGGTATGTTAAAAAATTGAACCAAAATAAACTTAGGGCGAAGAAAACCCTTTATGATGCCAGATTTGGCCTGCAGAGACCAGCTGTGACATGGGCTACATTGATGTCATGATGGCTAACAATTCACAAGAATATAAATATGGAAACCATAGTGCCTCTGCTTGTTTAAAATCTTGTTGACTTGTCAAAATAAGTAAACGCAAGAGGACAGCTCATGCAAACACCATACTACTCACTGAAATGACTATAAAAATAACTATATATTATACTACTTGCAAGAAAAGTGGATATCAAAATTCACGTTCACTTCTCAGAAAACGAAAATACTTAAAGATAGTCATTCTGTCGAATTGTGTCCACTAAAAACAAAAATATCAAGGTATATTTCATGCTCCGTACAGTTGACCTACATAATTTCTTAGATATACAGTAATTAAACAAAGCATTAAGATCATGGCCACCTATTGTGTGACTGTCGGTTCTAAGCTTATTTTATTATTCTATTTTTTTTTTTTTTAGGAGAACAATACACCTAATGATGTTTCAGTCACATAACCCTAACCCCTAACCCCTAACCCTAACCCTAACCCATTTTGTACATTACTTGTTCACAGCTGAACAAAAAAGATAAAATACAAAAATAAGGCATCTGAAAGGGACCGAGCTCTTAATTGGTAAGGAGCTGACTTCTGTCATTCACAGCTGGTTTGTTTGCAAACAACACATGACTAAGGGCCATCACTGAAGGTCTAGGTGTGAAATACACAATCCGTTAATCGCATAAGGCATATGAGCACACATACTTGTTCTTTCATTCACAATCAACACACACATTTCCTTTTGTAACATTCTCATGGTGCCCTCTACTACATTCTACTTACAACACACACAGGGCACACTGCATTATAGAGCATGCCACGCATTTTGAAGAAAATACCTTACGGTGATAAAAATAAGGTAATTTTTAATGCATGTAACCATTACAGTAGCTACCTTTTCAAGGTAATTTGGTGGACACACACTTTCTTATAAAATGTAACTCAAGCCCTTAATAATTGCAGCGGAATTTACAGGGCATTTTATGGCTCCATATGAAAAGGGCTCGTAATGCCGGTACACTGAATTTTCAAAGGCAAAGGGACAAAACCTCTTGTCGATATCATTTTCGTGAAAACCTACTCAAAATCCATATCATAACCACTGACACAGGAAGAGGTCACCTTCAAATTTCCTTTAAACGAACTTTTATTGGAAACCCTCGTTTGACCCCATTTTTCTAACGGCATGTCATTGCATGGGAAACAGATGAGCAACCTACATTTAATCAGGCACACATGATAAGAGTTCTCTTTGGAATGAGCAGAGAAGGAAGCGAGCGATACGCACTAAATCAGATCAATGGCACACACTCAATTACAGTTTATGTACTGGGAATCTAAAAAGAAATCATCATATCCTGCAGGGTCGTTTGAGCTAAGAACGGTATGACTGGACTGATTTACCAACTGGGTACCAATTAAAGCAGGAAAATACTATCATGGAATGCAGTGTCAATCAGGGATGTGTCATGTGCGAATGAACCGGCTCTGTAAGCCGGCTCTTGAAAATAAAATTTCCTGTTTTATTTGTGAGGAGTTGGGTGGAGGAGAGGAGATTTGGGCCAATCCTGTCCCCTGCTGGGCGCACAGTTCTCTGGGTCTGATGGAAAAGAACCAGAACAAGGACCGCGAGAGAGGGAAAGGAGGGGGTATGTGACTGGCCCTGCGCCGCAACTCCCAAAGTATTTTGTAACAGAACCAGTTAAACAGGACTGTATAAGAGACAAAGAAGAACAACAAGGGTGGTTAATGATCAAAAAAGTCAGCAAAAGAGAAGCTTGGGCTGAACTAAACGTAATGATTGACATTTTAGGCCCGAAATTCAGAAACTTCAGTGGATTACTGCCACTAGCCAATCATAGTTTGTAAACCGATGACATTTCCCAAGACCCAACTTGGAATCTGATTAGCTACACCAACCGCTTTATCCAACACTGATGTTACGGTACATGGATATTTTTTGAATGCTTTTGGGTAGATTTTTGAGCCTAATAACAACTATTGGCAAGTGTTGGCTGAAATGCTATTGATTAGATGCTTGAGTTAAATAGGAAAGCAGACATCTGGTAGCAGATCAACCGGGGGAAAGCAATGAAAAGAAACTGACTGACAATATGGAATTATTTAAAAAGTATTGATGAGTAGAATATGATCAACAATAGATGATTCGTTTACTTTTCAGGCCAGCGTTAGAAGGCCTTGCAGGACCTGACGGCCCACCACTGATGGAATGTAAGCACCCATTGGATTCATCGATGTAGAACAAAAGAAGAACACAATCGTCTTCTCAACCTGCTTCTTTCATCCGAGGGGGTGGATGCAGCTCCTGTCCTCTAGGTGTGCATTTGCATGTACACACATTCACATATTTTGTGCGCAATCAGGCCACCTATAGCACATTTTTGTGTTGGTGCAGTCCCTAGGGTGCAGAGCAAGACAGGAGATTTATGTTCTGCGCCATCCGGGCCCAGTTCTCCCTGCTCACTCTCCACTCATTAGTGCTCTTCGATGGGCATACATGTTACTCTAACAAGCTGTTCTGAGCCATCCAAATGCCTGATGGATTTCAACATTGAAAGGGAACTCCATCCCATCTCAAAAACAGAGGAGACATAACCAAGCACCTTTTAGCATACAGGCAAAATAAGCGATTGCTTAGAGTGCCACTTACCACAAGGGGCACTGCTGCTTTGGTTTTTCTTTCTTTTCTAGAATAAAAATAAATACTATTCCGATGAAATAATTCAAACTTTTTTATTCCTCAGGCCAACACAGTATTTAATATATAGTGCATATCTTCAATCCAATATTGTGTTTTAGACATACAATTGCTGTTTTAACATAGTCTTGTGATGAGTGTCTTTAGGGGCTGTGTGTTTTATTTGACCATTAAATGTCGCTGTATTGTGCAGTGCAAGCGAAAACAAGTGCTAAAATCCACAAGGGGATTACAAACTACAGAGTCTCAATGTGACAAAAAAGCAAAATTTTTGTAATCTTTTCCTTTGCCCAGCCATTCGAGAGGTTATTGGTTTGGGTACCCATAGCAGCAAGACACCAGACAGCTCTCCCTCATTGAAGCTCATGTTATGTAAAATAAATGAGAATTTCTCATACTGAAAGTATCTTAAAAGATGCATGTTTTTATATGAGCAGCCTGGCGGCGCAGTGTTTAGCAGGTGTGCGGCACAGCTCAGAGGTCATGTGATCGAACCCTCCTGTGTGGAGTTTGCATGTTCTCCCCTTGCTTGCGTGGGTTTCCTCCGGGCACTCCATTTTCCTCCCACATTCCAGAAAACATGCATGTCAAGTTAATTGACCGGTCCAAATTGTCCCTATGTGTGAATAAACAAGTGAGTTGTCTGTCTCTGTGTGCCTTGCAACTGGCTGGCAACTAGTTCAAAGTGTCCCCTGTCCACTGCCCTTAAGATGGCTGAGATGGGCTCCAGCACCCCCGCGACCCTACTGAGGATAGGCGGTGCAGATAATGGATGGATGGATGGATGGATAGATGGATGGGTGGGTGTTTATATGATAGTTCATGTAATTTTTGCTAATCTTTTGAATCAATATTGTTTTCCTTAAGAGATTACATGTTTTTTTACAACTAGGAGGCGCTAAATAATACAAACTGACCCTTTAAACTTGCAGATACAGAGGGAGACACGCAAATCTACTGACACATCACAGAGGACGATAGTGAGACCAGGCAGTCTGATTTTGCACAAACAATATAATTGGTAATTATAAATCTAACTGAAAGTGCAGCCATCCTGTAATTTCTTTCTCGTATGTTTGCATTTATTGCCGCACAGAGGACTAAATATCTATCAATGCTTTATTCATCACTGGTACTGAGAAATGTTCTTTTTCTCAAAACACAAGATAGCAGTTTTGGGGAGGATATATTTGGCGATGCATAGGACACCTCCATGGCTAGACATTAACATGCAAAAGGCGAGGTTGAGGCAACAAAGGTTCAGATGAAGAAAACTATTTCCTTCAAGATCATTTGCAAAAACTGAAGTTGAAATGTTTTCTTTGTGTGTGTGTTTGTGTGTTTCTTTTTGTCCCTGAACTATAATCTCAATAGTTCTCTGATATGAATGAGTGTCATTGCCGCTTTTTGCATTGCCTTCATTGACGTGCTCAAACGGGGGAAAGGCCAAATGAACAAACAAGCGCGTCGCTTCACCAACACGCTTTATCAGTTTTGCTCCTAATCCGCCGGGTAATGCACCCGCAGTCTATTTTGCAAATGCGTGCCTGACTGATTACAGGCTTCGCACGCGTCTTCATTTGTGTTTTTCTGGCAGCGTCGCCCCGGCTGACAGTTTAATGCGAGATCCACACCCGTAATGGAAATGTACTTTGAGGGAGGAAGACACTTTGGACTGATAAAAAAAGGGTTTCACGTGACGGCACAGGCGATAAATACTCAGATCTTCTCTAACGATGCACTTTTCATTTACGTTTGCGCCTTGGGATTTCTTCCAAAATCCGCTTGACTACTTGAGGATTCATTGTAATGATTTCATTAATGAAGATGTATTGCACAGTCATTGACTAGACAACGAGCAACTGATGCAGCAGATAAGAAAAATGACCCAGCTAACCGAAGATAATAGCGTCCAATGGCCTTGTATGTTTGTTTTATGTCTAACAAATTATTCCTGGTACTCACAGACTAACTGGGTTAATTTTGCCAAATATAGTTGCTCAATGCACTGATTTATGATTCAAAATGTGTCAGTTTTATTCAATGTATATCGAACTTTAATGTTTGCAGGTTTGAGAGCGTTCTCCATCTGAACCCTGGTTCTCAGTCGAACTGTTTGAATCTTGTCTCGAGACACAGTTATATAGTTTATGAGCTATGTTGACCTCATATTATTTTTTCCATCGAGGGAGAAGGACAACCCTGATGTTGCACAGTTGCTTGTATTCTGTGCCATCTTACCGGCACGCCATCATCTAGGACAGGGGTGTCAAACTCATTTAAGCTCGGGGGCCACATGATAGAACAAACATTCTCTCGGGGGGGGGCAGTTTAATAGATTAGAGAGAAAGAAAAAAACAAGATGAATAAATAAGAGAAAGATAGGGAGAGAAAGGTAAAGAGAGTGGGACAAAAAGAGAGAGAGAGAGAGAGAGAGAGAGAGAGAGAGGGGGAGAGAGAGAGAGAAACAAGAGACTGGATTTGATGCGTAAATAAAAAGTCATGGTGTTTTTCATAATTTTTTTTAATTAAACATAGTCAAACTGTATCCTCCTTACTCAACAATACCATTCCAATCCCAACAGTCTACAGTCAGCCAACAAGCTATTCCTATACTCCATGTATGCATGTCTCTACCCTGGATTCCAGGCTTGGTATTAACACCTGCCAACTCCCATGGGTGCTGCCCACATGCATTGCTTGCTCAGCAATCCATTTGTGAAGTGTCACCGCTGACAGCCAAAGGATTGGAGGTAGGGGAGAAAGTAGGGTTGGGGGGTGTCTGATGCTTATCACAGGGGAATTAAGGCAACATTTAACAACCTTTCAACCTTTGATTCATATTTTAGTAGCTCTACTGATGAACCATCGATTTACTAGTTTAACAGCGCCTTTGTTATGGCTTGAGGCGTTTTTATTATTTTATAGGCACAAAGGAGCAATGAGTTAGTATTAACAATACCCCAATTGTTTTAAAAGAACGGACTTACTTCTGTATGGTATGCATCATTTCCCCCCTTTTTTCCATTTGTATTCAACACTGAAGTTGATTTGCGTGTCTATTAGTGGTGTCTTGCTATGGAAACTCTTTAAGAGCCAGAAAAAAGCAAAAAGGTTTTTCCAAGGAGGAAGATAAATGAAAAAATATATATGACAGGATAAAAAAGGAAACCTTTTCGGATAATACGACAGTGAATGTCCAAAAATGGACCTGTTTTCAATCACTGGCCTGAGCTCAAAAGTGAAGAAGGCTATTTGATTGATGCTAGGTAAACTGTGTTTGTGAACACTTAAAAACAATTACCGTAATTTCCAGACAATGAGGCGTACTTAAAAAACCTAAATTGGCCAGAAATTTGAAAGTTTGTGTTAGAATCTGATGCGCCTTATTTGTGAATAAAATTAGAAATTCATACAGTATCCATGTCATGACCAGAACAAGCAATGGACCCAAATGCGTAATATTTCACACAATGCTTGATAGAGGGATCGGGAAAGTCAGGGCAAGAGGAAAAAACAACAGTGATCTGGTGCTTGCTGGGCAGGAGGAACAGGAAGCCGCCGCGAACAAAGCATGGTCGGGGATCGGAAGCAAGTTGGGCAGCCGGGATGGGAGATCGGAGCGTGGTCGGAGATCAGAAAAAGTCAGGTAACCGTAGACGATCGGGAAGCCAGGGACAGACGAGCAGGATACAGGACAGGACGGGACAGACGAGAGGCAGAGTCAAAAAGTGCTTGCCTTGCACGTGCTGAGGTTTGCTGACGGATTGACAAGGACTGAACGAGGATGACGTGTTTAAATAAGGAGAACTAATTAGGGAACGAGTGGCAGCTGGGGCTGAACACGTGAGCGCAGGTGAGGGCAATTGGAAGATCATGACAATCTATTTGTTTGCAATACTACACAAGATTTTACGGTGCAATGACTGATCCACATCGCCGACCAAAATCCCCAAATCGGTGTTTGTAGTGGGAATCAAACCCTGGTTGCCACAATGATCTGATGCGAAACCACTAGACCACAAGGGGTACCAATAACATGCAATGGCATTAGATTTTATGTCAATATCACTCTATCTCTACGGTCCCAGAAACCACTGTTAGAGATGGAGAAAAAATAAAATTTCGTTCTAAAAAATGTGAATTAACACAAAATCCCTTGCCATGCTTCTTGCGTATAATGTATTTACACCTTTAGGATGACTTTCTGTTTTCTCCGTTCATAGTATTCATTTCTGGCACTAAGTAAAAATAGTGCTATCATGATATAAAGTTGAATGCCTTTTCTTACTTCATGTTTATTTTTAGGTAATGGTTAGGTACTGTATATGCATGCTGACCGATGCAACCTGGGTTTGGTTCCCAATGCATGCCATGCTTTGTTATCTTCGTCGGCGACATTAATGGGTAAATAATGTTTTTAAATTTATATAATTTTGGTTTATTTTATAAAATGTGATTACAATCACAATTGTCCAGAATAACTGTTGGAAAAAATGTTTTTCATTGCTCTAAAAAATGTTTTTTTTTTGTAGTGTCAGATCTGGAAATACTGTTTTAAATAATCTATTAACAACAACAAAAATAAACAGTTTTTATACATTTTTATGTTGATTAAATTAGAATATATATTATATATATATATATATATATATATATATATATATATATATATATATATATATATATATATATATATATATATATATATATATATATATATATATATATATATATATATATATATATATATATATATATTTATATATATTGATACATAACCCTAACCCTAACGCCCTTACAGCGCTTCACTTTTTCCACATTTTGTTATGTTACAGCCTCATTCCAAATTGTATTAATTTAATCTCTTATCTCAAAATTCTACACAAAATACTCCATTATGACAATGTGAAAAAGTTTTTTTTTTTACTTTTTTTGAATTTATTAAAAATAGAAAACTAAGAAATCACATTTACATAAGTATTCACAGCCTTTGCTTAATTCTTTGTTGATCCACCTTTGGCAGCAAATACAGCCTCAAGTCTTTTTGAATATGATCCCACAAGTTTAGCACACCTATCTTTAGGCAGTTTTGCCCATTCTTCTTTGCAATAAGTCTCAAGCTCAATCAGGTTTGATAGGAGACGTTTGTGCACAGCCATTTTCAGATCTCTCCAGAGATGTCCGATCGGATTCAAGTCTGGACTCTGGCTGGGCCACTCCACGACATTCACGGAGTGGTTCCGAAGCCAATCTTTTGAGATCTTGGCTGTGTGCTTTGGGTCGTTGTCCTGCTGAAAAATGAACCTTCGCCCCAGCCTGAGGTCAAGAGCGCTCTGGAACAGGTTTTCATCCAGGATATCTTCATATATTGCTGCATTCATTTTTCCTTCTATCCTGGCTAGTCTGCCAGTTCCTGCTGCTGAAAAACATCCCCACAGCATGATGCTGCCACCACCATGCTTCACTGTAGGGATGGTATTGGCCTGGTGATGAGCGGTGCCTGGTTTCCTCCAAACATGGCGCCTGGCATTCACACCAAAGAGTTCAATCTTTGTCTCATCAGACCAGAGAATTTTGTTTTTCATTGTCTGAGAGTCATTCAGGTGCTTTTTGGCAAATTCCAGACGGGCTTCCATGTTCCTTTTACTAAGGAGTGGCTTTCGTCTGGCCACTCTACCATACAGGCCTGATTGGTGGATTGCTGCAGAGATGGTTGTCCTTCTGGAAGGCTATCCTCTCTCCACAGAGGAACGCTGGAGCTCTGACAGAGTGAGCATCAGGTTCTTGGTCACCTCCCCGACTAAGGCCCCTTCTTCCCCGATCGCTCAGTTTAGAAGGTTGGCCAGCTCTAGGAAGAGTCCTGGTGGTTCCAAATGTCTTCCATTTACGAATAATGGAGGCCACTGTGCTCATTGGGACCTTCAAAGCAGCAGAATTTTTTCTGTATCCTTCCCCAGATTTGTGCCTCAAGACAATCCTGTCTCGCAGGTCTACAGACAGTTCTTTTGACTTCCTGCTTGGTGTTTGTGCTCTGACATTCACACTCAACTGTGCGACCTTATACAGACAGGTGTGTGCCTTTCCAAATCACGTCCAATCAACTGAATTTACTGCAGGTGGACTCCAATTAAGCTGTACAAAATCTCAAGGATGATCAGTGGAAAAAAGATGCACCCGAGCTCAATTTTGAGCTTCATGGCAAAGGCTGTGAATACTTATGTAAATGTGATTTCTTAGTTTTCTATATTTAATAAATTCAAAAAAAGTTAAAAAAAAAAGCTTTTTCACATTGTCATAATGGAGTATTTTGTGTAGAATTTTAAGATAAGAGTTTAAATTAATACAATTTGGAATGAGGCTGTAACATAACAAAATGTGGAAAAAGTGAAGCGCTGTGAATACTTTCTGGATGCACTGTCTATATATATATATATATATATATATATATATATATATATATATATATATATATATATATATATATATATATATATATATATATATATATATATATATATATATATATATAATATAAAAATATATATATATATATATATATATATATATATATATATATATATATATATATATATATATATATATATATATATAATCTCATCTAATCTCATCTCATTAGCTGCATCGCTTATCCTCAGTAGGGTCGCGGGGTTGCTGGAGCCCATCCCAGCAATCATCGGGCAGTGGGCAAGGGACACCCTGAACTGAATATATATATATATATATATATATATATATCTGCGATTGGCTGGCAACCAGTTCAGGGTGTCCCCTGCCCACTGCCCGGAGATGGCTGGGATGGGCTCCAGCCCCCCCGCGACCCTAATGAGGATAAGCGGTACGGCTAATGAGATGAGATGAGATATATATATATATATATATATATATATATATATATATATATATATATATATATATATATATATATATATATATATATATATATATATATATATATATATATATATAGTAGGTATATAAATGTTTTAGATCCATGCGCCATACATTCCAGTGTTCTTTATACATAACAAATATATGACAAAGTAATACTTTACAACGTACAGTACGTACTTGGCGGCTTCAGTGCCTCATGGGTTAAGAATATTCATTCTAAAAAAAAATAATGCTACGCAAGTTGCCTTCTTGCAACAAAAAGATGGTCACAGCTAGCAAAAGATGTGCGTGGATCAGGACACAATTTCCTAAAGTCACAGAATCCACTTTTGTGATTGGTTGCCAATACATATCTCATACCAAGCGTGACCAGCAAACAGCCAAGGAAATTCAATTCCAACCCACGTTCCACAATGCTTGTTTGTTATTATTTCACTGTTCTCATTTTCATAATAGTGCTTCTGACGCCCATGAAAACGGTTTGCTACATAAAAGATGAAGCAAACGGCCGCAATATCCTTTTCGAAGGAAGTGAAGAGTGTTACAAAATGCAAGAATAATGAAAATGGAAAAACATTAGTGGCGCAAAACCAGGGATTACATTATGAAACTAATGTTAAATCTTGTAAATATGCACAGTAGCAATAAATCATGAGCTTGGAAGTTTGCAGTTCTTCACTTGTTAAAGGAGTTCTGTCCTGTGCAAAACTACTGAGGCATCTCTACGCCGGCTAGAGTTTGGCTGATGCACTTGAGTCGCGTTATTTACCTGGGAGATAGTTATTGTTGAAATCTCAAGTAATCTCAAGTAACGAAGGTTGAAATGGTCTTCTGGTTAAAACAATTGTCTTTATTCTCCTTAATGCCCTTAAAATGCAGAATACAACAAAAAAACAAATCCAAAAAATAATTAACAAACTAGCTTGGTGTAGCGTTCTAGCTTAACGGTGCAGCGTACCGTAAGGTAGCGTAGCGGTCGAAACCATTAGCCCTTCCATGGTCAGATACCTCTTTGACGACTCAAACGTTTCTAACTTTATACAAAAAAATGTGTGCCACCTAGAGGTAAGATCGGGCCTAGAAAATTCAGCCCGACCTGACCTGAGTTCAGGCCCTGGCCCCAAGGACTTACCTCTAGCGCCACCCCATGGACTAAACAAGAATAACATCCTGTGACAGAAATACACTTTGGCTCACGTCAAGTCAAGTCAAGTCACATTTATTTATATAAGCCCTTAATCACAAAAATGTCTCAAAGGACTGCATAGGATTACAATTACACAATTGCACAATTACCTGATCTTAAACCAGCATGCGGGCAAGGAACAACACAAAACCTCAGTGTGAGGAAAAAAGAGAAACCTTGAGAAAGGACCTCACATGTGGTAATCCCCCATCCAGGATTGACCAGGGTGAGCGAGCAATTGTCAGTCCCTGTGTGCCCTGAAAGTCTATGACGGCCACGACGCAGCTTCCCATCTCTGCCAGCTGGTAAATGCAAGGGTTGACATGCTTCAGGTCAGACGCTGGTCCACTGACTCATCTCAAATCGTCCTTCTCCCTCGTATCAGCCAGGCAGGCAATCGGAAAAAGACAGGACAATACAGAATATACGGTGGGCATCAATCATAAGCTTTGGAATAGAAGTGTGTCTTAAGCCTCAATTTAAAAACTTTCATTGAAGTTGCAAATCTTATCTCCGGAGGCAGGCCATTCCATAACACCGGGGCCCGGATGGAGAACGCTCTCGAGCCTGCAGACATTTTGGCTCTCTGAGTCACAAGTAGACCGGCATTTTCCGAGCGCAGACTCCGTGCAGGAACATAGGGGGGATCAAATCAGAGAGATAAGAGGGTGCAAGCCCATGCAAACATTTATATGTTAATAAGAGAACATTAAAGTCACATCTTAAGTGCACTGGGAGCCAGTGCAAGTTGGCCAATACAGGAGTAATATGCTCAAACGTTTTGGTCTTAGTCAAAAGTCTAGCTGCCGCATTCGGAACCAGCTGCAAACTTTTAATGCTAGACATTGGGAGACCAGAAAACAATACATTACAGTAATCAAGCCGAGAAGTAATAAACGCATGAATTAAAACCTCTGCATCTGATTGGGACAGCATCAAACGAATCTTCGTAATATTACGGAGGTGGTAGAAAGCTATTCTAGTAATATTTTTCACGTGTGACTGAAACGACAGATTAGGATCAAATATAACACTTAGATTTTTGACCGAGTCACTATGGGTGATATTACATTTGTCTAGGTTCAGGGTAGTGTTTGAAAACAACTGACGACAGTGAGCTGGACCAATAATCAACATTTCAGTTTTTTCTGGGTTAAGGCGTAAAAAAATAAATGACATCATCACTAACATCGCCTGCCAATCTCAGAACTACATTGACGATTATGTTGTTTTCTTTCTGAAAACAGTGTTTGTGAATGCATCAGAAGGTGAGAGGGGAACAATGCAGTTTTATTACCAAGTAGGTAAATATAATAAATGGATTTATCATATTAAAACATTTTTATCCTGTCATTTATCATTTTATTTGCCCTCATGTAGGTTTTAGATCAGGGGATGGTGTCATAATAGTCTGTGGTCTGCAATAATCTGTGGTCTTTGCAGCACTTTGAAACTCTTTGTGATTAAGGGCTATACAAATAAACATGACTTGACTTGGTTGTACACTATCCAATTAAACAAACATGAACATTGTTTGGATCGAACTGATGAAAGAGATGTTTAATGATGCTAAATCTGATGGAACACGAGGGGCTTATTCATGCAAACAATACAATATTGATTAATAAGGCATCGTCTATAGCAACAAAAAACATTGCTAAGTGTTTAAAAAATGGAGGTTAATTTAATACCTCCTGGATCATGGGTTTTTAAAAAATGGGTTTTAATCAGTTCAAAAGTAAAAATTGGTCCAGGGTTTTGAGTCCAGTTGGTAGGCCCCAGTGAAGTGCAGTGAGGTTCGTATCTGGTGAGGCACAGTCATTTTTACAAGTAAATTAACCTGCAACCTATTGATCATTTGTTTCTTAGAGCAAGAAAGTAATCTGCAAACTGCAGCACAGGAAATATAACGTTTGCCCTACCTTAATTTATAAATTAAGTCTGTGCGTAATTCTCAGTCCAACGTTATTGAAGCTAATGAATGCAACATTTCTTAAATTGCAGATAAAAATTAATCTTGGAGGTGTTTGCATCGGAACCAGCACATCAATTTCTCATTTGACACATTTTGAAAAGGGTTTCTCAACGTAATTATGGTTAACGTGAACATCAATAAATAATGCATTCACCCCTGATGTGAAATCTGATTCTAATTGACCTGACATATCAGCAGACATTGTGCACTATAGCCGTCGGATCCGCGGGAGAGGCTGTCCTTAGTTATCCGATTTTCGTGCATCTCCAACTTGTATGACCCTGAGGGCACTTGAGGTTTCAACACTTTTGATAAAGAGATGGAGCACCTGCATTATTTACCAGCCAGAGGGGAGGATTCTCTCCCCTTGAAGAGCAAGACGAGCATTCCTGGTAGATCTAAGCAGGGTGTGTTTCATACGCATGTGTCAAAAAATGACACATAAAATGGCTGCAGTCAAACGTAAGACTCCACTAAAGCATAACCTAATAAAGTCTACCAAGCCTATAGTATATTGACTAGATCATTGTAACATCTTGATTCAACCTTGATGAAAAATACTCTAAGAAAAAATATCCTCTGATTGTAAGCGCTTTCACATTAACCTGATTATACGTAAATCTTACCTTTGATTGTAATGCCTTTTATTTGGGTGAAGACAATACAATCCAGGAAGAAAATTGTCTTAATTGTCAAACAACCAATCGTGTTGTGCGCTGGACCAACAGTGCATTCAAAGACCAGACATTGAATTTAAATTTAAAATTATTCAAATGGAGAACTAAAAAGATCAAATTGATATGATTAATTTGCCATTTTAAAAACTTGACATTCAAAAATAGGCTAAAATGTGAAATTGAAGGAGGGGATTTAAGAGCCAATTATTTGACCCTTTCAGTGTTTCAGTGGTAACTTAGCACTTAAGGAGTAAACCTTTAACTCTACCTGTAACCATACCTGTTTTTTTAAGCGTACTCATTAATAGTTTCGATTTCACACTTATAGAGTGAACTTTTTAACACCACCATTTGGTTATTATCTACGAATGTTGAATTAATTCTGTCAGGACCAGAGCGGAGACAGGACCCACTTGCGATCAGTTTCTCTCAGTTTTATTGGGAAGAAAGGAAAGGATTGCACACACGATCCGGTGATCGCTGGTCGCGGGAAGCAGGTCGCTTTGAACGTGAAGATGGCACTTTCATGGCGAGCGATGGCGCTGTCAGGAACGGAAAAAAACGGGTCAGTTGCCAGGACAGAGAGCAAAAGCAACGAGTCGAAAGCCACGAGAGGAGAGTAGACGTGGTCAAGATCAAAAAATGGGTCGAAGCCAGGAAACAGACAGGAGCAAAAACAGGTGTGAGTCAGGGTCGAAAAGCTTGCCTAGAGTAAACTGAGGTTCGCAGACGGACTGACAACAGGTGACAGATAGATATGGGTTTAAATAGTGACAGGGAGCCAATCAGAGTCCGAGGCACTTGGCGGCAAAGGAGCGGGCACAGATGAAACATATCGGTAATCATGACAAATTCAGGTTAGTTTAACATGTGTGTACCAGTAAAAAATAGCTTTTGGGGTAGTTTACAAGTCGTATCTGTAAAAAAATGACGAATTAATTGTAATCAGCCTCAAACTGATGAATACCTCGTTTTTTGCACAAATATCAATGACAAAGTTTGATGAACTGATTTGAAATCAGTTGCTGTTGTCTGAACCTCAGGCACAGGATGACTTTTGGAATCAGGCCTTTGTTAAATTAATGATTGTTGGTTTAGGTTTACTTTTTCTTTGAAAATCGCTAAAATCATAACCCTCCATAAAAATGAATACAATCGAAATTCTAATTTTGTGCTACTTTGCCCAGAGCTAATTGAAGGAAAAAGCTTTAGCATGTCAATGTTTTTTCGTTTGTTTGCTTTGTCTATTTTCGGATGTTTGACATCTCAATCGCCATTTATTTTTTTGGCAAATGGGCTTCACATGATAAATGCAAATAACATTACAAACAAATCCGCTGTGAAGGCCCCCATGGTTGTAAGTATCGGGCCTTTTTCATTGAATAGGAAAGGGCGCTGGTTGGAATACTTTAGTTTATTGGAATTTTGCGGCTGCACAATTAGAGCAAAACATCACGTTGTCCGTGTTTTATGTGAGGATGTTTTTATTGGTAATAAGCTCCCAAATTTAGTTTTTAGTTGGATACACCTTTTTTATAATTAGCATTAGCACTGATCCCTAAGAAAAGTCGAGTGGAAGCTTAGTTTGAGAGAGGTTTGGACATAATGTGACATTGGGAGCCACATTGCCTTAGAATTTGACTATTCTCATCTCACACATGGCATCATCACCTTCAACCGCTATCTGCTTCCATTGTTGTGCCTTCGATGGTAGTGTGCCCGCTTTGAGACTGGGAGGTCGCTGGTTCGCGCCTCGACCGAGACATACCTAATTGGTATAATGGCGGCGCCCTCTGGCTGCGGCTGCATCAACTCGCTACAACGGGTCAGGTGTATCGACATTTCGTTCTTTGTACATTGTTACAAAGAATGACAATACAAAGGAAATTATTATTATTATTATTATTGTCTGTATGTTTCTGTTAAGTTTAAAGTTTAGTAGACACTCAAAATAAGGAGAGAATACATATATGGTTTTTGAACTTGCAAGAAGGACAGAAAGACAAGCCTTCAGACAAGAGATTTGTTCTAATGGCCGCCCAGAGCCTTTTCATTTTATATATACATCTCCCAGGTTGCAAAAGCAGATCTGCCCTGAAGGGTGTGGGTATCAAATAACAGAAGATATTGACAATGATGTAATACTCAAAACAACTGTGTGCAATAACAGGCAAAATAGCGATATGGTATTTTGTGAATTTCTCCTTTGCAGGTGTCCAAAATTAAAAAATGAATGACTTTATCAGTTTCCAAACATCTCCAATTATTGATAGATATTTTGTCTATATTTCATTGAATTTTTTTATTTCTTTGGGGATTTTGTCAATTGTTTGTTGTATGGTGTCAGATTCACTGTGTTCTCTTTGTAAGTTTATTCTTCAAGGAGTTAAGCTGCTGCTGCCAAATTGTGTACCATATACTCACCAGGACAGCAGAACACCTAACGCTAATGTTGTAATCACATTTGCCTGTTCAGTTTATCGATAATCACTGGGTATACATAAGTGTGAGTACTGTTTACTACACAGTACACATACAGCAGCATGCATTTCCCTCAGGCCGTTCATCTGGGTTAATTACGCCACTATTTCTTTGGTTGTAGGTCATTCACCCCGCGTGCATTGACGATTCTCGGAAAGTGGTGTTTTATCATCCCGGCAAGTGCAGGCTTTATAGGACAGGTCAATTCATTCAGTCAAAAGCTGTTTGACTTGGCAGGCTGTCCAGCTTTTTAAAAAGATATTTGGGCGACGTGGGAGAAAGGCTCGCTTTACTGTGACTTTAAGCGGCATCCAAAGTCAACCTTTTCATTTGAAATGATACAGAACGGGTGAGGCGGACAGGGAGGACGTAAGGGGGAGAGGAGGGGGTAGGCGAGATCCTCTCCATTGTAAATGAATAAGTCTTTTGGAGGAGAAACAGGAAACACTGCTCCTAAAATTGTACAAACCTCAGCCCCAGCGTGACGCGGGCGGGCCCCGGCTGTGACATGGCGGCAATCCACTTCTCATAGTGAGCCAAGAAAATTTCTGGCTGAAATTGCCCAGGTCTGTTACCGGTTAACCTCGCTTGGCCAAATTGCTTCTCAGATGCCTCCAGTGCACACAAGTCAATCCCAGAAGAAAATGTTTTGCTTTTTGGGATGCATCAACAAAGCCTGCTCGTTTCTTTGGGTTGCTTTCCAGACTGCACAGTTTGCTCGGACTCGCATTACTGTGATATGGGAGCTCAAAAGGGGGAAGAAGGGGAATATCCAAGCTGCTCCGTCTGGACAGCAAAGGATGGGTTCAGCCTGTCCAGTTCCTTCACAGAGACAGTTCTGGGTTTAATAATCCCCAGCTGTGCTTGATCCTTCCCCAGCTGGGCTCGCCGTCCCAGTGTCCTCTGCCAGCATGCCGCAATTGCACCAAAGTCAAGGTGAGATATACACACACGCTGATAAGCACCCACACAGTACATGCATGAGCAAATTAATGTGGGCAGACACAATAACATGAACAGATGGACAAAAACTTAATTCAATCATCCTTCACCACCAATTAACATTATACATCTTTTCATAAAAAGTTGTGATTCTCAAACAGAGCTTTATTCAGTTCACAACACAGACTTGTTGGTCGCATTATCATTGTGCCATTTTCACTTTATGTTGGAGCATCTGCTGTCCTTTTTTCTAATAGGAGCGTTATTGACGTCTTGTAATACATGCCCTACGAGTGGATGGAGACCAGCCATGTATGTACCATAGTGTGGTCAATTAATTTTGCCAGGGGTGGGGGAAACACTTCCTGTCGTGTGTCTTGGGCAGGTAAAGCCTGCCAGTGCCCATCCCTCCCAAGCTCAGTTTTTGGGGTTGGGGTTTGCTCCCCTACATGAAACAAAAAACGTATTTTGACAATCATGAAGGAGGGAAGAGATCATAGCAGTGAAATCAAACATCCGACTCATGCAAGTGCTGGTCACTTCCATCTCCCTCTACGCTTGCGAGACATGGACTATAAATGCAAAGCTGGTAAGGAAAATCAAGGCCATTGAGATGCATACTACAGGAAACTTCTAGGCATCAGCCACATAGCCAATGTGACGAATGAAACAATTTGCAACACAATCAGGGGGAACAATGGACCCTACGAAGTTTTGTTTTCAACTGTGCAGACATATGGTCAGGTCACAAGATTGTCAGGACTGAGCAAGATATTTCTCCAGAGCACAGGCCAAGGGGGTAGAAGGAGTGGAAGACCGACAAAGAACTAGGCTGACGACATTTAAGAATGGACTGGTGCCGATTTTGCCACGACCAAAAAAGCAGTACAGGAACTGTCAGCAGTGGAGAAAGCTGCCCAGAGATGAGTCATCAGTGCTCCCCCGATGAGGAAAAAAACAGCTCAATTCAGTTTTTGAAATTTTGAGTAGGCTTCTTTTGTTCAAATTCACTTCATACAAAACACATTACAAAACACAGTGTAGTGGCTTTCATATTTTTGTTGAAAATCAGAAGCAATGACGCTAATGTCCTGTGCTTTTGTGACATACTAAAGGCTATATGGTGTGTGTGTGTGTGTGTGTGTGTGTGTGTGTGTGTGTGTGTGTGTGTGTGTGTGTGTGTGTGTGTGTGTGTGTGTGTGTGTGTGTGTGTGTGTGTTTTCTACATGCCCTGAGAAAACATATTAGTTAAAAAAGGATTAAATTTGACTCTTGCGGCTGGCACTCAATGAGTTAATAAAGTGCTGTAGAAATATGTGGGAGCATTTATCTAGCATTCACACTAACGCCATAAACAAATATTGATTGGCTTATTTGCTGCTACAACTTATCGTATTTTCCAGACTATAAGTGTCTCCAGAGTATAAGTCGCACTAGCCAAAAAATGCACAAATAGGAAGGAAAAAACATGTATAGGTCGCACTCTAAGTCTAAGTTGCATTTCGAGGAACATTTATTCAATAAAATCCAACACCAAAAACATCCAAGGTTTGTATCTGGTGAGACACTGTCAGATTTACAAATAAATGAACAAACTTCTTATTTATCATTTGATTGGCAGAGCAGGAGAAGAATTTGTCAACTATAGCATATAATTGTTATTATTTTTTTGTCTTACTTTAACCTATAAATGAAGCTTTGAATAAAAGCACAAAGAGATAGAAAATAAATATACTCAATTGCTTGATTTGGTCTTAGCTTGCTTATAATATCACAAATTTCAATTTTTGGGGTTTAGGCTTGCACCAAATTATAATCCGTGGTCTCACTATCACACTCTGCCATGAAATAACAGAGAGACTCCCTCATTCTGTATCTGCAGATGCTCAATCCAGTAATATGTTACATACTAAACGTATTAATAATATTCATAAATCAAATTCAACAATTTTGAAAAAGAAAATATTAAAAACTGTGATTTTTTTTTAGTTTGACACTTTTTATCATTTAATATATTTGTATTTTTTTTATTTCCATTATGCCTTCCGTGATTGCATTTCAATGGTCGTGAACAAGGCCCTCACCTCATCCCCCTTTCCCCACACTTGTTTGTCAAAAGTTAGCTGGGGTAGACTCCAATGCACCTGCCAGTATTGAACTTGAGTTGGAGCTCATCCCAGACATCTTTGGACGAGAGAGATGGGCCACACTTCAATACCGACTGCCAGCCATTTGCTATTTGTTTCAGTATTTTGTGAAGTTATAAATGTTTAAAATTTTCAGAGGAACACTGCATGGTTGTAGAAACAACCCAAAACAAACAGTAATACATTTTCACTTATTATTTGTCTCACTTTATGTTCACGAAACTCAAAGAACCACAATCACATTTTTGTCTGGAGACAAATGCATTTTCAGATTTTCATTAAAATTTGGATGTCACAGTTAGGAAAGTGTTTTGTTTCTTTTTGTTCTAAATTATGGTCAGCGTTGGAGTTATTTACCAGATTTTATTTAAATTCCGGGCGGCACGGCAGCTGAGTGGTCAGCGCGTCCACGGCACAATTCTTTCCTACGGGCACTCCGGTTTCCTCCCATATTCCAAAAACATACATGTCAGGTTAATTGTCCCGTCCAAATTGTCCCTAGGTGTGTATGAGCAAGTGAGTTGTCTGTCTCTGTGTGCCCTGCGACTGGCTGGCAACCAGTTCAGGGTGTTCCCTTTCAACTGCCCGAAGATAGCTGGGATGGGCGCCCCCGCAACCCTACTGAGGATAAGGGGTGCAGATAATGCATGGATGGATGGATGTTGCTCAATTGTGTAGTGCAACCGAAATTTGAGTCCTAAAAAGAACAAGGAGGAATACTAACTTATAATCTTTCCCAGTCTTTCGAGAGGTTTTTGTTTTTTCAGGTACCCGGAACAGCAAGATGGCGGGCTATTATGTCATCCCCCTCTCTATGAGCCTCATGTAATGTGAGATAAATAAAGATTTCTCGATCTACAGGTATCTAAAAAAAATACAAGTTAATATGACAGTTCATGTATTTTTGCTTATTTTTTAATCAATAAAGTTATTGTTTTGTTTTTACCTCTAGGATCCACCAAATAATCCTCACTGCTCCTTTTAAAGGTACTTGTTGTCTGCTCATGTTATATTGGCCAAAACATCAAATGCCTTACATCAGCGTTTCAGTGGGGTTGTATTTAAGGCATGTTCCCACACTACAATTTAATTTCCTGAAAATTGTTTTTATTACACTATGGGTGAAATGATTGCACATTTGGATTTTATTGCATTTTATGAGTGGCAATATTACCAGTTATTACATTTCTGGTCCTACTCTTGCTAGATTTTGGGCATGCGCTCCACCACAAAAACCCTTTCCCTCCTCAGCTTTAAAAATGAATGAACAGCATTTTTTTTCCTTTTGGGTTTTGATTAACTACAGCTAATCCACACATTTTAGGACATTAATTTACCAGTCTCTCCCCAGTGAGTTTTTTTCCCCTAAAATAAAATGAGTTTGCGACGCCTGGTGTCAAAAGTTTAATTTTAGGGGCCAAACATATAGTAAAAATGTGAATTCTTTTTTCTGTGCAATGATCAGCATTTAAAATAGAAACGTTTTTTTGTGTTGTTTGTTCTTTGTTTTTGCTTCAGTGTTTTTCTTTCCCTTTCCTATTCTATTTTTTTGTTTTGTTGGTTTTGTGGCTAAGACCACTACTCATGTTATGTATGGTTGCTCCTACTAGCGTTGAGCTGACAAATGTAATTAAAACCATTCCTAAAAATGTTAAAGTAATGAAATCTGAATTATTATTCGATTTTCCATTATCTGCACCGCTTATCCTCAGTAGGGTCGCAAGCACGGGGAGAACGTGCAAACTCCACACAAGACGGAGTGATCTCATGACCTCAGAACTGTGCCGCACACGCGCTAGCCACTGCGCCGCCGTGTTGCCCGTGAATTATTTTTGTCTAAGGAAATATTAATATATATAGAGGAAATGTAAACGGTAAATGACAAGGTTTTGCCATGTTTGCTTAATAAAAAAACATGTCAAGACCCACTCGGGGTGGTACGCAAGCGCAGTGCAGAAACACAGATTAATACTGTAAACTGTGGTGTTTCATTGGGGCAGGGTTCGGTGCAAGCAAATTTAGGTAGAAAGGGCAAAACAATTAGGAATACAAAATTGTGATCTAAGATGCAGGTGAGGGCTAGGTGTTCCAATAACAGTAAACCTGAGCAGCTCAGGCATCAACAAGTTAGCAAGAGACAAAGGGTAAACATACTTATAAAGGGAAGAGGATGAGTTATGATAGGAGGAAAAAAATGGAGAATTCAAGACAAGTGAGAACAGCAGTGAGATGGAAAATTGAACCTGGAAGTGAGTGGCCAAATAAGGTAAGGTCAAGAGAGAAAGAGAGAGAGTGATGAACCTACAGAGAAACAGGAAACTAAGTGCAGGATAGTGAGAATAATAATAATAATTTGAACAAAAAGATAAGTCTCATACATCTCAACTCTATGGGTTGAAAATAACTTTTTTACTCATAAAATATAATATTATTTAGCTATTTTAGTCTGTTATTGTATGTTCTCTGTCTCGACAGCAAAACAACATTTATATGCTGTACTTGCTTTTTTGAAAAACGCAGCTTACTGTAAGTCGATACCGTGCTTTGGCCACACCGGTATGGAATCATGACCGCAATGTATTCTTTTTTTCATTGCCGAAGGAATACAGTTCACATTACTTAAGACATTTGCAGAATACTGTGTGTCCCAGAAACTTTTCATTGCTCTTTTTATTCTCATCGGAATTATTTACTAGTTCACATGAAACAGTTGAGAATAAATTCACTTGCCCAAACATGAGCTACGCCTACACAATCCAAAGATATGCAATAACAGTGCTGAGAGGCAAAAAAAAAAACATTGTGGTTTTGCTTAGACACTATGGCTCATGTTTGATCAATTCTAATGCTGGTGGAATAATTTAAAACATAGCATGCTGTTTGCATTGGTGTACAAGTACATTCCGTCATCGTCCTCATCTTTACTGAGAACTGTTTCTAGTGTTGTGATTATGCAATTCTCTACATAAAGGGTGCAAACTATCACAAAAATATCTTTGGAAATGTGTTTTTATGTTTGCATATGAAAACCTAATGTTTTTGCGGGAATTCATAATAGCTAATGAGGATACATTAATAATGCCGATGGGATCCCTGCAGTTGTTTGTGTGTGAAAACCGTTCAGCCAGGATTTTATCAAAATACACATCAGTATTTGAGTGCTAGTATGGAAAAAATACAATGCGATCTCAGGTACACCACTCACTGAAAAATGTGAAAAAATATGGTTTCCTAGCTCCAGTTTTTTTTTAACATTTGAATTGCCAAGGTCCTTCTCTATCACTCTCTATTACTCTCTCTCCACCCCCCCCCCCTCTCTCTCTCGCAAGTGCCACAGAAAATGAGGGTTATAAAGCACACAGAGAATCATATTGAACTAACCACACCATTTTTCTTCTCATTTTATTGCCTAACTTTTTGCAAGGTTTGGGGGTTTTTAGGGCACCCGTAGTAGCAGAATGGCCGACAATGTCAGCTCTCACCGTGGCTCATGTTTTGTAACATAAATGCTAATATTTCAACCCAGGAGTATTTAAAAAGTGCACGTTTGTATGTGAATTTCTGTGTTTTTGCCTATTTTTCAAATTACTATTTTTTATAATGATGTTTTTTTACCGTTGTACTACATAAAGCACACTGTTCTGTTAAAATAACAAAAATAATAGTATTTCTGCCAACGGGGTAAGAATTTATATTTTGCAGTGTGATAATTGTATATGGATTACATACATGCCAACCTTTCTCCAGAATATAAAAAAAAATACATGTGCTTGTTTAAAATCGGAAGTGGCAAAGTTTTACTAAAATGGAAATGCAATAGTTAGAGCATTTTATTCATGCACAAGGACTCTGTCAAGCTTCAGAATGAAGCATAGACTTAAATACAAGTCTTGAGTCTAGTTCTTTTGTTGTCCTAAATTTGAAAAATCATCAGATAAAAAATATATTTCTTTAGGTGTTTTTAAGTGGAGAAAAGCAATAGTCTAACTCATAAAGCGGTGGTATTGGTGAGTATGAGATTACATTGAAGGAAAATGTGTTGCATTTCACTTCTGCATTTAATGAAATGGTTTCTATTGGTTCATTGCTTATATGAATGCATAGTCACACATCATGGCATAACCCAGATGTGCAAGGCAACATTTGCTCCATGCAGTGCCAAGAAATGAAACAAATGCATGTGGAAGGCGTCTCGGCGTGAGTCTTAGCGTGACCGCAGGGCCTAGCGCCTTTGATTGAACCCCAGTCTGAGCGAGCTTGACTCGGCCCATCTGCGCGACCGTCCTTGGCCTCGCTTCCCGTTCCGAGCTGTCGGGGACGACAGCGTTATCACACTGAGAGGCTGTTATGCTCATTAGAAGCATGTGCTTCGATATTTCCACTTTGTTTGACGGTGCCATAGGCGACACTGGAATCCTGGACTTTGTTTCTGTGTCTATCTGTTTGTCTGTCTGTCTGATTGACAATCATGCCAGCTCCCTTTAGATAAACCTCACATTATTCAAAACAAATTCTAATTTCTCAACATATACGTTTTTAAAAAGTGAATATTTTTTGACAATGTAACAACAAGCCAATATGTATGGACAACCCATAAGTAGCGTCAGAAGGCCAGAAGGGTTTGGGGGTGATGTGTGCTGCAAGGTCCCGCTTGTCTCTGAGGAGAGGGAGGATTCTTTACACAGACGTATCATGAAGATGCTGTATCTGAGTTGGATAGGGAGGCTTCTCTTGCTACTGGTAACCATGGAAACCAATACTGTCTCTTTCATATGGTAGAGCAAACTCCCACATAAAAACGGTCCTAGAGAGGGATGGGAGCCACCAGGCTTTACTTGCCCGAGACATAACACATGAAGTTATGGTCAAGCAATCCGTGAACCATGAATCAGCAGGGTAACTTGATTAATTTTTAAATAAAGTAACGAGTCTTTTTTTTTTTTTTTAGTTACACACTCAACACTGGTCTTTGTTGCCATCTCTGGCCATCGTGTCGAGGTATACGACAGGCCCAGCTGTGAGCAGCGCCGCGTAATAAAACTCTAATGTGAGCAGCTGCCAGGGGTTTAAACCGTAATGAGATGGTGCGCGAGATTACCACACTTCGCTAGTCGCTGAAAGAAAGCTCGGCATCACGACGTTGCCACCACCACCCCCAATGGTACAATTACTCTTCAGATATGGCTAATAGAATATCCACACAACGCCTGTAAGCGAGATGCATAATAAGATTCAGCTTTTGCGTCGACTTTCCCTCGTGCCCACAGCTGCACCAAGTGTTTCTCCCAAGGAGTCGCTGCAAACGGCTTGATGCAAGAAACAGACATTTCTTGAATCAAAGTCTTTCCTCGTCAGAGGATTCCCATAGTGGAAAGTGGATGCTTCGTTTTTTTCCTTCAAGACTCGATGGCCTGAAACAGTGGTTCTCAATCGTTTTTATAGTTTAGTTGAGGGGGCGTCTTTTGAGGTGTCCTTAAAAAGTTGAAAGCTAAATATTTTCTCCATCAAGTATGTGTTAATGCGTTGGGCAGGTCAAAGAGCCTTTATGAGTTATTTTCCACTGCGCCTACGTGCTTTTACATTACCATTAGCAGAGCTGTTTGGGACGGAACACATTAGGTTCAAGAAATAGGGGCTAGAGTGCTGGAGAGTAAGGTCAAGTCAAGTTTATTTGTATAGCCCTTAATCACAAGGAGTCTCAAAGGGCTTCACAGACCACAGAATGTCAACTCCTAATGTGTAGCTTTGTTTATCAGTACTATGCTTTATCATTCAACCTCCTTTGTAACGTTATAGAGCATATTATTTTTTTAATTTTGTTTTTCAGTTTCAGGGTACTTATACAAGCCTTAAACATACTTATATAAACCTTAAACATACAAAATATAGCACTGAAGCAAATTCAACTTACAAACGATCGTTCGTAAGTAGGGCAGCGTCTGCAATAACATATTCGTTCTGCATTTCCAGTAAAACACAGTACTACTATTCTTTCAGATTTGAATAACCTTGAGTTTCTGATAAGGTAGGAATTGTTGGGACAAACGTGTTTTAACTCTACGGTTGTTACTTTTTGGTGCATTATTAGGTTACTCCTCTAATTTAAGAATTTATTTTAAACTTTATAAATCTGATAGTTGCATACTCAGCCTTCACTTGCATTGTCACATACATACCTTGGTCCAATTGGGGAAGTCTCTGTTTTTAAACACTCTCTGTGGAGTGAAAAAAAGCTACTGTAATTTAGTAGAATAATAGATTTTAGACTTTAGTGCATCACCGCCCCCTAGCTCACATTAGTTACGTCTGCAAGAGGGCCCTGTGTTGCTAACTCGAAATCTGATTGGGTAGACCAACATTGTTATCAAACACTGATGTTAAGTATTTTTTTAATCCTTTTTTTGTTGTTCATTGTGACTAATGTCTGTTAAAAAAAAAAGAATTTAAAATGTAGCGCACATGAGGTAATCCCCCTTCCAGGATGACCAGGCTGTAACGCATGTTGCAATAACAAATAATACACAGATATTGTCAACAAGAAATATAGGTAATTCATAGGGCTGTAGAATAGAAGTGTGTTTTAAGCCAGATTTAAACAGTTCCACTGAGGTTCCCAATCGAATCTCAGAGGGCAGAGTATTCCACAGCACCAGGGCCCAAATGGAGAACATTCTCGAAGCTGCGGATCTCTTCTTGGCTCTTGGGATCACTAGAAGACCAGCATTGCTCTGCCGAACAGAGTCGCGAGTGACAACATTCTCTTGCTACCTATAGGCTGATAACTCTATTTTTACATTTTCGCTTTTTTCATAGATGAGACATTAGAAAAGACTTCCCCCCGAGTAATTAAAGCAATTAAAAGTCATATTTCCGATTTTAGAAAACAAAATTAAAGTTGTTTTAGTGTGTATTTTAACAAATATATGCTAAAATGTCTTTAAACCTGGTCTACATGTGTATAAATGGCTTTATTAAAAAATAAACTTTAAAATTAGACAGTTTTACTGTAAAAACATTTGAATGACATCACACCTAAAAACCAAAGAAAACGTTGAACGGGATTTTCTCAGGTTTTATGATCGGAAAAATGTGGAGGAAGGGCTGGGATTCAAACAGCCATGTCCTCAAAATAGCTCATCATAAAGTTTTGACTACGGTATGATTATAAAGCTCATTTCTTATACTTTCCATTGATACCAAAAACCCTAATTTGATATTTGCTTTACTGTGACTTATCTCGGTAGATCAGGTCACATACATATTAGCGGGGAAAAAAGTACTTTTTTGACAGATTTTTTTCTTTTTAAAATTTATTTTCAAATCTCACCTAGACCTTGTAGCTTCTCCATGTACCCACGGGGGTAAATCTAACCCCATTTAAAAGTTCCTAGCCTAAAATACAATTTGCTTGGTCTTGCCAAGCCAACAAATAAATCAGGCTTCAAGTCTTAAATCTCTGTAAAGCTCTGTGTCAACTTCATTAGCCACTAAAGGATGGTAGTGGTACAGGAAATATGCATATCCACATGGTGCCCATCCATTCAATGGAAGGGTTACAAAGGAGGTTGGCGGCTCCAATGAAGTTGCTTTAGGCCCGCTGTGGAGCTTTTGTTAGCTTCTATTTTTATCATGCAAAATCACATCTACTTGCCTGCTCTCTTTTATTGTCTTGCTAAATCCCTGCATCATTTCTTTGACTTCCTTTATTTTTCGACAGTTCAACCGAGCTGCAAGTCTGATGGGAAAAATGTCGGAGCATGAAAGTCCTGTAATGAAAATTCAGGGTGTCTCGGCGTGGAGGGGGGATGTTCCTGTCATGGCAGAACTGCGATAATGGGCCCAAAGGTGCCACAAACTCATCAGAAGAAAGGGAGTTCTGCTGAATGCATACATACCTTCATTACCTCATGGAGAAGGCTCAAGTCAAGATTCACAGCCCTGCAGCGCCTGGATATTGTAAGCGTGACCCCAGGGGTGGGGGGGGAGTGGTAGGATTTCAATACGCCACCCGGTCAGTATTATTCCACACCTCAATGCGGAGCCTTCCAGACAATTAGTGGAGAATTATGGAAGGCGAAGGTGGTTGGGTAATTTACGGAATCCGTCTCGCTTTAGCCTTGGCCCGGCTCGGCAGAGGGAACGATTTGCGTTCTCACAGCGGGGGTGGAGGCCAGCTATATGCCGCCTGCGGGCAGACAGCTTTCAAAGCACTTAAATGGGTGCAAACTCAATTTCTACATACGGTGCATTTAAGGAATGTCCACCGGGGAAGCCCTGCCTATTACACTTGAGAACGTTATTAGGTTCAAACCTAATAGTGTCATTGCAGAGGAATGTAGACGGGCTGCTGTTGTGCATCTTTAATCATGCCGCCGAATAGATTTCAAATTGAAAGGACAAACAAAATCATTAAGAAATTCTAGCGCAGGAGTCGGCAAACTACAGCCTGTGGGCCGCATGCGGCCGGGCAGGCTTTTAAATCTGGCCCCGCAAGTTTTTTTTAATCCAGCCCACCAATCAATAACGGTCAAAATATGATGACAATATAAAATAAGGAATTTAATACTAGTAATTAAAATGGTTCCTGTTTTGTCACAACTGTCCCTTTTGTGTCTACAAACTAAAATACTAATACCGAAATACTTTTGAAAATATTACAAAATTACTACATAATTAAATATCAAATTTTGTGCTTAAAACAGGGACTTAACATATGATAATGCTTTTATTCAGAAAATAAAATACTGCATTGATACTACAAAAATACTACTATGGTAATACTTTACTACGGAATTACTTCAAAAAATACTAAAAATATACTACTATGGAAATGCTACATAAATACGACTACAGTAATATTATAAAACAGAAATACTACTGCAGCACGGCGGTGCAGTGGTTAGTTCTGAGGTTGGGGGAACCTCCTGCGTGGATTCAAATCCAGCTCCCGGCCTTATTGTGCGGAGTTTGTATGTTCTCCCCGTGCTTGCGTGGGTTTCCTCCGGGCACTCCGGTTTCCTCCCACATTCCAAAGACATGCATTTCAGGTGAATTGGCCGGTTCAAATTGTCCCTAGGTGTGACTGAGCGAGTGAGTTGTCTGTCCCCGTGTGCCCTGCGATTGGCCGGCAACCAGTTCAGGGTGTCCCCTGCCCACTGCCCGATGATTGCTGGGATGGGCTCCAGCACCCCCGCGACCCTACTGAGGATAAGCGGTTCAGCTGATGAGATGAGATGAGATGAGAAATACTACTACAGAAATACTACAAATATATTGCTAAAGAAATACTACAGAACTAAGAACAAAATATTACATATATAATACATAATTGCTACTACAAAAATGCTAAAGTAATACAAAAACAAAAATACTACAGAAATATTGCAAAAATACTACTATGGAGATACTACAAAAATCCTACTACACAAGTACAGAAATACTGCAGAAATACTCCTACAGTAATACTATAATACACAAACAATGCTAAAAAAATACTACTGAAACTCTTAAAAGATACATATGCAGTAGCACTAAAGTAAGACTACAAAAAAACTACAGAAATACTGCAACTACACTACAATGAAAAAATCCTACTACGGAAATACTACAAAAATACAACTACAGTATTACTACAAGACTACATATAAAATCAAATAGTGCATAAAACGGGCACCTGATATATCATTTTACCAAGTTGATGAAACTAACCTAATAAAAAAATATATAACAAAAAAAATATAAAACATTAATGGCAGCATGTCATAGTTATTCATAATGAAAAAATTTGGATAGGTTTCCGATGGGCCAAATTATTTCACCGAATGCAGCCCGCAACCAGAGATTGCAGACCCTTGATGTAGATGGACTGCCACTGTTGTGCACCTTAATCAAGGCGCCGAATACATTTCGAATTCAAAGGACAAACAAAGTCATTAGAGAAATGTGGAGCTCAGTGCCTCGCCCTCCTCCAACGCGGCACCGGCGTCACTTCATCTTGTTAGGATGATGACGAGCCGATAGCGGCGCGATGGGGGTAACTGTCTGGCGGCCGCGCTGCAAAGCGTTGATTAAAGTGCCCTATTAGGTGACACGCTGATGCTGTTTGGTCATGAATCAGCCTGGCCTCCTTGGGAGAATTCGCTTGATTATGGGTCGGCGTGCCAGTAATCAAAAGTTCAGCACAATTTATGACAGGCATTCGGTTGAATACTGCAATAGCGCAAAGCGCACCGAGAAGATCGAAGACCACCACCAAGGTTGTAGATTGTTAGGATCTTGTACCCCACATTCCCCCAGAGGGCGCCAACCGGGTTGGAACTGGGCACTCCAAACACCCGTCCCCAATTATCCTGACCCTTTATAATGACATTTTGGACAGCACACATCTTCGGGTCATTTCCATTTCCACTGCCATTGTTATGACAGATTTGTTCTTTGTTTTCTGTTTCTGGTTCGGACATTTTGTTGGTTGTTTTGCACTTACTTGTTGTTTGTTACTTTGTTTTCTTGGATTTGCTATTCCCAT
Organism: Urocampus carinirostris; assembly: GCF_059441175.1. Taxonomy (NCBI): domain Eukaryota; kingdom Metazoa; phylum Chordata; class Actinopteri; order Syngnathiformes; family Syngnathidae; genus Urocampus; species Urocampus carinirostris. Next base: position 8,126,512 of record NC_142357.1, read on the forward strand.
GCCACATTTGTCCTGTCTTCACTCAACATGTCAGGTTTGGCTTTTGTTTATGGATGGGCACTCGCTTGTTGTTTTAAGCCTTGTTTTGATTTTGTATGTTGTTTCTGGTTCATGCTATTAAATACAATGCTTATTTTGAGCACCCCTGCCTCAGTTCCTGCTTTCCCTCTCTTACATCCACCAGAGAAACCAAACAGAATGACCCAACCCTCGGCTGCTCCTGTTTCATGTAACCGCTGTGAGGAAAAAGTCCCTCGACTGCTCCAGGTTTCTCTCTTGGCAGCGAGAGGAAAGCCCCTTGTCTCTGTGGTGCTCGGCAAGGACCTTCAGCAATCCCGTCCCAGTGGAGAAGGTCTGTTTGCTGCAGCCCCCATAAATATGTAACATATTAAAGTGTCTGCAGATGCAGAATGAGGCACGCAATTCTCTTGCCTCATGGCAGAGTGCGATAGTGAGACAAAAGATTCTGATATGGCCCCAAACAATAGAATCAATCACAGTATCAGCAAGTTAACAGCAAGTCAAACCCTCCTTGTTGCACGGACTTGATTTCATAATGGAGGATCACCTATCGATCAGTGCTTTTATTCCAAAAGAGCAGCGCATGTACCTCATTTACAAGTTTAAGTAAGACAATGAAAAGTTTTTCTTTCTATGTAACAGTTTATACATTGCTTTCTTCTTCCGCCAAACAAATGATGAATATATATTAATCTTATTGTGACTCACCAGACAAGAACCTCACCGCACTTCACTGTAATGCAGAGACAGTATGATTATGCACTTTTTACAATGCTCTTGTTAATACAGTTAGAGTAAGTGCGTGAATGATGATGCTGTGTATTGGAATATTGTGAATTAGATACAACTTGTGTTCTAAGATTTATTTTTCTGTAAAGTTACAAACCACAACAATAAGACACTTGAACTGAACTGGAATATCCGTGACCCGGGCATACACATACATACATTGCCGTTCCCTAAAAGGCCTTGCTGTGGTTATCACACTTACAATCGTCTCCATTTGAGGCACATTTTTTACATTGGAAATACTCTAACGACAAAACAAAGCAAAATCTCCACAGAAGGTGGATAGATGATAATTATTTACCTCCTAGCGTCATAGATCAATGGAGCTCAAACCACGGCCTGGGGGCCACTGGCAGCCTGCCAACCATCTTTTCAGCCGCCCACACCAACACCTAAAAATAATATTTGAAACAGCCTTATTATGACTGCAAATATGCATATTTAGTATCTGCAGCAATGTTTATTTTTTTATACAAGCAAAAAGGTTCCGGGAACGTGTCAAGGTTCAAATGGTCAGAAAAAACACATAAATGATTCCCAAGTTGATGCTCGAAAAAAAAAGAGTTTGCTTTCGAAAGATAGTTTTGGTTTCGAAGGTTGGGATTAGGGTGCAGTGCAAGGGTGGATATTTTCTCAAAGGTTACGAGGGTTTTGGACACTGTGAAATATTTTTCTCTCTCAATCTCTCTGCACATGGGCCTGCTATACATGGCTAAAGGGACACTGTGAATTGTTTGAATTGCTTGAAGATGTTGTCGTATTATGTGGTGGAACCAATGCTAACTCTGACGGAACCTGGACAAACACATTTGCACACAATTAAATATGAGGGGGAAATGCACTGCAATTCAGATTTTTTTCCCTTAGCTTGTTTTTTTTTAAAAAACTATGGAAACTTAAAGTGACCAAAGTGCACCGTTTTTCTTGAGGGTTTTTTGCCCAGTCTTTCGCAAGGATTTGGGTTTCTGGGGGTCTCCATGGCAGCAAAATGGCGGACAGTTGGGTAAGCTCCCTCCAGGGTTCTCGGGGAACCTCATGTTTTGTAAAATAAGTGCATATTGCTCAACCTACAAGGCATGTTTTTTTTATCAATATATGTTCATATGGTAGATCATGTATTTATTGCTCATTTTTCAAATAAATATGTTTGTCTTGATAAATGACAGTTTTTTTTCGACATTGGGATGAACTTAGCATTAAATAATATCCATTTAAGTAATATAAGATTTAATAAAAGGTACATAATTGTACATGTATATGGGGAAACATGTAAGTTTTTCTATTTTAATAATAGTGAATTTCTCATGAAGCTAGGAAATGTATACAATGCTAATGTACTTCTGGTTCAAATGAAACATTTTTATAATAATATTTTTTAAAAGGCCTGACATACAATTTAATAATTGAAATGTGAACCAAAACATTATCTTATTTTCTTTTTAGGGTATTATTTTAGGACATGAAATGTAGTCAAACAATTCGAATTGGCACTCGTCAAAATGATACCTAAGGGCAGTCAGGGAAGCACCATTAAAATGCTTCTGATAAACTTTAAAGATGTTTTTTGGACCAACTCCTTTTGATTTCTTGCTGAAGTTTGAAGGTTTTTCTGTGTACTGATATTTGAAACTGTTCATAATCCTGTCAACCTTGAGAGAAGTCCAACTCAAATGAATAATCCACAAAGCATAATGCTCCTACCAACGCCATGTTTAGTGTCGGTTCTTATTCTATTGATGATGAACATTTGTGCCAAGCATATATTTTGGGCCATCATCTTAAATCAATCTTGTTCAGACACAGCATTATTATTGTAAATTGAAAATGTCAAGATTTTTGACTATTACAAAAAATGACACATTTATTTTACCTAAAGGAAATATTAACTCTTACAATAAATGATTTATATTTCGATTATTTAGTGTTGAGCACGGCAGGTGAGTGATTAGCATGTCCGCGGCACAGTTCTTAGGTCGTGAGTTCAAATCCAGCTACCATTCTGTACGGAGTTAGCATGTTCTCCCAGTGCTTGCGTGGGTTTCCCCCCCACATCCCAAAAACATGCATGTCAGGTGTATTGGCCGGTCCACATTGTCCCTAAGCGTGAATGAGCGAGTGAGTTGTCTGTCCCTGTGTGCCCTGCGACTGTCTGGCAACTGGTTCAGGTTGTCCACTGCCTACTGTCTGACGATAGCTAAGATGGGCTCCAGCACCCCCGCGACCCTACTGAGCATAAGCAGTAGAGATAATGGATGGATAGATTATTTAGAGGAGTTAGTTTTTTCCCAGTCCACAGTAGAGCACTATCAAAATGTATGGGTAAAAAATAGCCCAAATAGTTTGAAAAATTAATCAACAACAAATGATTTATTCTTTTATTTTGAGTATTTAGAGGAATGTTTTTCATTTAGTACATAGTATATTACAGTATATTCAAAATGTGTGGGTCAAATATGGCCCAAATAGGGTACAAATATAACAATCCACAACTTAACCAATTCATCGATTAAAGTGTTGTTTTGTACAACACTACCAAATTTCCTGGGAGTGTTTTAAGCATACTCCATAGTCTCTGGTTTCTGTACATAAGCTACATTGTTTTGCTAACTTTGACACACAAAATAATACTTTGTAAATGAAGCTTTTCCTTTAAATGAAATTACAACTTTTTAGAACAAAAAACACTTTAGTGTCACTTTATACAAAAGATACGGATTTGAAAAAGTATGACAATTTTTTTGGGGGGGGTTGAGGTTTTTGTGTGGATATGGTTGTTTTTTTTACAGAACAAGCTACTATTTTGGGTTTGTGCAAAAGAACTCTAGATTGATATTTGACTGATCAATCAATGTAGTTGGTCTGGTCATTCTTGACCAAAATTGAGGGACAGTATTTTTCTTACAACTGCTTTTTGAGTGTATCCATGTATCAAACATAGTCCTATTGCAGTCGATACATTCTATTACTGAAGCCAATTGCATTTTATTGGTAGCAACGGTGCACAAAACGGATAGGGATATAGATGGTTGTTCCCTATCACATAACATTGAATGCAATAGGATTCAAACCTAAATTGTGGTAGGGGAGCATTGGATTCTGTCCACTAGACCACCAGAAATATTAACATCATATAAAAAGGCAATTATTACAACACTATTTTAGTCATGGTGACATATACGTTAGAGTACAGAGAACGTTTTTTTCTCAGCTCAAACTAAGAGTTGAAAGTGACAAACATTTTGGATACATACTGCCATGCGTTTTATAAATAAATATATATATATATATATATATATATATATACTGGCAGCACGGCGGCGCAGTGGTTAGCGCGTGTGCGGCACAGTTCTGTGGTCGTGGGAACCTCCTAAGTGGGTTCAAATCCAGCTCGCGGCCTTACTGTGCGGAGTTTGTATGTTCTCCCCGTGCTTGCGTGGGTTTCCTCCGGGCACTCCGGTTTCCTCCCACATTCCAAAAACATGCATTTCAGGTGAATTGGCCGGTCCAAATTGTCCCTAGGTGTGACTGAGCTAGTGAGTTGTCTGTCCCCGTGTGCCCTGCGATTGGCTGGCAACCAGTCCAGGGTGTCCCCTGCCCACTGCCTGATGATTGCTGGGATGGGCTCCAGCACCCCCGCGACCCTACTGAGGATAAGCGGTGCAGCTGATGAGATGAGATGAGATACATATATATATATATATATATATATATATATATATATATATATATATATATAAAACTGAATTAATTTCCCCAATGCCATTTTCCTCATTTAGGTCAGAACGACCAATTACTTCATACAATTCTGTTCTTCTCATTCAGTTTAGAAAGACCAAATCCTTTACATAATACCCTTATCATCATTCAGTTCAGAATCTTGAGAGCGTCATATTGACTTTGCAAGTCGGCTGTACAACAGACCGTTTTAATGTCCTACAATATTCTACCGTCCTGGGCCAAATAATAACATAAACCATTTGGTCCTAAAAATGACTAAAAATATGGTTACGATGAGATAATACGTTTTCATGTGTCCATCGTATCCCTACTGGCCTAGTGGATTTTGTCTGCCACACTCCACACCACGATCTTGATTGCATTCCCATTGCATCCAATGTTATGCAATTGTATGCAATTGTAATCAATAATATATTCGGGCTGATTGATCAATGCGCAAATATGGCACTTAAATGATTTATGTGCGAGGGCTAAACCGTTGTTTTAATTTTGTGACTTAAGTCCGGTGCACCTTGTATATATGACAAAATATCACACCAGACTATTTTTGGTGAAGTAAATTAAGGAACTAACCTGTCCTAGCTAATTTACTTTACAGGTCGCACAGCTGGTAAAGTCTGAATTCACCAGTACTTAGAGATTAAAGGTGGTACAACTTACTTCTGGTTTGTTTGGGAAGCCTGATAGTGGGATAGGGAAGTCGCATTACAGTCTTCTCTAACACAAAAAATGACATATTGTTTGTCAATCTTGTGGTCTGTGGTCCAGCAAGAAATGTCAGCTAATGTTAATTCTTCGTTCAATCATTCTCAAATGGTGGCTAGCCATGTTCTATGACTCTGGTTGCCCATAAACCACAACGGTTATTTTTATAAATCCCCTGATTTGCCATGCTATCACCTTTGTGCCCTGAAGTGTAAATTCAGCAACTCAAATAAACTGCAACCTTGCCTACAGCTGCAGAACAAGATTTTCATGGATTTTTGAGGAACAAACCATAAATGTGTGACTGTCATCTGTTTCTTAGGGCCCGGTCACACAGCCGTTTGCGTCTGTATCGCGGGTAAAATTTTGCGTTTTTTTTTTGCCCGTGGTTGCCCGCGATGGAAAATGCGCAAAATTGGCCAACCCGCTGTTCATCGGTGGTATGCCCGCAAAACAGACGCCGGCGACTGTTCCGCTTCCTCATCGCGTCATTTCCGCGTCATTTTCTCGTGTGGACCACGAGTATAAAAGCTGCCGAGCCGGCGTTATGCCGAGAAATGCATCCTTGCCGAGATTTGCATCCCCTCGCTACTACAACCACTTTTACCTCGTTTTATCTAACTTTTATATCACTTTTAGGGAATTTAATGGCGAACATATAACCAAAACCACTTCGTCTTGCATTTGTTGGGAATGTTATACAACTTAAACCATTCCGTCTTTGTATTTGTTGTGAATGTAATCGAACGGTAATGCACGCCGTATACAAATCACTTTTGAGCAGGTAACATGTTTATTTTGCCTTTTTCTATTCAAATCGCTCGTATTGAAACTTTTATGCACTCTACCATAAAGCTTATTTCTGCATAATAAGCTTTACGGTAGAGTGTATAACAGTTCTCAAAAGTGATTTATATACGGTGTGCATTACTGTTCGATTACGTTCACAACAAAAACAAAGACGGAATGGTTTAAGTTGTATTACATTCCCAACAAATGCAAGACAAAGTAGATTTGGTTATATGTTCGCCATTACATTCCCTAAAAGTGAGATAAAACGAGGTAAAAGTGGTTGTAGTAGCGAGGGGATGCAAATCTCGGCAGGGATGCATTTCTCGGCATAACACCGGGCTGTAGAAATCATAACCGCTCAAGACACAGTCCCGTGAAGATCAAGATTTTAAGCTATGGCACAGAAGAAGCCAATATGTTATTATTGTAATAGTTTTTCATTTTTATTTTATTATCTTGTTATGAAATGAAAAGGATGTCAAGAAATAAAAATGGATTAAGACGAGGTCACTACGGTGACGGGGATCCATGTTCACCCCTTGACGTCTCGAGCACAACTGACGTGTGCTCGGCATATCGCGCTGTATATACGCGGAGAAAGGCGTTTGACCGTCACACGCGTAATACGCTAATTTCACGTAATAACACCGCGATACAGGCGCAGAACATGCCATGACCGTGCTCCACCCACGATTACCCGCTGAAATTTCGCGTCCTACCCACGTGTAACCACGGCCTGGCCGCGGCCATAGCACGTCGTTCCGCGTCATTTCCGCGTCATTACCTCGTGTGCCGCCCGCGGTTAACACGTGGTCTAAAGTTTTGAGCAGCGCAAAACTTTTTCGCGCGGCCAACCGCGTGTGAATTTCCGACCGCGAGTAAAGCACTGCTGTATCTCGTCTATATGGCGATCTCAAAGCGTCCAATAGCGTCCGCTTCACAGGCAAAAATTTCTGGCCGTGATTCAGCCTCGATACAGACGCAAACGGCTGTGTGACCGGGCCCTTAGATTCCTCCAAAATATTTTACGACAATAATCTAAAGGAATCATGTATACTTGCTTTATTATGGTGTGTATATATATATATGTATATATATATATATATATATATATATATATATATATATATATATATATATATATATATATATATATACAGTGAAGAAAATTAGTATTTAAACACATTTTTCTATTCCTCCCACTTAAAAATCATAGAGGGGTCTAAAATTTTCATCTTAGGTGCATGTCCACTGTAAAATAAAGATAAGAGTCCAGAAATCACAATGCATGATTTTTTAACAATTTATTTTTGTGATACAGCTGCAAATAAATCTTTGAACACTTTTGTATCATCTAAACTTCTGACCCTGAGAGACTTGTTAGTCCAACCATTAGAAGTCCACCTGCACTCCATGTATCATCCTGAATCGGATGCACCTGTTTGAGGTCGTTAGCTGCATGAAGACACCTGTCCACCAGAAATAAAATGTTACACCTCCACAAGGCTCGAAAGGGCTACTGAGCAATTGCCAAGCAGCTTGGTGAAAAAAGGTCCACTGTTGGAGCAATCATTAGAAAATGGAAGAAGCAAAAGATGACGGTCAATCTCAATCGGAGTGCAAGATATCACCTCGTGAGGTCTCAATGATTCTAAGAAAGGTGAGATATCAGCCCGTAACTACACAACAAGATTTGGTCAATGACCTGAAAAGAGCTGGGACCACTTTTTCCAAGGGTACTGTAAGTAATACACCAAGTCATGGTTTGAAATCATGCATGGCACGAAGGGTTCCCCTGCTTAAACCAGAACATGTCAAGGCCCGTCTTAAGTTTGCATATGACCATTTGGATGATACAGAGAAGTCATGTGAGAAAGTTTTGTGGTCGGATGAGACCAAAATACAACTTTTTGGTCATAATTCCACTAAACGTGTTTACAATCCAAAGAGTGCAATCCAAACAACACCAGCCCTACTGTGAATCATGGGGCTGCCTTAGGGGTATTTTTCTGCACATGGGACAGGACGAGTGCACTGCATTAAAGAGAGGATGGCTGGGGCCGTGTAGAGATTTTGGGGAAAAACCTCCTTCCCTCAGTCAGAACATTAAAGATGGGTCGTGGCTGGGTTTTCCAACACAACCACAATCCAAAGCACACAGCTAGGAAAACCAAGCAGTGGCTCTGTAAGAAGCATATAAAGGTTCTAGCATAGCCCAGCCAGTCTCCAGGACTGAACCTAACCAAAAATATTTGGAGGGAGCTCAGAAACCTGACTGATCTAGAGGAGATCTGTGTGGAAGAGTGGGCCAAGATCCCTCCTGTATTGTGTACAAACCTGGTGAAAGACTACAGAAACGTTTAAACTCTGTTATAGTAAACAAAGGCTACAGTACCAAATATTAACATTCATTTTCTCAGGTGTTCAAATACCTATTTGCAGCTTTATCGCACAAATTGTTAAAAAAATCATGCATTGTAATGTCTGGATTTTTCTTTTTAGTTTGTCTCTCTCACAGTGGACATGCACCTATGATGACAATTTCAGACCCCTCCAGGATTTCTTGCTGGGTGGAATAGCAAGATAGCAAGGTGTTCAAATACTTATTTTTACTGTTTTACTGATTATATATATATATATATATATATATATATATATATATATATATATATATATATATATATATATATATATGAGAGAGAGAGAGTGCAGGGACACACACAAACCCCACCACCCACACACACACAAAAGAGACACATATATTTTTCATGGTTCATAGAGAATGACGTAAGGTTTCCCAACTGTAACTCACTCCCAGACTCCCAGATGCTTTTGTGCTTGCATGGGTTTTAAAAAAAGTATATCAAACAAATGATTTTACCAATGCATAAATCAGTTTACCCAAATTCCGCTTGTCATCTGCCGCAGCTCACAGCGGAATGTTTATTCCCACATGAGAACTTGGTCGGCTTCAGCTCTCTCAGTCCAAAACGTGTGCTCCAGCTGTTGCTATTCTATGGAGTTGTGAGGTTATAATGAGCATGGAAGCAGCTGCTTCCTCCTACAGTAGAGGCCCCCATCCTCTCTAATCCTGATCATTAAGGTTGAAGAGAAGCTGAGCTTGCATGCAGTGCGGGACACGCTGCGGACGCTTGGCTTACCAGACCGTTTTATTCGAACGGGGGTCCCAACGACCTGCTTGAAGTGTTTAAACAGAATTATTAAATCCAAGACAGCTGGACGGCCATCAGAAGCTAAACGTTTGTATAAGTTGATGTACTACAACGCTCCCAATGGTAATAAAACAGGCAGTAGCCTGATATTTCTCTTTCCACAACAACTGAACGTTGCTGAACATAAACTCAATCTTATCTAGAAAATATCGGATTATGAAATATGTATGTTCTGACCTTTCTCCTTAATGATTTTGTGATTTCATTTTCTCCCTATTGCGTTGGGAGAATACAAAATGGAGCTGAGTGGCGGGAGCGGAGAAAATGATGTATCGAAACAATGCCGTTTGCGTTGGGCTTGTAAATATCAACAGCGGTCGAGCCGATTATTCATCGGCCCTGCCTTGTCTGTTCTGTCACTCGCAGACCTCAGACATTGGCAGAGATGTCTCTCTGTGCCTTTCAATTTCACCTTAATAGCCGACTTGAGTGACAGAAAAAGAAGACGGACGACACCCAATGAGAGCTGTAAATCCAAAGCCGTGAACAAATTACCTTTTCGTGAAAATATAGCCAGCCATAAAGATGAATTGTACCAATGTAAAATTAATCGTGTAACATTTATAACAACAAGCCCACTCAGGCTTGTCACCGCCATGTGGAGTCTGACGAGACTGCGGTGAGTCTTTGGAGCCGTTTTATGTAGAGTAATATGCTAATTTGAAACCTGACCTCACTGTTTGCAATAGAAAATCACTTTCCTCTTTGATCTGCATATTAATACCTAAAGCACAGATAGAAGTCGGGACATGAAAGCTTTCATAAAATCAGCAGGTAAAAGGCAGCTGCATAATTAATCCTGTAAAGAGAAAGTCTCGCGCAGACAATGGCCGACTCTCAAATTAATAATTGGTCCGGTTATTGATATTCTTGGCGTAGCTCCTGGAACAGTGATTAATCTTTCACCGGTGGGGGTGGGGGGACCTGCAAGACGTGCTGGGCGGGCTCCCTTTCCCTTACTGAAATTTGAATTATTTCAACGAGAAGCACAAAACCCCCTACCTGTTAATAAAAAGACAAACTTGTTTTTCAAGCGAGAAGGCAAAGACGGCTGCTTTTGCGGCGACAGCTGGCAGCCGCAACATGCAATTGTCTGTCTTTGTGTTTGCTCTGGCTAACTATTCTGATGATCAGGCCCAAGGGGCCCGGCCTAAAAGAAGGCAACGTAGGTGACATCCAAGCAGCTACAGGTATCATGGCATCCCAGAGGCTAATGGATTTCATGAAGAGACCACACAGCAGCCTACCACAGCCAAATATCTCCAGAAAGGTCCCGAAAAGTCAGCTGAATGGAAAAAATAAGGTCCAAGCCATTAACATGTATACTTTGCTAGTCATCAAATGTGCCACCGATATCATAACCGGGCCAGAAGAGAAAATAGAAGCCACTGGCATAAAGAATGTTCCATCCTAAGTCCAGCACCAAGAGGTTTTACCCTAGGTGGAAAAATGAAGGTAAAGGGGTAGATAGATAGATAGATAGATACTTTATTCATGCCCGCAGGGAAATTCACACTTTCAGCAGCATCCCTGCGCTGGAGAACAAAACAATAATAAAGCAAAAAGAATACAATACACAAATACCCAATGTGACGTGTTAATACCCAATGTAGCGTGTTATATAGAGTATCTAGATAGTGCTACAAAGAATACACACTGCATTAAAAATACGGTAATATGCAATAAGGGAGGTGTGGTTTAATGTGGGCCTTTACTCCGCCAGTTGGAGTCAAAGAGCCTCATGGCATGAGGAAGAAAAGATCTCCTCAGTCTGTCTGTGGTACAAGACTGTGACAGCAGTCTGTCGCTTAAGCTGCCCTTCTGGCTAGTGGGCATTAATGCCATAGTCCCAAATAAAACATCAAAAATCAAAGAATCCATTGAACAAATGGCCCAAAAAGATGACCTGACGAGTGAATGTCTCAGGCGCCAGAACCCTGGTAAAAGTGTATAGGAGGAGGAGCAGACATCCTGGAGAGAAAAGCCTTACGTGGCATGTATCAAAATCAAATACAGGAGGTCACTGACATAAAAAAAAAACCTAGTAGTTACTGGACAGTTCAGGACTGACAGATAACGCTCTCATTCCCTCACTGAACTGCAAATTATCTCAACCAGAAGCATAAACCCCCCACGCATGTTAATAAATAGACAAACTTGCAAAATGCCTAATCAAACTAATTTCTCAAGCAAGATGGTAAACACGGCTGCTCTTGAGGGGACAGCCGTCAGCCACAACATGCGGTAGTCTGTCATTGCGTTTGCTCTACCTAACCTCTCCTGACACCTGGAGTCAGGGACCGCCCCCCTCTAAATGTGTAATATTCAATCTTCCTGACAGCTCCGCTAATGACCAGGAGGAACCAAAACAGAGGTAATAGGTGAGCCTCAAAATTGTGTCCAAATTATCCACGATAATGATTCCCTTCCATGTACAAAAAGAAATAGGTGGTGTGTGTGCATGGCAGTTATGTGTGTGTGAGTGGCAGTGTGTTTACATCAGGAGAATGTCCAATGGCGGAGCTAATTATCAGCTCCATTAAAGGTAAGTAGAGCCATCTGCATCCCAAACAAGTTCTAATGAAGGACAGCAGACACCAGGCTGGACTCTTTCATGTGTCACGGGCCTCGAGATCCACGCGGCCACTGTGCCTTAGTGCGCGCTCCACATGTGTTTCCGCAATTTCACAGCTGGAGATGTATTATACCTCAAATGTTCTCACTCCTATACGAAGAGGCATAATTCTTGTCTACACAGACTAATTCTGCTTGCTGTCTGTTGTACTTGTACTAAAAGTGTTGTTTTTGCTGTGTTTTGCCTCATAACAAAATAGGACCTGGGGACCCCGTGCGCCCCGTTCCACTCTGGGTGGCCCTCGCAGCTTATATGAAGTCAAAAAGAAATCTTTCGACTTTTAATAGTTGTCTTTCATGGGGGTATTGCACAAATGTGGGATAAAAGAATCCAGGCTGATTAAATAAGTGCAGCCTGATCTAGTCTGACTGGGCATTTAGGCTTAATCGGTTGCATGTTCGCAGAACCAAGATGAAAAAGCGCGGCTATGTCAAGCCCGCTGTTGATATTTGGGATGAAGCATGCGTTCAAGGTATTCTCAATGAGACCCACGGGATCGGAAAATAGAAACGTGATGGCCATCATCTTTTACTGACGCTGACTTCAAACTAAATACAGTCCAAATTAAAAAACATGAGGGCTTAATCCCTTATCTAGGTTTAGTGATATACTCCTAAGGTGGACAAATTAGACACTTTGTTGCTGTATCAATGTATCAACTACTGTTTGCCATCACGTGGGCTGAACTCTCTCTTCCTGCAAAGATCAACAAAAAAGGAGTATATGCCCAGAAAATATTTTGAATTTTCTAAGAAAAAAACGTTATAGGTTTCTATAAACTGATGACACTTCAAAACTGCAGAAAATATAAAGCCACAAACAATTGGGGGTGGTGAAACTTGATTCTATGGTAGCATGAGCAAACAGGCATTATGACTGATCAGGATTTCTGTTTACAGTTGTCAGTTCAAATGTGTTGAGTACAACACAAGATTTCAGCGTACACTTTGTTGCTTTGTTGATATCGACTGTGTGTTGTCTGTTGATGTTCTTGCAATACCCATTGCAACCTGGTCATCCCGAAAGGGGAATTACCTCGTGTGCAATCGCTTCTCAAGGTTTCTTAATTTTCTTCTTGCAGATTTTTTTTATTTGTTTGTTTTTTCTTGCCTTCATGTAGGTTTCAGGTCGGGGGATGTTGTAATAGTGGTCTGTGCAGCCCTTTGAGAAGTTTTATGATTAAGGGCCATATAAATCAATATGACTTGACTTTGCTTCACACCTGTAACTACCTTCTGATTATTTTGATATGCTAGGCTTTAAAAAATGTCAAAAACATGACTCCAAAGCACATAAATCACTTTACCTACATTCTGCCAGTCATTTGATTATCTCAACTGAACTGAATGACTTCAACTTGTACACTTTATTTATTTTTTATTTTTTTCAATTTAGTATTGTTTATATTATGCTGTAAAACTAAGACATTTGTTTTAATTTGCTGTTATTGGAGAAATCAGTGGTAGCCCCTCACTGGATGAGCTTAAATTATAATATAATATATTATGACATAATTTTTGCATTTTTACTTTTTTATAGTAAAGCTTCAGTGGAACAAAGTATTTGAAATGTTTTTCCGACAAATGTTTTTCATTATTTGCGTTTCAACAAAGTCTGCATGTTGACAATGATTCTAACAACTTTAAATCATTTTCCAGTTCACTATCACTACTTGGATTAATCCGCTGCTACTTTTTCTTACCACAGAGCTGCAAAAGTCTCTTTTTCTTTGAAGAGACGGAATCCAAGTTCCTAAAGTGATCTTCCATTTTTGCATTGTCTCTCATGTCTGCTGCGCTGCTAGATATACTGGAAATAAAGTAGTTGTCTTGTTTGGGTTAAGTTAGCGTTTCTTGTGGCGTTTGCTTGTTTAAGTTCTAAGACTGAATGACTGCGGCACATGTAGCTCGATTCATCATTCTAATCTCCGCAATTTCCCACATGGAGTCAATAACTTTTGTCGATCAAGCTTTCCGTCTGTATCATGTACTCCAACTCACAGCTGCAGAGAGATTGCATGCTTATTTTCCCTCCCGAATTCCCAACATGGCGTGCCAAATAAAAAAAAGTGACTCGTTTGAAAAAGCCCACGCTCGTTAATTAATTACACACCAATGTACCTTATTTATCCAATGCATCGTCTGGTAGAGCCACACATAATATGTCTGTCTCCTTTTGGTCACAATGCTTGTAACTTTCGTTTGTGCATTTCTAATTAGGGCTGCTTAAATCCATCACTGTCGCCACGTGGGCCCCCACTTCCACTTGTTTCTACTCTCAAGTTACGACCTTTGTTAGCGCTCTTAACTTGCCGAAGACGGTGAATTATGAATGATATGAAATATTTTAAAAGCGGCGCCAAGCGACAGCAAGAAGCCCGTAATCAGGTCGAACGCGAGGTGGTCTGTACTTAACCAAACGAACCTGAATCTGTGTACAGCGTAGCTGTTTGACCTCTTTGCAGAACATTCATTTTCCAAACATGTGTTGGCCATTTCGGCAGCTCTGCATGGTGAAAGCGAGACGGGACCAAAAGAGGTCTGCTTTGCATGTGAGCGCTGATCTAAACGGCTGTGAAAGCCGTTGGACGGCGGTTTGGACGGCAGAGTCACGGAATCCAAAAGCGTGTTTGTGTGATCGGATGCAGATTTTCTTTTGACCCTTTGATGGAGGGGGAAAGTAACCCTGTGTCTTGAAATGATTTCAAAATATACCTGAATGCCCACTGGCGATGTGTATTATGACAAAAATGTTATATCGGCATTTGAGATTACATATTTTGGCGTGATTTAAAAAATGATTTTCAAATTGATAAAATCAAAATGTATTGGAATAGCACTTTTCAGACACCGAAATGCAATACAATGTGCTATTTAAAAGCATTCAGCATTCAATCCCTCCCCTAATTTTTCACCTCCATCCACCTCCATCTTGGAACACAAAATTGGGAATAATAATAATAACAAAAATAATAATAATAATTATAAAGAGATAACCTAATCATTAAATAAAAAACAAGATCATCACACAGACTAACTACTTCTAGTTATTATGTTCTGCAAATTTTTCTTTGACAAAAAGTATCAAAATAATCATAAAACAATAAAAATACTCATTCAAATTCATACAATTACTCTATATTTAATCCTGGACACCTGCAAAGCAGATTGCATAGAATGTCAATTCTTTATTTTGACTATTATACCCCACTGTAGTTTGTTATTTTGACTAATCACATTCTCTTCGTGATGATCACTTTTCTGACTATTTACCTTTAATAGTAAACATAACTGAAATCAGTGTTGTGTACCTGTGCCAAACGCTTTGGAAGTTCAGCTTTTTTTTTTTCTTGTTATTTTCGGTTTACTGAGGTCAGTTATTACAGTCTTTTATTTAAAAAAAAGAGAGTAAAAAAGTGCTGAATGTCCACATCAGGGGTCTCCAAATTTGTGCCTGCGTGCAACAGGTAGGCCCCTATGAACACCTTAGTAGCTCGTTGACAGGTTTTGAAAATAGCCCACCAGTGATGGGTCACTGGGATTTTCCTAGTAAATTTGATTTCTAACCGGGGTGATGTTTTATTTAATGACTTGACTTCTAATAATAAAAACCTGGTAATGACATCGTAACAACATAGTAATAACATATGTTGTTAGTTTACCAATGTGTATCAAAATAGTAGCCCTTCACTCTCAACTTCAAAAAGGTTTGTGATTACATGATTAAGAAGTTATTTCCTTAGTTAAGTTAAACATAAGGTAAATGGTTAAATTTATTCAATGTTGAAGTTCTTTCTTATTTAGCTTCACAATTTCTGGTTTATCCTTTCAAAATCGCTGGCTTTTCACATTAAATTATGAATGTCCCTATAAAAAGGGTATGTAACATATTTGTGAGCCAAGCATCTGCAGACGCATAGTGAGGCACGAAATTCTATTGGTCCATGGCTGAGGATGAAAGTGAGATCAAGGATTCTGATTTGGAAGACACTTCAGCCCAAAACAATAGAATTAGTAATAGAATTAGCAAGCTAACAGCAAGTCAAGACATTCATTTTTTTCTTGTTGCGTTGTAGCCGCATCTCTTAAGCTAATTGCTAATCCAACACTATTTTTAAATGGTGGTCAACAGAAATGTGCGCCACATTCAGGCCACAAAATGCTTGAAACTCTAAATTGGATAGATTGGGCCCTACAGATCAATGGTCCCCAACCAGCGGACCGGTGACCGGTAATTTTGTACCAAGCTGCATATAAAAAAAATTCTAGTGACACTGCTATGGTCACACCTAACCAGGCATTTGAAGCGGTACTTGGGCAAGAGACTGAATCCCTAATACCCCCAATAAGCAGATAGGCGCCTTGCATGGCTGACTCCCTATTGGTGTGTGAGTGTGTGAATGGTTAAGTGTGAAGCACATTGTAAAGTGCTTTGGGAGGTCTTCATTGACTTGAAAAGCGCTTTATAAACGCAGACCATTTACCATTAACTTTTAAATTATTGTTAGAGTCGTTTGCACTTGCAGACGCAAATAGCTGTCGGGCAGTGCAACTGTCACGTTTGAGGCCAGGATTCTCACGCGTTTAAGGAGGATGAATGAGCCCAAATTCCTTCGTGTTCGCGTAAGCCAATCAGCATGGAGAGTGATCAACTGCATTCTATTATGTCATATTACAAAGATTGCAAACAAACGAGTGGCGGAGGAGGAAAAATAGTTCATTGCAATTTGAGGATAATGTTCATTGAATCCCTACAGCGAGAACACAACTAGCTGTGCATGGAGACAACACAACACCAAAACACTTTTCGTGAGGGTGGGTTTATTTATTAAGTTTGTATTTTTCATTAATTGTAATCATGTATAAATCTCAGAGTCGTGACCAGAGTGTACCGCAATGAGTTGGCCATGTTTCATGATGTTGGTCCAATGTTAAAAGGCCACCCAAATTGTTTGCATGATTACTTTATTAATTTACGGTCATTGTTATTATTAATGTACTCATCCTTTCTTACTTCTTCCCACGCTGATGATTTTTTGGTTTTTCCTTGCCTTCATGTAGGTTTCATATCAGGGGATGTAATGATGTTGTGTGCGGCCCTTTGAGAATTTTTGTAATTAAGGATTATATAAATAAATGTGACTTGACTGGACATGACATATCATTTGTTATTAATATTACATTTTCAGAAAAGTACAAACATGTGTATTGCTGATTTTAGTCTGGGCTGTGAAAATATGGTCAGACATTAAAACAGTCCGCAGTATAAGAAAAGTAGAGTACCAACGGTATAGATGATGTAACCATTTTTCACCTTTTTTCTCATATTGCCTACACCTAGCACACACACGTACACACAGAGGACAAATAGGGAACCTCTAATCCTCCGGGACTCATAAGGTGCGCCTCTTGTGAAATGAAAAGACAAGGTGACTCAGCCTGGTCTTAGGCCACCTGGGAGGCGATGCACCACACAGGGAATCTATTTCTCCTCGCATTCCTGAGAGAAAGTCACTCGAGCAAAGGAGCAGTTCCTTTCCCGCTTGTGCTTGTCCTCTGCTCTGCTCCTAATTTTTCCACGTTTGCGTTTAGGTCAGTCCCAGTTGAGACTTTCCTAAGACGAATGTGTGTCAACCAGTGTGGGGCGCGATACTGAAAAAAAGTAGTTACAGTAAGTAGTTACTTTATTTAAAAAATAATTGCATTCCAGCAAGGAGTTCCTTTGAAACGCATGATATACCGTTTGAGTAAATGATACCTGCTCTCACATATAGTATACAGCAGCTAATGTCATTCTCTCACACATGCACAACTATACTTTTTGCACAAACACTATACCCGCATACTACTACACTCTCATACACACTACTATACTCAGTCACACATACTACTATACTCTCATATGCACACCACTATTCTCCCTCACACATATTACTATACTTTCATGCAAACAGTCTACTATACTCTCCCTTACGCATATTACTATGCTGTCATCTACACTCTTCTATGCAATTACACACATAGTACTATACTATCTCATATATACTAATATACCCTCTCACACATAATACTATACAATACAAATTTCAGTTTGACGTTGAACTGTAAAACATATAGACACTGATCAGTGTGCATTGCCATAGTAACCAGAAGTACCCAATGTAAAACAACACTGAGAGGTGGGGTGATCATAAAATTAGGTGTGAACAAACCCTATAGTAACAGAATTTTTAATGGAGGGTGAGAAAGAATAGTAGTAAATGTGGACGTTTATAGTAGTGTATGGATGGGATTATAGTAGTATGGATGTGAGAGCATTGTAGTGTTTATGAGATTTCAATAATATGTTTGCGAGAGTATTGTAGTGTGGATGAAAGTATAATACTATGTTTGAGAGTGTTGTAGTGTGTTTGAGAGAGTATAGTGTTGTTTGTAAATGGGTATAACTAGGTCTGTATGAGAGTATAGTTGTGAATATGTGAGAGTAAGATATTATATGTGAAAGCAAGTTTGATTTACTTCTAAAACGCCCTCTCATAGTAACGTCTTACTCCCAACAATGACGACAAATGTGTGTCAGCAGTACGGCTGCATGCTTTGCTAATTTCCCCATCAACGCATCGCTGTATGCTAGCGGCGTGCTATTGATGTGCTACAGATTAGAGTGAATCAGCAGCGTGCCGTAAATATTCCATTGTCACTTTAATGCCTCCGTCAATGCCTCTGCCTGGTGATATTCAGTGGACGGGTGTTTCTGTCCCCTCTGGCTTGCACGGCTCCCTCACACTCGTCTGCACACACTTCATGCACACACATGCAGCTACACACAGACTGAAATAGAGAAAATGAGGGAAGTAGAGTGAGATAAAGGACGTATTACACACACACACACACATACACACACATACATATACAGTCTCTCTCCGAAATTCCGCCCCGAGCATTTTTTTTAGCCGTCACAGATGATCAGGCCGAGTTTTGGCTTCAGCTGAGCTCTGGCCAAGCCCTGGTCCTGGAGCCAAACTGTTTAAAGACATTAAGTCAGCGGAGAAACGCACCGCTGCTCCCTCTCAGAGCAAACCACAGGACACTAAAATGTGTTTGCGGAGTTATGTGTGCATGAGCGTGCAAATGGCCATCATTAGATTAGTTGTTTTAGAAATACTTTAATGGGGATTTGCAATTATTTAAAATGTCTGGAGTGGACTTCTAATTTCTGGAAGGAGTGCATTTGGGAATACATGCATTTACATGTGAAAGTGTACAAATCACACATGCTGTGTGGATTTTACTTTTACTTTCAAAGAGAGATGTGCAGTCAGGGGAGGCATCATGGAAATGTTCACTTTAAAACATATTAAATGGCTACATGTATACAGTGATAAAGTTTTTTCTCGATTAAGTTATTTTGGGATTTTCTTTTTCAGAATCAGTTATATTTTCAAGATTGGGACCAGACAATACACGTAGAGTGAATTTTTTGAAACATATTTTTCAGTGTTAAAAATGGCAAACTATTTGCCTCACATTTCCAACAGGCCTCTTCATTTTCAACAGATCAGTCAAGACAGCTTTAATCCACAATGAACCAGACGTCTGGTTCAGAAAATGTTGTACAATAAGTGAAATTATTCTGCTTGTTTTAAATCCAACTAATACTTTTCTTTCTTTATGTTTTATTTTAAAAAATATGTTTAATAGAGAGTTGGCCAAAAAGGTTTGACATGTGCTCTGTCAAGTGATCTTGTCTAAAAAAGGAATGGTCAATATTGAAGTAAACAATAAAATTAAAAAAAATTAAAAAACTTTTTTTTTAACTATATTTTCCTGGTGTAACAGTATTTGTATGATTGTTATTACTTTCTTTATTAGTATTTTATCAGTAAAAATTTGCATTTTAACTAGAAACCAATTAAATATAATATTAAATGTAATGGTGTTTTTCTTATTTAACTACATTTTAAACATTTGTTTCATCAAAAAAATAAAATACCACTTCAAATAAACTCCTTAAATTGGTTAAAAATAAATTAACCAATGAGAATAATATGCAAAAATACATGGATGATCATATAAACATGCAGTTTTTGTAGGCCAAGAAATTTATATCTATCGTACATAACATGAGCCTCACCTAGAGGTATCTAAGAAAATTGTTCACCATCTTGCTGTTACTGCTACCTTAAAAGCCCAAAAAGGCTAAGAAAAAAAAATTGAAGAAAAATAGTGAAGTTTGGTCACTTGACTCTCTATAATTTGTACCCTTCCTCGTGCTTTTTAGCACCCGTTTTTGGTTGCACTAGGCAGTGACATCTAGTGGTCATACAATGAACATTGTCCCTTTTAAGACAAATAATAAATCCACACAACAGTTTAAATAATCCAGTTTTAAAACACTTTGCTGAAAAATAACAGTATCCTTTTGTTATGATGGCATTTGGTGACTAACAGTATAACATGATCATTGTTGTCCTTTCCTGTTGAAGGCCTAATGGTATATTTGTACAACTTCAAGTGAGGCCTGTTCCATGACTCCTTGCCTTATAAAGGTCCAAAATAAATCCTCTGGTGGCTCAAGACCTTTGCACGTTACCGCTTATACAGTATGCGTTTGATGTGAGGGGTTGGGGGTGAGGCATGTGCAGAGACGTGCACACGTGTACCCTAATGAGCCTTTGCATGTACCAAAGAACACGTAGCCTTCTCCTTGATGAGGTCAGGGGTAGAATATTTGGAACAGCCTTCCGTCTCTCTAAGCGCACCGCATGCCTGTCGCAGCTCACTGAGCAGACTGTCAAAGCTTATGTAAATGACGAGCCGCTCAGATGTGAAATCAGCCCTGTATTAAATGGTTTTGTTCCACCTGTCAGAGCTGATTATTCAGAAAGCTCTCCAAAAGCTGCTCAGGTATTGTGTTGATTGTGATGATTGTGCTCACGCGGGAACAGCAAAGAAAAAATCTACAGATCGCCTCTGTGAAGAGCATATGTGCAGGTAGCAGGGTGCAATTGCTTTCTCAAGTGTGATCGCTATAGTCGCGGTTATCCCATGACAGATTACCGCGGGGCTCTTTGAGGCTGGTGGGCAACCCTCCACAGATGCAAGCTGATTGCGATCCGCCCACGTATGTATCCAGGAACACTCCACCTGTCTCTTCAAACTAAGACGTTCTCTCTCCGTTACAAAGAACCAATCACAGGGACCATTACTCTAACCTCAGGTCTAGGTCCAGATTAGGCTCGAAACGCTCCATTGCACACGTTGACTACAGAGGATAGTGAAATTAGACGGGGTTTGATTTATGGAAAATGTGACACTAATGAAATAAAATGAGAAACAAACCTGGTACAAAGATAAAGCATGTTTAGCATGCTAGAAGAATGATGAAATATAACACAAACACATAAGAGTTCAACAATCACAGGAAGGTGCAAAAGAGCCAATAACATAATAAAGGACTTTTGTCACCACGGGCCGTCACCTCTTTAAACTGTTTTCTTCTGGAAGGCGCAATATATTCTGTAAAACATGGACTAATTCTTCCCCAGGGCCATCACCATCCTAAACAAGCCTGCAAGAATGTGACAAGATATCTTGCTAGTTTTATTGAAAAATGGGTCTTTTTGTCCAATTTATCAGATTAATTGGGAATTTTATTTCTTCTGTTATTGCACTATTTTACATTGCACTTTTATTCTGATGCCCTTTCAACCTAAGCCGTTCTCAAAGCACTATCTTGTAAATCTGGTTGCCAGTGTTTTATGATTTATCTCGATTAAGTCTTTACTACATAATTATGTTGAAGTGTCTAACTCCATTGCAAACAATTTTCACTACGTTGTTATCACTGACAATAAAGACAATACTAATTCTAATTCTAAACATTAACAAGTATTAATTATTGCAAGTGCTAATCATAAGATTTTGCATGGTATATTATTTTGAGGCAGAAGCCCAACTAAAGTGAAACATGTAAAATAACATATCTCACTTTCTTTCAAATATATTGAAAAATAAAATACCAAAAAGGAAACTCAAATCACAAGGTTAGTATAAATCCAATAACTGTACAATATGTAGGTTTGATTCTTTTCACTCCTATTTTTGTACAATATATCATATAAATTGTTACTAGAAACATTACAAAACAATAGGGCTGTCGCATTAACTGTATGTATTCCACACTTTTACACTTGATCTGGGAATCTATACAAAAATCCATGTTTATTTGCAAGTGTTGTGAAAGATATGCTAAGGATATAAGAGAAAACATGATGTTTTATACTATATCTAAAAGCAATTACATAAAAATGTCATTGTACGATCAAGTGTACCTAGAGTTTAAGCTGAAAAACATTAAATCAAGAGTTAACGTGCTACATTTTAACGCAATAAAGCTTCAATAGAGATAATGCTTTAAACTGCAGAAAAAAAGGTATTACTGTGCAAAGCATCTACAGATGCAGAATGAGGCAGCACTTCTTTTGCCTCATGGCAGGAAGCAATAGAGAGACCAAAGATTCTGATTTGGCGCACACTTCAGCCACCCCAAAAACAAACAGTGATAGTATTAGCAAGCTAATAGGCCATCCAGTATTTTTTTTTCGGTTGCATGGACTTGTTTTTTATAATGGAAGATTGCCTATCTATTGATCCTTTTTGGTAAAGTAGCAGCGCATAGACTACATTTATAAGTTAAGACAATATTTTTTTTTCTATGCTACAGTTTATACCAGGCATGTCAAATATTGGCCCGTGGATGATTTTATCCGGGCCCACGGCAAGTTTCTGAGTATGTCGAGAAAAAAGTATGTCTGGCTAATTTCGATCAAAAATTATGATTTTCTAGAAAAAGTAAAAAGAATAAAATGCTCCTTTCCGCCACTTAGAGGTGGAAAAGAGCTGACGTCCTGTCTGGTTTAATGTTAAAGTCAATATTGTGCATTTTTTTCTCAGCAGCAGTTGGCCAAGTTTGATCTGTTGTGATTGCCCATTTACTATGAAAACTCAAATAACAATTTTGTCCATCCAGCCATTATCTGCACCGCTTGTCCTCACTAGGATCGCGGGGTGCCAGATCCCATCCCAGCTATCTTCAGGCAGTGGGCAGGGGATACCATGAACTGGTTTCGAGCAAATCGCTAGGCACACAGACAGACAACTCACTCGCTCATTCACACCTAGGGACAATTTGGACCAATTAATCTGAAATGCATGTTTTAACCTGAAATGCATGTTTTTCGGAACGTGGGAGGAAACTGGAGTGCCTAGAGGAAACCCACACTAGCATGAGGAGAACATACAAACTCCGCACAGGCAGGTCTGTTAGCTGTATTTGAACCCATGACCTCAGAACGATATGCAAGCATATTCTTTATGCATACCTCCCAATTGAGTTTGTATATGTTTGTGATGTTTGTGGAGATTTGGTTCAGATGTAAAGCTGCATTTACTCAACTGTTAAAATAAACCGATTGCTAACCCATTCAATGCCAAACATTGTTTGTTAATAAATGTGCAGTGCTTAAGAAATATATATTTTCATCCATGATTATAATTCGTAGGGTAGGCTACATATATAGGCTGATTAATAAAGCATAGAACTGAAAAATAAAGCTAAATAGTTGGAGTTGATATTCTTTTAGTAATCCACCCACCTGAGAACATAAAGTCTGGATCCGGCCACAGAAGCAAACTGATTATAACAGGCCTGGTTTATACTCTATATAGCTTTTTTTACTCGATTGATGTATATGATGTAAGTTCATTTTTTTGTAAATCAGATTGTGCCTCACCAGACACCAACCTTAACATACGTCACAACTGTATACACACATTTGATGGATTGTGAGCTTGGTGGCCTTTGGGTGGGGCGCCCGCCCTGAGACTGAGAGGTTGCTTTTTTGTGCATCGGCCTGGTCATACCTAAGACTTACCTCCCTGCTCGGCATTAGGGGTTGGAATCGGAGGGGTTAGTCATCTTGTGACTCCCAGCGACATAGGTTGGGTATATAACTATCGTCGCATCATTTACTGTACACAGTCGCGCCTGTGTGAATGGGAGCCGACCCCTGATTATTCGAGCATAAGGCGAGGATAAGGAAGTAGAAAGAAGTGAGAATGCAATAGAATTGTTCTAAGAAATGTAAGATGCAAGCCATTCTCACACACACTGCTTGGAATCAACTCAGGTGGTAACGCTTTTCAACAAAATCAGAGTGTGTGGGGGAGAAGGAAGCACGTCTGCGTAGATAGAAAGCGATACCCAGTCAAAAATGGTAAGAGGGGCAGAAAAGACGGTGGTTTGGAGGACTCTTAACATAAAGAAGGTCTTTGAAAAGGGCAAGCAAAAAGAAAAGGAAAGGTCCCGGCCAAATACCTAAAAGAATGTCAAGAGGAAAGACGAGTGCGGCCAGAGGCAGATAAGGGGCAGAGTTGCACACTGGGCCGGCTCTCGTGTCATCAGATCAAGTTTCCTTTCCTGGTGTGTGTGCATCTGTGTCCATTTGAGCATCAAGTCAATACTGACCCCGCTGACATCCGGGAGTGCTCTGTCTGTGTTCATGGTCCAGTGAGGTCGCTGACAAAGCCGTGATGGCTGAAGACATGAATGTGTATTTCTTGTACGTACTACTTTTTGAGGACAGCAACAGTTTTTCCATCAACACTGAGGATATGTTAGCTTGCCGTTTTATTGCCAAACCTCTTTTCAAGGGTCAACACATGATTTTAGAGTTTTGCTTTGAATGATCATTCTAAGATATTGTATAATTGAATGAATAGATGGCTTATTTGTCATTATACAGGAATTCAACGAGATTGGAGGGCTTCTCCTTTTTTCGCAAAGTAACACAAAGATAAAAGACAAAAATGTAAAAAAAAAATATCATGATTTGTTGGTGTGGAGAGAGACAGGCGCCACCAGGCTGTACTTGCCAAAGACACCACAGGAGATGGTGTCCCTACGATCCTAGTCCTCAAGGAATCCAACCAACCAACTAACCAACAGACCAATAAATAAAGTAAAAATGTGTGAGTTCACTTTTCGATTCAAAGAATTGAATATTAATCCTTAACGAGACATTGCATAATATTTAACCACTAGATGTCACTATTTTTCCGCAGTTCAAACGAAAAAGAGAGCTACTAAGCATAAGGAAGAATACGAAGTCTCAAAGTGACCAAACCAGACAATTTTTCTCATAAATTTTACAAGGTTTTTAGTTTTTGTGGGTACCCGTAGCAACACGATGGCGGACAATCATGTCAGCTCACTCTAGGTGAGTCTTACGTTATGTGAAACAAATACAAATTTCTTGACCTTTTGTATTTCTTAAAAAGGCATGTTTTATGATATGTTGCTTATTATTTATATCAATACTTTTTTAAATGAAGTTTTTTAACACTTTCTTCATTTTCCTCATGTTGAGGTTTTTGAGTTTTTCTTTGCCCCTCTGTGGGTTTTAGATCAGGGGGTTGCCCTCATGAAGGTTTTAGATCAGGTAATGGTGTCATAATAGTCTGTTGTTTGCAATAGTCTGTGGTCTGTGCAGCCCTTTGAGACCCTTTGTGATTAAGGGCTATACAAATAAACATGACTTGACTTGACTTGACTTGGTGTGATAAGAGTCTGTAGTTTGCAATAGCCTTTGCTCTGTACAGTCCTTTGAGACTCCTTGTGGTTAAGGGCTATGCAAATAAACATGACTTAAATAAATAATACACAGTGTCCCTTTAAAATAAGCAAATTAATGCTATGAAATGGTAGATAGTATTGGTAATTTTAGAAATATTATCTACAAGGATTTATCGTTTTAACCAGTTAAGAAAATTTACACTCAAAAACAAACTTGCTTAAAAGGTCTGTCTGTCTGTCTGTCTGTCTGTCTGTCTGTCTGTCTGTCTGTCTGTCTGTCGGTCGGTCGGTCGTCGGTCTGTCTGTCTGTCTGTCTGACTAGAGAGGTTTTTGGCTAAAGAATAGTGTTAAGAAACACTGGGCTCGGAAATGCTTTATGCCAATGAATGCTAAGGGTTTTGTTTGTTAGACACTCAAAATAAGGAGAGAAAACATCAATGAATTTTCGACATACAAGGAAAATAGGAAAGGAGTTTACAAAAACCCTCATGATACAACATTTCAAATCTATTCTAAAAGCCCTCATCTATGCCCTTTCTTTTAATTAGGTTACAAAAGCAGATCCACCCAAAAGTGAGTCAAAATCAAAGAACGTCAAGATTATTGGCTGATAGTGATGTACATAGTGCAAATTAAATAGTCAAAATAACAAACTGGCATGCTATGCAATCTCCTTTGGAGGGCTGAAATTTTAAAACATATTAAGAAACAAACATATTGAACTTATCAATGTAAGTCCTCTCTAAGCAGGAAGTACAAGAATGTGTGTGAGCGTGTGTATGGGTTCATGTGGCATTTCCAGGGTAAGAATATAGGTAGGTGTCACAATGTCAAGTTAAGGGACGGAGGCTCCAATTCATGAGCCAAGAAATGATAACCAAGTCTTAATATTTCTGACCATCCTGAGCGATGTCTAGGTCCCATGTGCCGCTATTCCTTTTTTCCCAAAGTGCTCTTCTTTTGGGCTTCAAAGCGTCTCTGTTGCTTTGAAAGTGATTTTCAAGTGTGGGATTTATCTGTGTGTGGGTAATCGCCCAGGAGCTATTTTGTAAGCTTTTCCACCTTTGAATAGATTAACAGGGCCTTAGGATAAAAAGATGCACCAAGCTACCATACAGCATCAAAATTGTGGTGGGGGTGGGTGGGAGTTGGGGTTGCTCCCTTGGAAGTGACAGCAAAACTGATATTAAAAGTTGCATGGTGTGAGTATTGAAGCAAATCCAAGAAGTTTATTAGCAGGGGATGAGGTCTGATAGCAATTAGTCCCACTCCAGCACACAGACTGACTCCTGTCTAATGATATCATTGACCTTGTCACCTCCCAGAGGTCAAAGTGTCCATGTTAAACCATGCGTAATGGTTCCGTGTTTAGACTACATAGGCCTGTCTGGCTAAATAGTGATGGATGGCTTCTTTTGGCCGGCTTCAGCGTGTGTTTCATCAAATGATACGGGCCCCCAACATGATACGCTGTTGATTAAATCAATACTCCCAGGGAATGAACGGCGGGGTCCATTTCAATCCAATAACGTAGCGACTGAAGGTGTGTGCATTTGCTGCGCATGTATCAGCGAACGGGTGCGTACCCTTGAAGTGCCCGCATTGGCCGGGTCCAATCTGGGGACAAGGACGTTGTGTTTGTTTGCAATATGCTTTCGAAAATCATCTCGGGCCTCTCGGGGCAGCAGCCGCTATCACCGGAAAGTCAAAAACTCATCAGCGATGACACACTCTATGATAGCCCTCATTTACCGCCTTTGGTTTTAAAATCACATGACGGAGGAGGGGGAAATAGAAAATGAAGGTGAGGTCTGGCAAGGGCCTGCAAACAACACTGCAAAATTACACTGTAACCCAATTGACAGGCATTTTTGCTTTTTTTCTTAAACTTCTATATAGTTATAATAAGTGAAATGATTGTATCTATCTAAATCTGTTTGCTCAAAAAGAGAAATTCTCCTTAACCTGCAAAAAATAAAAATCTTGCTTATGCTTATTTTAAGTGAAAAGGTATTTTTAAAATATTTATTTTAACCTTTTTATCGCATATTTTAACTTGACTAATCAAATTTATCTCGTTTGGAAAATGTTAGCTTCTTCTACTTGTTCAACAAGGCACTATGTCATATTTGACCACAATATATCACTGTATTGTGGACTCTAACTGAAAATTAATACAGTGGTACTTCTACCTAAACCCTAACACTGAACCCAAAAATTTTGATATACAAGATTTATTCAGAAAAATATCTTGCTTTGTATACGACAAAAAAATCGAGATCATTAGCATTCCCAGAGGCTACCACTAGAGAGCACTGAAGACCACTCATCCCTCGTGACTGTTTGCAGCCAGCATCAGCTCGTTCAAGTTTGTGCGTGCAAAAAGTACAGTGCCGTGAAAAAGATTTGTGTGCATGTTCATTTATAGTTACTTTATAGCAGTGCTTCTCAATTATTTTCTGTCACGCCTCTCACCTCGGAAGAAGAAATCCTCTCGGTCCCCCCGAAAGATTCTCTATCCTTATACGGGTCACTCGAGGGTCTGCTCCACTTTGTATCTACACTTCATACTCATTGTTTATACCGTATTTTCCGCACTATGAGGCGCACCTAAAAGCCTTTATTTTTTTCAAAAGCTGACCATGTGCCTTATAATACAGTGCGCCTTATTTATGGATCAATATTATGTCGCAAAGTCTTCCAACTAACTTGCAGCCGCCGACTAGATTTTCCCCCGAACGCCAAGTAGTCCACGGTGTATGCTGGGATTTATTTACCGGCGTTTCATTGGCTAACCAATGTGTCAATCATCATTTGAATCGATCACTATTGGCTAAAGTTATTCGGAGGTCAAGGGGCGGATCCTTTTTATCATTTACAGGCTGGCATAGGCTTAAGCGGCAAAACAAAGCCTGCAATTTGCCGAAAAAGATGTGTCAATCATCAATTGAATCGGTCACTATTGGCTAAAGTTATTCGGAGGTCAAGGGGCGGATACTTTTTATCATTTACAGGCTGGCACAGGCCTAAGCGGCAAATCAAAGCCTGTAATTGGCCGAAAAAGATGTGTCAATCATCAGTTGAATCGATCACTATTGGCTAAAGTTATTCGGAGGTCAAGGGGCGGATCCTTTTTATCATTTACAGGCTGGCATAGGCTTAAGCGGCAAAACAAAGCCTGCAATTGGCCGAAAAAGATGAATGTGAATAGCACGTGGTTGACGGCATAGAGAAAGCATTTTTTACTATTCTGTATTTGTAAATATTTTATTCTCCTGGATTTACTACACTCACGGGTATAAGAGGACCATGGTTGCACATTATTATTGAACACGACGAGTGAGCTACTCCGGCTATATATTTTCCCTGTATCTTGTTTCAGACTGAACTCGATGTTTCTGTGATAAGCAGTGCAGATAATGGATGGAATGGAGTGTCTATTTTTAAATTAAACTCAATTCCAAGTGTTTATTGTCATATGCATAGTAAAGTTGCGAGCGAAAAAGAAAATAGAAACTAAGGAATGGTTGGCAATTTTTGAATCCCAAGACTTTAACCTTCCGAATGATGGAACGATGCATTTGAGGGACATCGTACGGACACCGCATCCGCACGTGTTCTCGACACGTATTGCGTCTTTGCAAGCTTTTGGAATGTTAAGGGGGTAATAAGTTTGACTGAACTATCTGACTGTTTTGTCGACGTTCCCATTGTAGCGCCTTATAATCCGGTGCGTCTTATGTATGTCAACTATAGGGCCAAAAACTATTTTTTCGGGGTGCGCCCTAATACCTGGTGCGCCTTATAGTGCGGAAAATACGGTACTTTTTTATATGCATGGCGTCTCCTAGTGGTAAAAAAAAATCTTTCATTAAAACGACATAATTTACAGTATATTTGACATATACATATGTATATATATATATATATATATATATATATATATATATATATATATATATATATATATATATATATATGTATATGAATAACTTCAAAATATTCTACTTGCTGACGCCATCTTCTGCCTGAAATCATCATTGCAGCTTCTGTCAAACACCTTTTGTTGCGCGTGCAAGGATGTGAAATTTTTAGAACCGCTTGAATCAACTCATCCTTTGAATAGAATAGAATAGAATACATTTATTGTCATTGTTACAACATGGGATATATTGTGACAACAAAATTGGACGTGGCACTCCAGGTCCACATTTTAAAATGAGGATAAGAAAAACAGAGAGATAAAGGAACAAAGAAGATGTTTTTACTGTCCTTGTTGTATAGGCTTTGTTTTCCTCCGGAGGGGGGGGGTGTATGAGGGGGTGAAGGACAGACAGAGATGGGCGGATCCAACTAGATGTTTGATCTAACTGTACACACGATCCAATGTTTTTTTCCCTAATTGCTCAGTCCACGTATTGAATGGATTTGGGAAGTACAGTCCTTAAACATGCTCGATTAAAGTCACCGGTGACGATAAAAGCTCTGTCGGGGTGTGCAAGCTGCTGTTTATTGATAGCAGCGGGCAAGAGATTTAGCGCTATGCTAACATTAGCATCCGGTGGAACGTAAACAGCAAGCACTTTGTAATCTTTTTTTGGGTTTGGGTTAACATTTGGACTACATTTGGAACAATCCTTTTCTTCCCCTTACCATTTTCATCCTAAAGTAAAATAAAACCGCCTACACCAGCATGAAATTCCTCGCCTGCCTCCTTTGTTACGGTTAATGCGCTCCGTGGCTGGAACACCGAGGGTAAAAGTAAGATAAGAGTAAATATGCCCAGTGGACATATATATATACCGGCTGTTAGAACCTCAGTCAGACATTGTTTACAAATAGTTAATGGAGAAAAAAAAATAATTGAAACTTTTTAAGGGCGCGTAAAACTATGCACACCATCATGAAGCTCACCTAGAGGGTGTTGACATCAATGTTCGCCATTTTGCCGCTACGGATACCTCCAAAAAACAAAAACCTTGTGAAAAGCTTTCCAAAAAAAAAGAAGAAAAATGTTGCAGTTCAGTCACTTTGACTCTCCCTAGTGTGAATTCTTCCTTGTGCTTTGTATCACTCATTTTGGTTGCACTACACAATCCAATGACAATTAGTGGTCAAACATTTCACAATGTCCCTTTAAAATGGGCATTTCTTTACACGAACAAGGTAAGAATGTATTTTTTGCAGAGCACTCTAGGTGTATTTTCTTTCCTGTATCCCCTGACTTGTTTATGAGATTTATTCTGCGTAGAAGCGACCAGCTGCTGCAGAGGCAGAAAAACTAATGACGACAGTGGAACGATAAAATAGGGCAAATCTGGATGTGGTCGATATGAAAGAATATCCTCTGCTCCAACGGTTATGTCAGAGATACTTAGCGGGACAGGTACTGCCCCAAGGCGGCGAGCACGCCAGCATCTCGCCGCGCCATCCGTCACGCTGCGGGAGCACAAACACAAATTTACCGCAACTCACGACAACGCTCATCAATTCTACAGCTTTCCTTTTTTTCTTTTTGTCATCTGTTCTTTCTTTCTTCCCCACGGTGACCCTGAGTGACCCCTAACTCTAATGACCGACACAGTTTGACACTCATTAACGGTGCTCAATTAACCAAAGGGCCCACAGTCACTTTCATTAGACAACGTTTAAACTGGGTGACCAAGTTAACAAAGAAGGAACAGTACATTTATTTTCAATGTGAACTATTTCAAATAAAAGTAACCGATTGTGAAACGAGCTCATCCTAAACATGTTTTACTGCAAAGGAAATCTTTGCATGAGTGGCAGAAAATTTTGATTTTAATATTAGAATAGAATAGAATAGAATATACCTTTATTGTCATTGCTACAAATGGGCTAACATATTGTGACAACGAAATTGGGCATGACACTCCAGTTTTACACTGGAGTGTCATTACCAAATTCACCAGATTCCTCCAGTGTGCGAGGTGCCATGAACACCATCAATCATCTGCTCTAAATACAAAACACTGCAGTGGCCTTTCTACAGAAGAAATTAGTCAACGTTTTTGTCAACATCATATATATATATATATATATATATATATATATATATATATATATATATATATATATATATATATATATATATATATATATATATATATATATATATATATATATATATATATATATATATATATAAAATATATAAATATATCATCTCATTAGCCGTACCGCTTATCCTCATTAGGGTCGCGGGGGGGCTGGAGCCCATCCCAGCAGTGGGCAGGGGACACCCTCAACTGGTTGCCAGCCAATCGCAGGGCACACAGAGACAGACAACTCATTCGCTCATTCACACCTAGGGACAATTTGGACCGGCCAATTCACCTGAAATGCATGTTATACGGCGGCGCAGTGGTTAGCGCGTGTGCGGCACAGTTCTGAGGTCGTGGGAACCTCCTGAGTGGGTTCAAATCCAGCTCCCGGCCTTACTGTGCGGAGTTTGTATGTTCTCCCCGTGCTTGCGTGGGTTTCCTCCGGGCTCTCTGGTTTCCTCCCACATTCCAAAAACATGCATTTCAGGTGAATTGGCCGGTCCAAATTGTCCCTAGGTGTGACTGAGCGAGTGAGTTGTCTGCCCCCGTGTGCCCTGCGATTGGCTGAGATGAGATGAGATATATATATATATATATATATATATATATATATATATATATATATATATATATATATATATATATATATATATATATCCGATACTTTTACAGTATTATTTTAAGTGATTAGTAATAGTTACTCTCTACTTCTTCCAAAAAGTAACTGCATTAGTAACTGAGTTACTCTATGGTAAAAGTAACTAGTTACCAGGGAAAGCGACTATTTTTGTTACTTTAAAAAGAAATTGTATGTCAAAGGATTTGAAATTTTTTGAGCAGTTTGCGAGTCAGTTTGCGAGTCAGTTGAACGGAGAAGAACAGACATAACTTTTATTATTTATAGCACTTCACTCGCAACAAACAGATCTATCATAAGCTTGAAGTAAAAAATATCATTAATTAACAATAATAATAATGATAATAATAATAACATTCAACAGTAAACAATATAAAGTGAGTTTAATAAATTCAATCTCACTCGAATGGGCCGTTGTTGAGATGGGAATTCCGAATTTTTTGAGAGAACCGGCTTTTCAGCCTAGCTCACTAAAAAAAGCCGGCTCCTTAATGGCTCTTCGGGTTGCTTAATCCATTATTTTCATTTACTATGTGTTATTGTGAATTACTTAAAAAGGGGAAAAAATAAAGCAAAATTAACACTCGAACGTTAACACTGAAAAACACAGGACACATAATTTAAAATATTTATAAATCCATGAAAAAGGACAAAATACAATTTTTTTAACCTTTTTTTTATACTTAACATCACAGAATCCCTAAAAAATGCATTTTGACCAATCACAAGAGAAAAATAGCGCCTCGAAAGGAACCGCCTCTCGATTGGTGAGTAGCCGGCTAACACTTCAAAGAGCCAGCTCATAAAGCCATTTCGTTGTCGAATGATACTAGTCTGTTCCTGCTGCATTCACCAATTTACCCTTTCTTAACTCAATACGATATTTGTAATCGCTATCCATCTATGTTTTAGTCGCTATTTTGAACGGTGACATTAAGTTAGAAGAGAGCGAAGAAGCGCACCGATCAAACCAGCGGCCGCGGCCGCCATTGCCGTACTGCAGCCAGAGTAACTCACCACTTTTGACCGTCAGTAACGATAACGGCGTTGTAACGATGGAAAAAGTAATTAGTTGGATTACTTTGTCACTGAAAAGATAACGACGTTACGTAAGAGCGTTATTTATAACAACTTTATTCCCAACACTGTATAAAATACATTATAAATCGTTGTCAAGTATATGTAGTTCCCTTTTATCCCAATTTAGTCAGTTATCGTGGCAACCCCAGTTACAACAACACAAAAGAACAACTTCTCACGTCTCTGTTGTTATCTGGCACTGTTCTCCAAAGGTTGGTTGCCCTGGCTCTGTTGACCAGAAATATAAATATAATGTATTTCCTTTGACGCAGTAGTAAATATGTGCTCGTCTTATGATCACGTTTTAACTCAGTTGTAGTTGCCTTCTAAAACAGTCACATGATCCGAAAACATGTGTCCAAAGCAACTTGAAGTAAAGCTGAACACAGCTTATATATATATATATATATATATATATATATATATATATATATATATATATATATATATATATATATATATATATATATACTTTGAGGCCTCGTCTGTTCTCTCTGTATATATTGCCGTTTTTAAAAAAACGCTGCTGTGCAAAGAAAAAAATTAGGACATATCGGGTTATTTCAGAAGCCAATCGAGACTTTCGAGGGACATTGTATAATATTTGACCACTAGATAACTGACCACTGTATTGTGTAGTGCAACCAAAAACCAGCCTTATAAAGGACAATACAAGCACCAGGGTTTTGGGGTTGTGGAGGTAGCAGAGCAGCAAGATGGCGGACAATAATGTCATCTTTAGGTGTAGCTCATATTACTTTGAATAAATACAAATTTTTCTATCTCAGAGTATCAAATTGGGCGAGACTCTGTCAAAGGGACCGTGTTCGATTTCAAGTGTTTCTAATCTTTTAACTGGTATAGAATAAAGGACAATTGCACCTTCACTACATTAGGGCACAGTGGCACTCTTACTGCAGGGGACGCGAGAGGTTTTCTTCTTCCTAGGGAGGGCATGAAAGAAAATAATTGATAATCACTGCTTCAACTCTTGTATTGACTGCTTGTAGACACAGTCAACCAAATGCGAACTGACAGTTTAGGTATTGGTTGTCTAGACCTTGGGTATCTGTTATCCATAAAGATGGGGCGGGTGGAGCCTTCTAAGCAGCTAAGAAAATAAGACCAGCCTTGGAGAGTAATTAGTTTTGTTTGTTATTTGTTTTAAAAAACTGGATCTCGCCAGGATTTTATAGAAACAAACTCGAACTGTTAAAAACAGTGAAATTACTGAACAGAGCTCCCAAATTAAGATCTCATGAGAGCAAAGATGAAAAACAGAGCCATCTGCGCCGAGGGTTGGCTCTCTGAAGACAATCTGGTCTCCTCAATCCTTTGTATCACTTCTTTACACTAAATTATAGGAGACTTTTGGTATGTCTGTGCATTCCGTTTTTCCCATCATGCCTGCCTGCTTGCCGCGTGCTGCGATGTATCTGGCTGTAGGTAAAAAGTCCAGGCCTCTGGAGTCTTCAGCCTGTGAAGGTCAAGTCCGATTCCGCGAGAGGCAAGGCAGATTGGCATGGAAATGGAATCCGCTGTCTCAATGCCAAACGTCCAGACTGACTGGCTGCCCTCGAGTTCGTCTTCTCATCACGTCAAGCGCTCCTACCGCTTTACGAACCGCCTCAGCCTCCGCACCAGCAGCTTTTTGTGGAGAACTGCAATAAATAAAATCTTACCCCATTGGTAGATAAGTCCGCACATTTTAAGTGTATTCTACTGCATAAAAAGGTAACCGTATTTTCCAGACTATAAGGTGCACCTAAATACCCCAAATTTGATAGAATTGTGCATTATGATCTTGTGCGCCTTACATATCGGAAATATGATGAAAAAGGTAAGAATTTATGAATGAATCAAGTCAATTAAGTTGTGAAACCATAATTCCTAATATATATGTCTACGATTTAGTTTTTTTTCTGATGTTTTTTTAATTGAACACTTGCCCTTACAGTAAATTTAGTTCCTAGTGTTTCTTCTAAAAAAAGAAAAATGATCTACCATCTGCTTGATAAGATAATTTTGCTTTTATTCAAGAGTTTTTTTCAAGTGTTCTGCCAATGTGGTAACAAATTCATTTTTGCAGTATAGTCTATTTAACATCATCTACACAGCAAACACAACCAGTTCAGGGTGTCCCCTGCCCACTGCCCGAAGATAGCTGGGATGGGCTCCAGCACCTCCGCAACCCTACTGAAGAGTGGCTCAGGAGGTAGAGCGCTCGTCTTGGGATCAAGAGATCGCAGTTCGAATCCCGGCTCCTCTGTGTTACATGTCGATGTGTCCATGGGTAGGACACTGAACCCCTGATACCCCCAATAAGCAGGTTAGCGCCTCACATGGCTGCACGGCCGCTATTGGGAAATGTGAAGCACAATGTAAAGCTCTTTGGGAAGTCTTGACTTGAAAAGCGCTATATAAGTGCAGATCATTTCATTTCATTTTGTGGGCGGCAGTAGCTCAGGAGGTAGAGCGCTCGTCTTGGGATCAAGGGATCCCAGTTGGAATCCTGGCTCGTCCGTGTTACATGTCGAAGTGTCCTTGGGTAAGACACTGAACCCCTAATACCCCCAATAAGCAGGTTAGCGTCTTACATGGCTGCAATACAAGGCCGCTATTGGGAAATGTGGAGCACATTGTAAAGCGCTCTGGGAAGTCATTGACTTGAAAAGCGCTATATAAATGCAGATCATTTCATTTCATATTAGACACAAGAGGAGAAGAGGATTTGTAAAATGTATTTAATAGGGAAGATAAAGGGGTAGGAAAAATAAGCATCTGCTTCTGACTACCCCTTTTCGAACATGTTATGTGACATTATGTCATGATTGCCAAACTCAAGACACCTGGGACAATCGTTTGGCGCTTAGGGCCCGGTCACACAGCCTTTTGCGTCTGTATCGCGGGTAAAATTTTGCGATTTTTTTTTTGCCCGTGGTTGCCCGCGATAGAAAATGAGCAAAAGTGGCCAACCCGCTGTTCATCCGTGGTATGCCAGCAAAACAGACGCCAGCAACTGTTCCGCTTCCTCATCGCGTCAGTTCCACGTCCTTTCCGCGTGTGGACCACGGATATAAAAGCTGCCGAGCCGGGCTGTAGAAATCATAACCGCTCAAGACACAATCCCGTGAAGATCAAGATTTCAAGCTATGGCACCGAAGAAGAAGCCAATATGTTATTATTGTAATAGTTTTTTTTCTTTTATTTTATTGAAATGAAAAGAAATGTAAAGAAATAAAAATGGATTAAGACGAGATCACTACGGTGACGGGGATCCATGTTCACCCCTTGACGTCTCGAGCACAACTGACCTGTGCTCGGCAAATCGCGCTGAATATACGCGGAGAAAGGCGTTTGACCGTCACACGCGTTACACACGCTAATTGACGTGATAACGCCGCGATACAGGCGCAGAACAAACGTGCTATGACTGTGCTCCACCCGCGATTACCCGCTAAAATTCCGCGTCCTACCC